>NW_003852512.1:4400049-4430653 GCF_000181295.1 Otolemur garnettii
ATTTTAGTGGGAATTTGTCAGAGACACTTTCAAGAGATTTATAGCCAAGTAACATTTTGGACAAAAAGTGAAAAATGGGCTGTTAAATCTTCTTCTCCACTTATCCATGTTTTATAGTATACTCCCACATAAATAGAACAGAAATCTTTCTTTTTTCAAAGGATTTGAAAAATAGAAGCCTTAAAATTTAAACTATAGACAATTTTAAGAATAATTAGGAAAATATAAAGGAGAATTATTAAATTAGAACACCTCATTCTGATTTGCCTCCTATAAGCTTTTGAAATTTACTCACGTGGTTTTTTAAATCTGAGTTTATAAATGTCCAATTTGCTTCAGTGAATAGGCCCCATTGAATTTTTCATTAAAAGTTACACTTAAAAGATAGATATATTGATGAAAACTTTTTGGTTTGTGGATGGTAGAAACCCACCTTGAATTAATTGTGGCTAAGAAGATCATGTATTGGAAAAAATATAGATATTTCACAAAACTAAGAAAAGGGTTTCTCAAAGTATGGTAGGAACAAAGCTTTTCTTCAGATGAATATGAGGTTACAAGCAGCTGGGTTGCATTGTTTCAGTTTAGGTAAAGTCCTTGTAGTTGTGCCCATCAGACTGGAGGCATGCCCTGGACTCCTACATTGTTCTTATCAGGTGAGAGCACACAATCCCCCTCCCTCCTCCATCCTTCCTCCAACTTGAATTTAATTGAGTTTTTCTCTTTTTTTGGATATGTATTTGTTCATCTACTGGCTTGTTATCATAAAGTATGATATCTCTGTATGTTATCATAAAGTACATTGGATACTTGCTTTTCCATTCTCGTGATACTTTACTGAGAACGTTCTCTAATTCCATTCAGAGGAAGACAAAAGATGTAAAGTCTCCATCTTTTTAAATACCTGAATAGTATCCCAAGGTATACATCTACCACATTTTGTTAATCCATTCATGGGTTGATGAGCACTTGGGTTGATTCCACATATTGGCCATTGTAAACTGAGCTGTGATAAACATTCTATTGCAAATTTCCTTATGATAAAATTGATTTTTTTCCCATGGGTAGATACCTGGCTTGCAGGATCAAATGGTGGGTCTATTTTGAATTCTTTGAGGATTCTCCATACTTCTTTTCAAAGAGGCTGCATTGGTTTGCAATCCCATCAAAAATATAGAAGTGTTACCTTTCCTCCACCACTGCACCAGCATCTGTAGCTTTGGGACTTTGTGATGTGGGCTATTCTCACTGGGGTTAGGTGATATTTCAAGGTGGTATTGATTTGCATTTCTCTAATGACTAGGGATGATGAGTATTTGTGTGTTTCTTGGTCATTTGTCTGTCTTCTTCAGAGAAGTTTGTATTCATGTCTCTTGCCCAGTGATAGATGGGATTGTTTGCTTTGTTGTTGTTATTGATTAGTTTGTGTTGACTTCTGTGTAGATTATAGTTTTCAACCCTTTGTCAGATTCATAAAATGCAAATATATTTTCTCATTCTGAAGGCTCTCTGATTGCTTTAGTTTTTATACTCTTAGCTGTGCAAAAGCTCTTTGGTTTGATCATGTCCCATTTATCTTTATTGTTGCAATTGCCAAAGGAGTCTTCTTCATAAATTTTTTTCCCAGGATGACAGTGTCAAGAGTTTTTCCCACACTTTATTCTAACATTTTTATTGTTTTGTGTCTTAAACTTAAATCTTTAATACATTGAAAGTCAATTTTTGTAAGTAGTTAGAAGTAGAGGTCCAGTTTCAGTCTTGTACATGTGGCTAACCACTTCTCCCAGCACCATATATTAAATAGTGATTCTTTCCCCCAGAATATTTTTTGTTAGATTTATCAAAGACCATACATGGGTTCATCTCTAGGTTCTTTATTCTATTCCATAGATTGCATATATTTCTATTTTTGTGCTAGTACCATGCTGTGTAGATCACTGAAGACTTGTAGTATAACCTGAAGTCTGGTAACATGATACCTCCAGATTTGTTTTTATTTCTTAAAATTGCATTGACTATTCAGGTTTTTTTCAGATTCTTCAAAGTATAATGTTGGTGCTTTGATGGGGATTGCATTGAATCTGTAGATTACTTTGGGTAATATGGACATTTTAACAGTGATTATTCTTTCCAGCCATGTTTATGGTATGTTCTTCCATTTGTTAACATCACCTGCTATTTCTTTTCTCAGGGTTTCATAGTTCTCTCTGTAGAGGTCCTTCGTGTCCTATGTTAGGTTTGGTCCCAGGTATATCATTTTCTTTGAAGCTACTGTGAAGGGTATTGTATCTATGATTAGATTCTCAAACTGTTATTGGCATAAGTGAAGGCTACTGATTTGTGGACATTAATTTTGTATTGTGAGATATTACTGTATTCCTTATTCAATTCAAGAAGCTTTGTGGTTAAGTTCCTGGGTTTTCTAAGTATAAGATCATATCAGCGGCAATGAGCTAGGGTTTGGACTTCCTCTGTCCCCATTTAAATACCCTTGATACGATTCTCTTGCCTGATTGCATTGGCTAGAACTTCCAGCACTATGTTGAATAGCTGTGGCAACAGTGGACATCCTGGTTTGCAACCAGTTCTAAGTGGAAATACTTTCAGTTTTACTCCATGCAATATAATGTTGGCTGTGGGTTTGTAGTAGATAGCCTCCACAAGTTTAAAAACTTATACATCATGGTCAGGTGGGTTTTACCCAGGAAATGTAAGGTTGGTTCAACATACATAAATCCATAAAGGTAATTTACCACATAAATGGAAGCATTCGACAAAATTCAGCATCCTTTTCTGACTGTCAAGAAAATAGGCATGGATGAGATATTTCAGACATATAGAACTTCTTAACAGAGTTTTCAGCTTCAGGATATTCCTTTTTAACTATAGCACTTCTTGTTAAGACAATTTCCTGATCTCTGCCTAGACAATTCTGTTGAGCCATCTTCTGTGGTATAAAAAACCAAAGAACATTCCCCTTTCCCTTTGATTACTGGCCTAGGGCTACAATGTAGGTTTTAGTTCCTAAAAAGGGTGAGGGGTTTTAAAGAGGCAGCTCACAAAACATTTTAACTTTTTTCAGGATGTTACCTCTGTTACACTGTGTTTTCTAGAGCTTTATAAGGTAGTAGTTTTAGGATTTGTTAAGCATTTGTTTTGATGTTTCTTTTTTTTTTCTATTATTATCTGTCTTTGAGTTGTACTTGCTAGAATATCTGTAATTTCAGAATCATGCATTGTCTTTTAAAAAAATCCTTTAATTTCTCTTGGTCCTAAGGAGAAACACAAGTAGAAATTAGTATATGTTCTTGTCTTGTTTCAAATATAATTATAGATATTTTAGAAAGAAAATTATAATTTTTATAATTTCGTCTAAAATATTACTTTAAATTTTAAACATAGGTTTTACTAAAAGAAAATAAAATATTTGTAATACATTTTTATTATATTTAATTATATATTCTTTACTTAAAAAGAGAAATTAGAATTTCTTTCTCAACCCATAATGTCATATCTACACCAAAAGTTCCTGACATACTATAGAATTGTCTATTTTATGGAAGAAAAGACTACTACCACACACATATACTCTTACACTCACACAGAAATAACTAAGTGAGAAGATGGATATGTTAATTACCTGACTGTAGTAATCATTTCTCTATGTACACGTATATTAAAACATCATGTGTAGACCTTAAATATACAATAATAATGAAATTAAAATTTAGAGAAGAAATTGCATATTTAATAGAAGCTTGAGGAACTATTTAAAGTCAGAAACTATTTATTACAGACTCTTAAACCATAAATGGAGAAGTCACGGAAGCATATACTATCTATAGGGTAGTTTACTGTGTTTCACTGGGTGGAGAAGAACATACAGTTTTGTATATTTTCCTTTGCCTAGTACGTGTTTGATAAAAAGTCAGTGAAAATAATAATGGTCCTGCCACATTTTGATGATATGGTAACTCACTGACTTGAGTATTTAGCTATAAACTTTAGGACTGAGTTAATACTTTATTTTCAAAAGTGTACTTTTGCTTTACAAATGAAAAAATGTATAGATGTAAAAGGGGTCCCTATTTTCCTCATGTTTGTCTGGTATGAGCACCGTCTAATTAGCAAAGCAGATCTTCTTTTATGCTAATTCTGGGCAACAAACACAAGGGGTGCTGTAGTATTCAAAAAGAATGACATCTGTCAATCTCATGGCATATCCTGGAACAACTATGTTGACAATTGCATTCCTTGATGATGCTAGAGCAATGGTGGATAAAATTACTGGTGCATTAGCACAAGTCAAGGCACTGGCAGCAGACTAGTATTGGTTCTTAATCACCGTGCACTCACCGTAAGGAAACAAAATTGCCAGTTTTACTTGAAAATATTCTTGATGAACTAGTAATGGTAGAAATTTTATGAAATCTTGATCTCTGAGTATATATCTTCTTAATGTTCTGTATGAGAAAAGGGAAGTATGCATAAAGCACTTTTTCCTGTATTCCAAAGGACCCTGGTTGTCTGAAGGAAAAGTGCTTGTGCAATTGTTTAAATTGTGAGGTGAACCATCCACATTTTTCACCAAACATTATTTTTTTAGAGAGAGAAATGATAATCAGCACCTCCATTGAACAAATTTCAATTACCTAAGCTTTTGAATTGTTGCTCAGAAATTGTGGATTTTCTATAAGATGAAGGATCTGAGATTCTGAAGGCCCCTGGGCCAACTTAGTGATGACTCATCATTCCCCACAACCTGTCTCCAAATGCCCACAGACATGTGGTCCTTCCATTAAAAGCCCATGGTCTCCCATAGTTCAAAAGAGGAAGTTGTGGGAGCTTCTCCCTATAGGAGACATCTGAAAAGAAACACCTTGGTAATAAAGGAATGGAGAAGGGATTGGTCTCTCATTCAAAAGCACTAAGGCTGCATAATATTCCATGGTGTATATATACCACAATTTTTGATCCATTCGTGGGTCGATGGGCACTTGGGCTTCTTCCATGACTTAGCAATTATGAATTGGGCTGCAATAAACATTCTGGTACATATATCTTTGTTATAATGTGATTTTTGGTCTTCTGGATATATACCTAGTAGAGGAATTGTAGGATCGAATGGCAGGTCTATTTTTAGATCTCTAAGTGTTCTCCAAACATCTTTCCAAAAGGAATGTATTAGTTTGCATTCCCACCAGCAATGTAGAAGTGTTCCCTTTTCTCCACATCCATGCCAACATCTCTGGTTTTGGGGTTTTATGATGTGGGCTAATCTTACTGGAGTTAGATGATATCTCAAAGTAGTTTTGATTTGCGTTTCTCTGATGATTAAGGATAAGGAGCATTTTTTCATGTATCTTTAGGCCATGCGCCTGTCTTCTTCAGAGAAATTTCTCTTCAAGTCCCTTGCCCACCCTGAGATGGGATCATTATGTGTACACCATGGAATATTATGCAGCCTTAAATAAAGATGGAGACTTTACCTCTTACATGTTTACATGGATGGAGCTGGAACATATTCCTCTTAGCAAAGTATCTCAAGAATGGAAGAAAAATATCCAATGTACTCTGTCTTACTATGAAACCCATTTATAGCTTTCTAACAAAAGCTATAACCCAATTATAGCCCAAGAAGAAGAGGAAAGGGGAAAGAGAGGGGGAGGATGGGTGGAGGGAGAGTAATTGGTGGGACCACAGCCATGATGCGTCTTACAAGGGTACATGTGAAATTTACTAGGTGTAGAATAATGTCTTAACACAATAACTAAGAAAATACCATGAAGGCTATGTTAACCAGTTTGATGGAAGCATTTCAAATGGTATATGAAACACGCACATTGTACTCCATGATTGCATTAATGTACACAGCTATGATTTAATAAAATAAATAAATAATTTAGGCACTATAAGAGATTAACAACATCTAATAACAAAACAGAACAATTATAACAATATACTGTAATAAAAGTTATGTGTATGTCAAAAAAAAAGCACTAAAGCGCATACATAATTGCTTGGCAGTCTCCACACCTGTGGTGTAAATAGCCATGGGATCTCTTCTATTAACAGCCATGCAAGAAGCCAGTTGAGGCTCCTACTAAGACTGCTGCACCTTTGAGGCACTCTGGCACCTCTGTCCTTACTGAGACAACTGGCTCCTCCTGATGGGGAGCCTTACCTGACTGAGACAACAGGCTCACCCAGCACTTATGGGGAGCCATACCCTGAGCGAGCGTGCACAGTGGTCTGCGTCCTGGCAGTTTCATGGGCCAGGGCCGGCAACCTAGCGTCCTGGCTCTGACATCTCCCTTTCTCCTGGCAAGACATGTGTCATATTAAAAATTCTGTCCATCCTTGGCAATCCTCAATGTCTCAGTAATTGGAACTTTGTGAGATAAGCAACTGGACCTAGACCAGAAACTCCAAGGGCTGTTCCAGCAAGAGAATGTATTAGGATTTGTGGTTATTCCGACCTGGATATTTGGAGAAAAAAATTTCAGGATTTAAAAAGAGATACTACTGTGAGGAAAACAAATTATAGTTTGTTATTCATTGTGAAATCTGAAACTTGAAGTGAAAATTAGAAATTTGGAAAACATGCATTCCCTGGCATTGAATTTAATATCTGCCCCAAACATAGACTTTTCTGATGAGATTAATGATGACATAAATGAATGAATGTGATTTTTTTGATATTGTGTAATAAAGATCTGCTTAACTTGAGGGCTAATATTTCCCAGATGACTGGTGAAAGATGTCAGAAAATCATACATAGATAAAATAATCATTCAAAATATAAGATAGATCAATGGGTTTTAATGTAAATGAGTGTGATAATTTCACCGATATATTTCAGATTCTCCATTCAAGCCAACTTTTAAGAAACCACTCCTTGCTGAGTCTTGATATGGTATCCAAGAACAATTTATAATTATTTTAAAATGCTATTAAAGTGCTCCTCACTTTTGTAATGACATACAGAATGTGCCCAAAAATGTGTATAAATTTTAAGAAAGAAAAACAACTATATTAAAATTGTAACACTCAGTATATATGCCGCTAATAAAAGATGAATACAAATAGTTGAGCACTTACTGTAATTGCAAAAGTCAAACATGACTTGAATTCTATAAACTTAGTACAGATTTTCCTTTCTTAAACTGTATATATGTTTTTTTAGCACCCCCTGCATATTTGTGAGATCAAATTTTTATCATATGCTTCAGAAAATGACATATTTAAACATTTTAACTCAAAATACAAATAAGATGTTTGACCTGTCTTTTTCATTAGGCTTGCTATTAAAAAGATTTGCAAAAACAAAACTTTACTCTTTAACTGTTTTATATTGTTTTAGAAAATATAGTTATTTTTCATAAAAATAAAATAAATTGTTAACATGTAATAAGTTTGTTACTACTTACTACTTTGTTTTTTCTTTTAAGAGATGGAGGTCTTGCTTTTGCTCAGTGTTGAACTCCTGAGCTCAAGCAATCCATCAGCCTCAGCCTCCCAGAGTGCCATTGTTACTACTTTTAAATAAATTGATAAAGTAATATTTTAAACATGTATCAGTTTTTTCAAAATCATGAATATCACTACATATAATTCATATGAAAACTTCATTGGGTTAGGAGACACCTGTGAGAAATGCCTTGGGGATAAGGGACTGGGGAAGGGATTTAACATTTAACATCATTTAACATCATTGGTCTCTCGTTAATGAGCACGAGAGCACTAAGAGCACGTGACTAGAACCCCATTATTGCACCGCAGTCTCCACACCTGTGGTGTATTACATCTATAAACAACCTCAGGAGAAGCTGCTGCATGAACTAAGACTGACAGTCTGCTGCTGAGATTGTTGCCCAGATGCTCTCTCCTACTAATATTGACTGTGACTTCTAAGGCGCTTCAGCACCTGACCTGAATGATACCTACCCGGAGTCAGCTGGCGCAGCAGCCCAGGTCCAGACAGTTGAGTGGGCGGGGCTGGAGACCTAGAGTCCAGGCTCCAGTGAGGCCCTGGGTTGGGGCCAGAGACATGGCATCTCCAGGTCCCGACAAGTGGCACCCCAGATGGGACTCAACAATTGGGGTCTTCAATAATTTTTTTTTTTTTTCAGTTTTTGGCCGGGGCTGGGTTTGAACCAGCCACCTCCGGCATATGGGGCCGGCGCCCTACTCCTTTTAGCCACAAGCACCACCCATCTTCACTAATTTTTATACATGTAAAGGGATCATGACACTAAAAGATTTGAAAGTCCCTGGTTTATTCATAGGTCTTCTGATAGAGGTTCTAGGTCAGCAGGTGTATTGTACAGCCATGTTTGCAAATAGTTATGGATCTGCTGTATATGATGTGATTACCTTCTGTGCTCATTATATGCAATAAAATATACACAATCTATGAAAAGGTCCAAATGTTTAAGCTATTAAAAAAAGATCAATAGGCCCTATTTGTTCAGATAATGCTCTTTATTTTTCGTGAAAGTGGAGTTGTTTGCATTAGAAAATGATCATCACTATTATCTTGACCATGCCTCATTCAACAAGCTATTTTTGCATGACTCCTTTCTAATAAAATCTTCTTAATTATGGCCAAGTTCTTTCTTTCTTTTTTGTGTGAAATTGGCTTAGGATGGTCTTTATTTGGTTTCAAATCTTTGCTGCAATAAATTCTGTTCTGATACAGTCGTTTACACAAAATGGATTGACAGCATTATATTTACAAAAATTTTGTATTCATCTTAGTTTAAAGACTTTGTGGTTGAGAATGTTATCCAGTTTGTCAGTGTTAGGGTGGAAAGCCCACTAGGTTCTCATGGAGTGGGAGAGAATGATTCCTCCAGATAATATAAAAGTATAAAATTTATCTTGTTCTTTTAGACAGAGAGAGGGAGTGAGAAAGTGAAAGAGAGTGAGTAAAGAGAGGGAGAAAAGAGAGCCAGGGAGATGATGTGGCATCCCAAGGGAAGAGAGGGGCAATGCCTTCTTGTTGTTAGTTGATGAATTGATGGGAACAGTCAAAAAACTGCTGCGTCTACTTCTTTATTTCTTCTCTTTCTTTCCTGCAGCAGGCAGATAACAAAATGAAGCTGAGTGAGATGTCAAAATACAAAAGCTGGTTCTCCTGCCTTTCTTTGGAGATGAGATTATCCCAGGAGATGTGACTGCATCCTGCAGATATGGCCCATACTTTGCTGTTCACCCAGGATCTCTGTAAAATCAGATTTTCAAAAAAGTACTTTTAAAGAGGAAGATTTACCTCTTTTCCATCTGGTCAACTCTTTTCAAAAGTTGTGCAAAACCGAACTCCTGTGGTGTGCCTGTTAGTAGAAGAACTAATAGAATTGATCGTTAACTTTTACCAGGAAATTCTGAGATTAGGTATTCTCCTGTTATTTTTCCAAGGCCACCTATTTCAGTCAGTCAGTCAGTATTTTGATTAATCAGGCAATAACCATCATGTGGGAGAATTTGTCTGATTCTAGGTAATGTATGACTTTCCAGGAGTTGAATGCCAACACCTTAGCTTGTGCAAATTTGGCCTTGTGGCAAGAAGGATTTATTGAAGGAACAATACTTTTCCAAGGATAATCTGAATTATATTTTCAATTTTTAACAAAAAATATCAATTGTCTACTGCATTCAAAAATTGTGATAGGTCCTATCCTTACAGACAAGACTAAAGATGGTGAAGGAAATTAGAAATATTTTACCCCAAACATGTTTTGTTGACATATTTTGAGATGGCTGCTATTCCTGTGTCTCACAGACTGATGTAATGCTGCAAAACTGTCTTGGTGGTGGGGAGGAGAATTTATATTTGTAGAAAATCTCATTTAATGTAAATAGATTTTTCCTTACCTGAGCTGAAAAAGATTAACTGAGAATCTGATGCCTTTAAAGGTTTGAAAAGAAACATTTATGATCTATTTTCCCTGAGGGCTGCTACCTGTAAGACTTCATTTATATAACGCAACCACCTTTGCTACCTAGCCAAGGATTGTCCTTTCATTCTCTCTAATCCTGTTTTTCTGCTTCTAAATCCCTATTTTTTAAAAACCTTCTAAACCCCTATTCTTTTTTTTTTAGATTAAATCATAGCTGTGTACATTAATGCAATCATGGGGTACAGTGTAGTGTTTTCATATACAATTTGAAATATTTTCATCAAACTGGTTAACATAACCTTCATGTCATTTTCTTATTGTGTTAAGACATTTATATTCTACTTTTAGAAAGAGTCACTTGTACCCTTGTAAGATAAACCATAGAGGTGATCCCACCAATCACCTTCCCTTCCCCAATCTACCCCCTCCCCACCCTTCCCTTTCCCCACCCCATATTCTTAGACTATAATTAAGTTATAGCTTTCATATGAAAGCTATAAATTAGTTTCATAATAGGACTAAGTACATGGGATACTTTTTCTTCCATTCCTGTGATACTTTGCTAAGAAGAACATTTTCCAGCTCCATGCATGTAAACATGAAGGAGGTAAAGTCTCCATCTTTCTTTAGGGCTGCATAGTATTCCATGGTGTACATATACCACAGTTTATTGATCCATTCTGGGAGTTGATGGGCACTTGGGCTTCTTCCATGACCTAGCTAGTATGAATTGGGCTGCAATAAACATTCTGATACAAATATCTTTGTTGTAATGTGATTTCTGGTCTTCTGGATATATGCCTAATAAAGAATTGTAGGATCAAATGGCAGGTCAATTTTTAGTTCTCTAAGTGTTCTCCAGATGTCTTTCCAAAAGGAATGTATTAGTTTGCATTTCCACCAGCAGTGCTAAACCCCTATTCTTTAAAAACTTCATTGATAAGTTGAATCTTCATTCTGAGGGTTTCCTTGTGCACACATAAAATATATTTGTGTCTTTTTCTTCCTATTAATCAATCTGTCTCATGTCAAGGGAGCAAGAACCTTTGCTCTCTAAGGTTGTAAGTGCCAAAACCAAAGTTTAAACAAACTTTTTAGAATATAGTTCAAGGGGGAGAACCATTTTGTACATGAGGATTGTCTCATGAAACTAGATAGATTATGTGCACCAAGAAGCAAGGTACTGATAGCTCATAACTCTCGAAGAGAATATGAGATTTTCTAAGGTTCCAAGGAGGAGATGGAATCTGAACTTAACCTTGAAAGACATTCATCAACAGATAGAAAAGCTGCAGGGGAGTTGGTAAGTGGGGATAGAGTGAGGAGTCTCCAAGTGGAGCAAAGTGCAGAATGGATCAGGAGAAAATGCCAAGCCCTTGAAGGGCTCCCTAATGGAGCATAAAGACTTGGGAATGGAGGTGTAGTTGTCAGGTAGATATCTAGAAATCTGGATCTTCTAGGGGAAAAGTGGGATATTTTCTAATGAATTAATTTAATTTATTTGATAATTTTACTATATTTTCAAATTATTTTTAGTAATTCTTCCAGGATTTACCATGTACTCACTTTTAAAACTATTGTTATAAAAACATATAACATGAGTGGATGGTGCCTGTGGCTCAAAGGAGTAGGGCACCGGCTCCATATACCAGAGGTGGGGGGTTCAAATCCAGCCCTGGACAAAAAAAAAAAAAAACCTGAAAACAATCAAACAAGCAAACAAACAAAAGCATATAACATGAGACTTATCCTCTAAATAGATTTTTAAGTGTACACTGAAGTATTGTTAATTATAATCACAATGTTGTACAAAAGAGCTCTAGAAATTATTCATCTCCTTAGCACCAGGCAACCAACATTCTATTTTCTGCTTCCATGAGTTTGACTGCTGGAAATCATTCAGTATTTGTTCCTCTATGATTGGCTTATTTGACTTAGCCTAAAATCCTCTAGGTTCATCCAGTGTTGTATCACATGGCAGAATATCTTTCTTTTGTAAGAATTAATAATACTTTATTGTGCATCACTTTTTCTTTATCCATTTATCTATCCAGGGACATTTAGGTTATTTCCACATATTGACTGTTATGAATAATGTTGACACAGATCCTGATTTCAATTCTTTCCATTAAATACTCAAAATGGGATTACTAGATTATATGAAAATAGATTGTAATTCTACTTTTTTTGGGTGAGATTTATATACTGCTTTCTAAAGTGGCTTTACCATTTTCACACGCACATCAATAGTGTTCAAAGGTTGAATTTTCTCTACGTGCTCACCAACACACTATCTCCTGGCTTTTTGTTGTTGTTATTCTGTTTGTTTTGATAGTAGCCAGATATCATATTGTGGTTTTGATTTGTGTTTTTTCTGATGATTAGTGATGTTGAGGATCTTCTTATATACCTCTTGGCCCTTTGTCTATCCTCTTTGGAGAAAAGTTTGTTCAAGGCCTTTGATCATTTTAAAATCATATTATTTATTTTTAGGTGTTGAGTTTGTAGGAGTTCCTTATATATTTTATTAACCTCTTATCAAATAAATGATTTTCAGATACAATCATGTGCCACTGACCAATGTTCCATTCAATGACAGACTATATGGCAATCCCATAAGATTATAATACTGTATTTTTCTCTACCTTTTTCTATATCTAGACATTTATAGATACAAATCTACTTACTATTAAGTCAAAATTGCTTACAATACTCAGTACAGTAACATGATGTATAGGTTTCTACCCTGAAAGCAACAAGCTATGCCATATAGCCTTGGTCAGTAGTAGGTTATACCATCTAGATTTTTTTAAGTATCCTCTATGTGGTTCACACAAAGATGAAATTACCTAATGATGAATTTGTCGGAATATATCCCCATCATTAAGTGAAACATGACTGTATTCTCTCCCATTCCAGTTTCTTGCCTTTCATTCTGTTAAATATTTCCTTTGTTGTGGAGAAGTTTATGAGTTAGATGTAGTCTCATATGTTTATTATTGCTTTGGTTGCTTCCACTTTTAGGATCATATACAAGAAATTATCATGTAGAAAAATGTCATAAGGTGTTTCCCTATGCTTTCCTCTAAAAGTTATAGGTTGAGGTTTTGCATTTCAGTTTAACTTATTTTAACTTGGAACACAGCCTTAGTGATGATCAATTGGCCAGATATGCCTGGGTTATTTCTGAGCTTTCTATCCTGTCCCATTGGTCTATGTGTGTTTTTATCCAAATGTCATACTGTTTTAATTACAGTAGCATTGCAATGTATTTAGAAATAAGAAAGTGTGATGCCATCAGCTTTGTTTTTCTTTCTCACTATTGCTTTGGTTATTGGAGGTTCTTTGTATTTCTAGATGAATTTTAGGATTATTTTTTCTGTTTCTGTAAAAAAAAAGTGTCATTGGGATTTGATGAGAAATGCATTGAATCTGCAGATAATTTGGGGAAATGTGTTCATTTTAGCAGTATTAAGTCTTTCAGTCATGAATATGGGATCTCTTTCCATTTACTTTGCCATGTTTAATTTCTTTCATCAGTGTTTTATACTTTGCATTACACAAGTCTTACACCTTCTCTATTAAGTTTATTCCTCAGTATTTTGTTTTTTGATGCTATCATAAATGCAACTGTTTTCTTTTTTTTTATTGAATGGTAACTATGTACATGAATGCACTTCTGGGGTATAGTGTGGGGTTTTCACATGCAATCTGAAATACTTCCATCAAACTGGTCAACACAGCCTTCATGTCATTTTCTCAGTTATTGTTTTAAAACATTCACATTCTACTAACTGTTTTCTTAATATACTTTTCAGATAATGTATAGAAATCCAACTGAATTTTTTATGTTGAGTTTTTAAAAGTGTCTTAAGTATTTACATAGAAATAGGGTCTCTTTCTGTTGCCCAGGTTGGAGGGCAATGGCATGATCATAGCTCACTGTAACCTTAAAATCCTGGGCTCAAGTGGTCCTGCTACCTTAGCATCTCAAATAGCTGGGACAATAGGTGCATACCACCATGCCCAACTAATATTTTTTGTAGTGTTTGAGATTCTTTGAGGGTACAAAGAATTAGGTTACACTTATTGCATTTGTTAGTTGAACTCCCTCTTATAGTTGTGTCCCACCCCGAATGTGTGTGCCATACACCATGACCTGGATCACTCTCCCTCCTCCCATTTCCCAGCTCCCCACAATTTGAAGAAAGTGCCTTGGCTTCCCAAAGCACTGAAATTACAAGAATAAGCCACAATACCAGGTATGTTAGTTTTATATCCTACAACTTTAGTGAATTCATCCCCTACCTCCCACCTTATATTAGATCATCTACTGCCTTCATATTAGAATTGAGTACATTGGATTCTTGCTTCTCCATTCTTGTGATGCTTTACTAAGAATAATGTGTTCCACTTCCATCCAAGTTAATGCAAAACATGAAAACTCTCCACCTTTTTAATGGCTGAATAGTATTCCATGATATACATATACCACAGCTTGTTAATCCATTCTTGGGTTGGTGGGCATTTAGGTTGTTTCCACATTTTGGTGATTGTAAATTGAGCTGCGATGAAAGCTCAATGATAAAAGGATTTATTTTGAGCTGCGATAAAAGTTCCAATGATAAAAGGATTTTTTTTTCTTCTGGGTAGATGCCTAGTAATGGGATTGCAGGATGAAATGGGATGTCTAATTTGAGTTCTTTGAAGATTCTCCATACTTCCTTTTAAAAATGCTACATTATTTTGCAGTCCTGCCAGCAGTGTAAAAGTGTTTCCTTCTCTCCACAACTATGCCAGCAACTGCAGCTTTGAGACTTTGTGATGTGGGTCATTCTCACTGGGATTAGGTGATATCTCAGGGTAGTTTTGATTTGCATTTCTCTGATGATTAGAGACAATGAACTTTTTTTTCATATGTTGGTACAGCTAAATAAACAACAACCAAAGCAAATAGACTACTTTCAGAATGGGAAAAGATGCTTGCATATTATGAATCAGACAAAAGCTTGATAACTAGGATCTATAGAGAACTCAAATTAATCAACAAAAAGACCCAACAATCCCATATATCTCTGGGCAAGAGGCATGAATAAAACCTCCTCTAAAGAAGACAGACAAATAGCTAATATGTTTTTTAAATTTTTTTTTTTTTTTTTTTTTTGTAGAGATGAGGTCTTGCTATATTGCCCAGGCTGTTCTCAAACTTCTGATATCAAGCAATCTCAAGCAAATGCCTTGGCTTCCCAAAGCATTAGGATTACAGGGGTAAGCCACAACACCAGGAGTATATGTTAATTTTGTATCCTACAACTTTACTGTATTAATTTATTAGTCCTAAAAGTTTTGTATGTATGTGTGTGAGTTGGCAGTGCAGTTCTGCCAACACTGTGATTGTAGATGTCTGGTCTCCAGAAATGGGAGAGAGTAAATTTTTATTTCTATCAGCCCCCAAGTTTGTGGTAATTTGTTATGGCAGACACAGAGAAGTGATATTGTCTCTAATATTCTAAGCCTAGGTTAAACACATTTCCTATAAGGATCTAACAGTATTTTTGGTGGTCTTTTGGGTTTTCTGCATAAAAGATTGTCATCTTCAAAAAGATAATTTTGCTTCTTCCTTTCTGATTTGAATGTCTTTTATTTATTTAGCCTAATTCAATTGGTTAGGATTTACAGTGTGATGTTGAATAGAAGTGGTGAGAGTCAGCCACCCTTGCCTTTCCTCCTAGTCTTAGAGAAAATTTCAGGTTTTGAACATTGAGTATGGTCTTATTTGTGTACTTCAAATATAGTCTTCATTATGTAGAGGTCAATTCCTTCTATAGTTAGTTTTGCAAGACTTTTTATGGTGAAACTGTGTTGAATTTTGTCAAATGCTTTTCCTGAATCAATTTATATGATGATGTGTTTTTTACCCTTCGTTATCACATTAGTTGATTTTTGTATATTGAACCATCTTTGTATCTCAAGGACAAATCCAATTTGATGATGATATATTTAAAATGTGTTGCATTTCACTTGGTGTTTGTTTGTTTTTCTTCATTTTATCTTATTTCTGTTCTTTTCTCTCCTAATTGCATAATCTCTATTTATAGTCAAGTTTCTGGGTCTTTCTACTTTCAGTACTCTCAAGTGTACTGTTGAGTCCCTTCCATTAATTTTCACTTCATTATAGTAATTTTCAACTCCATATTTTCCATTTGCTTCTTTTTGATAATTTATCTCTATTAATAGTCTCTCTTTGATGAGACATTGGACTTATATCTTCCTTTAATTCTTTGAACATACACGTAGCTTCCCTCAGTTCTTTGAACATGAATGGCTACTTTGAAGTCTTAAATCTAACATCCTTCTCTTAGGCAATTTCTGTTGCCTATGTATTTTTTTCTATATGGGCCACATGTGCCTCTTTCTTTGCATCATATCATAATTTTTTGCTGAAAAATGGACATTAGAGGTACTTTGTTATAGCAACTCAAGATTTTGATTCTACTTCCTTAATATCAGTATTTGTTTATGTTGTCATTTCTTATTTGTTTTCTTATTTGAGGTGGGTATCTTAGAGAAGTCTATTTCTCCTGCACTGTGATGTCTTTTATGGTGCTCCTCAGAAGGTGCAGCATTGGACATGCACACAGTCACCTGGGATGACAGTGCTTTTAGAAGGTCTTTCTTTGACTATTCTCGGATCTGTATGTTAAACACTCTACCTCATTTCAATTGCATTCCACTATTAGGCTCCACTAATTATGTTCTTTTATGTCTTTCTTTACCTCTTTACTGTTGTTTTTGTTTATTGTTTTAATAATGTCCTGAGACTTAGCTTGCTCCACCATTTTCGATCTAATTTATATCTGGGCAAGTATGATTTTTGAGGTGTGTTCACATCCTAGTACAGCTCTATATAGCTGTCTCTTTTCCTAGTGCACTTTGGTGAACTAGCTTGGCTACCTTTTGGAAGATATTCAGAGCTTTCTTTTCCTTCTCCCACTTTCTTTCAATAGATTTAGTGGATATAAGTTAATTTTTGTTACATGAGTGAACTGTGTAGTGGTAAAGTCAGGTCTTTTAGTATAGCCATCACCCAAATTTGTACCAGATAGGTAATTTTTTTTTATCTCTCAGTCTCCTTCCACTCTTCCCCTTTTAGAGTCTCCAAAGTCTATTATACTAGTTCATATGACCATGTACATCCATCATTTAGCTCCCACTTATAAGAGAAGATAGGAAATATTTGTTTTTCTAGTCCTGAAATACTTCACTTAGGATAATGGTTTCTAGTTTCATCCAAGTTTCTGCAAATGATGTTATATCATTCTTTTTGATAGCTAAGTAGCATTGTATGGTCCATAAACACCACATTTTTATTCAGTTATCAGTTATCAATTGCTGGGCCCTTAGGTTGATTCCGTATATTTGTAATACTGAATTGTGCTATGATAGACATACACGTGCAGATGTCTTTTTTATATGATGACATTTTTTCCTTTGTGTAGATACATAGTAGTGGGATTACTGAATCAAATGGAAGGTCAATTTTTAATTCTTTGAGGAATTTCCATATTGTTTTCCACTGAAGTTGTACTAATTTACATTTCCACCAGTGATTTACAAGCAGTCCTTTCTGCATCTGTCCCAATCTCTATTGTGTTTTGATTGTGTTTTTGTGTGTTTAGTAATAGCTGTCTGACAGGGGTAAGGTAGTATTTTACTGTAGCTTTAATTTTCATTTCCCTAATAATTTGTGATTTTGAAAATGTTATTATGTTTATTGACCATTCATATATATTCTTTTGAAAAATGTCTGTTCATGTCTTTTGCCCAGTTTTTAATGGGATTATTTGTTTTTTTTTCCTGATGATTTCTTTGAATTGCTTGTAGATTTTGGATATTAGTTCTTTGTCAGAAGCATTGTTTGTGAATGTCTTCTTCAATTCTGAAAGTTGTCTATTTGCTCCATTGATTGTTTCTTTCTTGTTCTTTTTTTTCTGTGCAGAAACTTTTAGTTTACTTAGGTCCCATTTATCTATCTTTTTATATAATTGATTTGGGGGGATTAGTTACATATATATTATGAATATATTATATATTATAATATATAACACATATTGTATTATAATATTATATATATTATAATTATAATTTATGTGACAAATCACCAAAAATCAATTATAAAAATATATAATGATAAAATTATTAATATTAAAATATTAATAATAATATTATATATTTTATATATATATATATTTTTGCATAGACCAATGCCCAGAACAGTTTTTCCTAAGTTTTCTTCTAGACTTTTTTTTATGGTGTCATGTTTTAAGTCTTTAATCTATCTTGGGTTAATTTTTTATATGTAGTGGAAAAGAGGAGTCCTATTTAATTCTTCTGCATGTGACTCTCCAGTTTTTTCAGCACAATTTATTGAATAGAGCATCCTTTCTCTAGGGTATGGTTTTGTCTGCTTGGTCAAAGATTAGTTGCTTATAGGTATACAGTTTTATTTCTGGGTTCTCTATTCTGTTCCATTGATCTATATGTCTACTATTATACCAGTTCCATGCTGTTTTGGTTATGTTAACCTTCTAGTATAATATGAAACAGGTAATGTGATGCTTCCAGATTTGTTATTTTTCCTTAGAATTGCTTTAGCTCATGCAGCACTTTCTTTTTATATGGACTACTTCCACCACTGAAAAAACTCACTAATCAACCACACTCAGCACTGTGTGGGGTGGTAGCCTCTGGTCTTCTTTGCTTGTATCTCCAAGCATGGAACCTATACCATAGGAAAAAGGTTCAGCGAGGGTCACTGGGGATCCAATATTCTTGGGCCTGTGACCTTGGAATATAGAGTGTTTGGGAGAAAAAAACCACCTTACCTCTCAACTAAACTCACTTAGAATTTACCTTGTTCATCTCTGTCCTGTGAATTCTAGCTGTCTTACCCTGCTTTGATTTCCAGCTCTGTCTTCTGATCTTCTCAACTCAGGGAGATTTTGATCTCTGCATAGGTTCCCCATCTCAGAGCTATACATTTAAAAAATCTTTAGGAGGTAAGTTTGCGTAATTGTAGAAATCATCTCAATTTTTTCTAGCATCACTGTCTTATATTGACTAATATCCAATACTCAAAAACCTTTGTTTAATACATTTTGTTTTTCTTTTTTTGAATTTCAGAATATGTACAGAAAATGTACAGACATTTTGGTTAATGAGTTGCTTTGGTAAAGTGTGAGTTAATGTTCTTAGTGTTTCCTCTTTATTAGTTGTTTTGAGAAGGAAGGCAAATTGGGTTTCTGTTGCTTCATTTTAGTTCCAAAGGAAAGTTCCTTTAGTCCTGTGTTTTTAGTAGCAATTATAGTATATATAAACCTCTAAAAATTCTGTAGCATAAATTCTTCTCTCCTAAAGGATGTCTGAAAAACACTTGCACTTTAAGTTGTGAAAATATGCAAAAAAGCTGATTCATTGCTAAGGAAAATATTTAATGCCATGCCTACCTCATGCTACAGCAGTTGGTCATTTTTATGTGAAAAGCAGCCAAAGTGGTAATTTAACATTGTCAGACAAAGATCTCAAACTGGTTGACAGTATTCTGAGTCTTTCTATCAGGGCTTCATATGTTGAAATTTAACATGAGTATAGAACTTCACATATTGTGTTTCTCATGTACATGCTCCAGAACTGTTCTTTTAAACAATTGTTATTATCCTATTTATTTCTTAAACTTATTTTTCAAGTAGAGTATAAATAGGCCACCTTCTAGTTTCAGAAACGCTGAAGATTTTTTCCTTTTCTCATCATTGTTTCTTTAAATATTTTATAATCATGAAAATAACCTCTAATGTTAAACAATATCCACAGCCAGGCAAGTTTTCAAAATGAGAAATAATCTGGAAAAATAAGAGACCACCGGGGTATGTGGCATTATAGTCTCTAAAAACTTAAATTTTGTACATTCTAATTATGTATTCATTGGGTTACTTGGAGTCACAGTCTGTTTTTTGCACCCCATTGTACCAGGAACAAAGGACCAAATGATGACACAGCTGTCTCAATTGGCACAGTTACTTGCAGCCTTACACTTTTGATTATTTCCATTCAATTCAATTTTGCCCATTCTTCTTACTGGATAGGTGGAGGGTGTACAGACAGATATTCAAATTGGAGTTATTTCTTCTTTTGTTGCAGAATATATTTCAGAAATCACCATTTCAGATTTCAGAGGATTCGGTAGGAATAGCCAATATGTAAAATGAACAAACAAAATTTACAAATATGAGTGTGTTATGGCCTAAAAATACTGGGCTTTATGTTCAGCTATTCAGCTCTATCACCCTCTGGTAACCTTGGTCAAGTTGCCTCCTCTCTCTCTGAGCTTCAGTTTTCTCATGTATAAAGTAAGGTTTAAAGCAGATGATCTCTAATGGAAATTTCTTTGCAATGCTGCCAGCAGATGCTTCTGTGAAATGCTTTATTTGAGTGTGTAAAGGTGCAGGTAGTTTAGAAACAATCAGATATTATCCCTGGCTAATTGTGCAGTTACATATGAGAGAAGCTTCAGAAGACTAAGTAACTTTTTCATTTTCATTTTTTTCACATTCTTAGGGAAGCTTTGGCTCATAACCCACAAAGACATTATGAAAATGACCCTATTCATTTTACCTATGCCATGCACTTTTAAGTAATGATTACTTTCCCCTGTTTCATAATGTAGCTAGAGGTAGTTTCAACTGCATGTTAACTCTTTCTCCTCATGTAACAAATTTCTCTGGAACACTGTTGCACTATATGATATGTACTTATGGAACAATATAATTTCTACATATTCATTTTCCCCAATTACTTTTAAATCTCCTTTCTTCAATAGAAGTTCTTCCACAATGATTTATTAATGAGCCAAATGCTATTATTATTTTTAAATTCACAAAAGCCATTTTATGGGATATATCCAACTCATCTCCTGAAGTAAGAGGCACTAGGCAGTGGGGGGACAAAAAGATAAATTTCTAGTTAATAGACTTAACAAATGGAATACTTGCTAGTCTGTGTGACTTCAGAGGGGCTGCTACACTTTATAGGTTAAGTAGAAAACCAGTTATATTCCCATTCATATTTCTTGGCTCTGATTTGATTTTTTTCAAGTTATACAAATAAGGTGGTTAAAAAATAAAATATGTCCTTCCACTTGGAGTTCCTATATGCTAGCAACTTTCAGGCTGATTTGTACTTTAGCAACTGGCCCCCGGTGTCTACCTGTCTATTAGACATCCATAATATCATGAAAAGTATTCCGATTTGTATACCACGTTACAATTTGCAAGACTTTAAAAAGTATATCTCAGCAAATCTTCATAACAGTCCTCTGAGATAGGCCAGACTAGTATTATCAACCGCCTTCTATTACGTTCACTTTTATGAAGTTAATTCTTCATGGCATTTTATTTTCACAGTTGAATTTGTAAAATGATCTTTTAACTTACTATTACATTAACTGCAAAATAGCTGCTTATATATGTCCAACACCAATAACTCAAATTCAGCATGTGTAAATCTGAGCTCCTCTTCCCATGTTCTGCTTACCATCTGTTTCACATGCACCAAAGATGATCAATCATCTTTATTGTGGAGCAGGTGTTACTTTAGCTGTTAGTGACTTCACAATTAGTCTTGCAATCCAGAAATCCCTTTCTTTTCCTTGTCCTGCAGAGTCCATTATCTGGTTATACAGCAGCAACATCAGCAATGGCTGCTGTACATTCCCCTCCTCCTTCACTGCCACTGCCATAAGTCTATTGCAGCAGTTTGTAATAGGACCTCTGATCTCTAATCAAGCAATTCTCTATTTTTCATGCTGCCAAAAATGTGCCTTTCTGAAAATACAAATGAGGATCCATCACATCCCTTATCAAATATCTTCAGTGATGAGCAGTGCAGTTTACTGCTTTGAAGTACAAGGCTTTCAAATGTGAAGTTTTTCTCTGCCACTTACAAGTTTTGTGATCTTGGGAAAATCACTCAACATCTCCATGCTTTATCTTCATTATCTGTAAAATGGGGTTAAAATTAATATTTCATTCATTCCCAGCATTAAGGTTTACATATACGGCAGTTAGCACAGTGCCTGGCACTTAATGATTGCTTTAAAAAGCATTAGATTTGTCATACTGGAAAGAACACAGCCAGACACAGCACCATCTTTGGGTCAGACAGGTAGTATTTGCCAGAGTGAATATGCAGACCTTAGTGTGTCTGAATCTAAAGCATAATTATATCCAATATGCTGACTTTTTGGCATTCAAGTTGAACTGGGAATGGAAAATTGGAGCTTAAAGAAGGGAGCCAACACACTTTGTCCTTCAATTAGTGATCTCTAGAGCCACTTGTTAGAGCCTGCCATTCCTTGCTGGTCTCTGTGAATCTCTCAGTTTCACCCTGTGGCTAAGAGGGCTTGATAATCAAAGTAAGAGATCTTCATCTAATATATTCCCCATTTTGGTTTCTCTTGCCCTGTTCTGCCCATTTCCTTACACCAAACATCACACACATTGCTCCAAATTCTTTGTAGTTAGCCTGGTACAAGTTAGGTTGCTCAGTGTCCATGTTTGTTTTTCACCATCTTTGCTGAACATCATGAGGAGTCATCATTGCTTGTTTAGAGGTTCCGGAACACACAGACCTCGGTAAAAATCCTAGATCCCGGCCAGGTGTGGTGGTTCATGCCTGTAATCCCAGCACTTTGGGAGACTGAGGTGGGTGGATTGCCTGAGCTCACGAGTTCGAGACCAGCCTGAGATAGAGCAAGACTAGTCTCTAAAAATAGCCAGGTGTTGTGTGGGCACCTGTAGTCTCAGCTACTCAGGAGGCTGAGGCAAGGGAATCTCTTGAGCCCAAGAGTTAGAAGTTGCTGTGAGTTGTGATGCCAGGACACTCTACTAAGGGTGACAAAGTGAAACTGTGTTCAAAAAAAAAAAAAAATCCTAGATCCCCTATGAGTAGCTGTAGGTCATTTTACCTCTCTAAGCTTCAGTTTCCTCTTCTCTACATAAAGTATATACTCATTAATATGTGTTGATTGGGAAAAGATACAATGATAAAAATGCTCTCCAGAATTTAGAAATACTTTAAAATGCATTTACACTTTATTCTGGAACAGTGCATATTTCTAGTAGCTATATTGTTCCCCCCTCATCTGTAGTTAATACTTTCTATACACGTAAATTGAGCTCTCCTTGCCATAACTGGTCATTTAAATTCTATGGGCTACTCATTGTGACAGGGACTGCTAATTGGCTTCCAGGATCTATTTTCACTTTGTTCTATGGCCAGATAACTTTTAGATGACCATTAAGATACCTGACTAATGATTTCATTTCATGGTCTCCCATGCAATTATGAGTGGCCACGTGACTAAGTTATGACCAATGCGACATAAGCACAAGTGAAATATGCAACCTTTGGGAATGCTTATAAAGAAAAAGCATTGACATTTTATTTTGTGTTCCTTTCCTGCTGGCTGGAATGCAGAGAAATTGCGTTGCAGTTAGAGTAGCCATTTTGTATTACAAATTGGAGAAGCCAAGTAGAGAAAGGTAGAGCAATGAGATGCTTTGATCCTGGATATCTGTGAGTATCACGGAGCACCCCTACTTGCCTAATCCACTAAACTGGACCTTCATGTGAAAGAAATCAATTTTAAGTGACTATTATATTTTTGTATTATAACTATGGGGAATTCCAATTAATACACTTGGGAACACTGAAATGATTTATGGCAAAGAGTTGGGCAGTGTTAGTAACCTCTTATAATTGCTTAGATGAGTTTCTTCCTATCCTAAGTGAACTACCCTTGGGTCTGTCCTATCGCCCCATGGGAAAGCTGGGTTATGAACTCATGGGCTCTGCAAGATCTTGAAAAACCTCTCTTCCTCTTCCTCTTCCCATGCTGTATAAGTTGTTTTTCTTTCTTTTTTTTTAACATGCAAAGTGATTTTTAATAAACAAATAAGAGTTTGTTATTAAATTGTTTTCTTATAAAAATTAAAAGCATATAAAAGTAGGGAAAGTAGAATGAGTCCTCTGTGCCCATCTCTCCGTTTAAATAGCCACTAATATTTCACATAATCCCCCTTTTTTCTTGAGTATTTTAAATCAAATCCTAGACATCAGTCATATCATTTCACCCATAAATATTTCACCTGAATATACAATATGTATTAGTTGTTTTGACTTTCATGAACAGCTATGCAGAGCAGTTCTCTGAGATGCCCTCTGAATTCTCTGAAGCTATAATGTGCCGAACTTTTTATAAGAGGCACTTCTGATTATTAGCTCCACTGAAAGTAATAGGCAGACAGATTTGTGGTGCTGTCTGTTTCCATGTGTATTCAAGATTGCATTGCCACTTCATAATACTCCTCGTTATTCACAAGCTGATTAGATAGAGTGCAGAAACCAAATGGAAAATGACAAAATTTATTACCTTTGCAGAGCAGATTATAAAAATATTATAAACAATAAAAAATTGTTCAGAATTAATCGAACATAAAGCACCCATTTTTCTCCCAGTAAAAAATTATAGATGGAGTTGGATCCTATCTGGGTAGTAATGAAACATCTTGTTAGCTTTCAATTACGGCCCGGAACGGCAGCTCTCACCGTCATGAGCTCACTCTCTCTCTTGCTCTGTCACTCTTTCTCTCTCTTGTTCTCCTTTTTCTCTCTCTCAATTAAATAGATATTAGGGTTTTAGAACAGAAAATAATCCAATTGACTGAACATGAGATGCATTACATGATAATAATTGTGTTTTCATTTTTTAATATGCACATGCAAATGTACCAAACCATTCCGAAAGACAGAAATCCCATTTAAACCAGAAAGTGTAATTACAATGGAAAGAGGCATCTTGCTTGGGCTATAGAGAATAAAATATTACTGCATTCCCTTGTTTTTTTATGTGATGCATTATTCCCTTAACTTTATAATGTTGGTTTGGGGTATTTAATGCTATCAACTATTGCAATGAGATATTGAAAAGTCTTGTTCTTTTATTATTAGGACTGAGGATATGTGGCTACAACCAAATACTTAAAGGACTCTGTGCTTTATGTACTGTAGCTAACTGCAACAGTGCATCACTGTGGCACCTCCATTAGCTTGTTCAATATTCCAGAGACTGCTGTTCCTGGCAATTAGAGAGCATCAGGAAGATAAACTCTATGAGAGACATTTTTTAATTCATATATAGAGCACATCTGTTGACATCTTAAGTGCTAATTAATAAATAAGGAACGCAGACCTCATTCAGAATTAATATAAGATGAATTATCTCTGTTTTCTCTCTCCAGATACAGAACTTCGATGGAGATTGAAGGAGGGATTTCTTTTTAGTAAGCCTGTTGTGCTTTCAGTTTGCAGAGTCAGAATAGCCATTCTTGAAGCATAGGTTTACTTTCAGAGGAAAGAGATTTTAAACGTAATGGTATTCGCCTGCCATTGAAGGAAAATACATGAATGATTGTCTAGGCTGTGCCAAGAGAAACAAGAATACTTTCAGGGCCACATGGACCCCTTCGCTAATTAGAATGTTGGCTGTGAGCGATTTCAGTAGGTTTCAGGGCCTGTATTGAGCAATTCTATCAAAGAACTTTAAGAAAAGGCCATTATTATACACATTACAAAATACAATAAATCATGGCTATGACTTAATTTCTTAAAAAACACCTTTAAATGGAAGCACTGTAATAACCAGAAAGAGTTCTACTCACTAATGTGATAGAAAATACTTCATGCCAGTATGTTTTAATGATACAAGCCATATTTCTATCCCTAGATTTTTGGGTTGAAGAAAATTACTGCTCTAAAAAATAGTAATACTTGTAGAGGAAGGAGTGTGATTAATCTATATTCTGCAACACTTTTTTAGTAAGCTACATTTTGTATAAAGATGAGAAAAGTCTTCGCCTCCTTGGTGCAGTTGTAGTTGCTTGATTATTATGTTTAAGACTGAATCTATATGTGTACAGATCCATTTGTGAGAGAGAAAAAGTGATTACATATTTTATTAAATTATGAAGTACTTTGTTTTTGTATCTCATAGTGGTTAATGCTCTGGAGTCTTTCTTTCTTCTTCTTCTTCTTCTTTTTTAAAATAAAAGACTGTGAGAGGCTTAGGGATATAGATTTTCATCTAGTTAAAGGTCAGGTGCTGAGCAATTGATTTGATTGCTGAGCAATTGGGTCATTAAGTTGCCTGAAATAGCCGTGTTGCAAATGTTCACTGGTGAGCCAGTCTGGGAATCGGTGCTCAGGGCTTGCATTAGGCTCTGTGGCAAATACTAAGGTGAATTTTGCCTTTGGAATTGCAAAAATAAAATGTACTCAGACGTGTGTACATTAGAAGATTTGTATGAAACTCTTTGTGATTACAGCATAAAAATATGTCCCCTTCCTTTTTAAGCTTTGTTCTAAGGCCTGAAATTCAACTATTGGAGATTTCAGTGTTTTTTTTTGTTTGTTTGTTTGTTTGTTTTTTGGTATTCAAAATTGTGGCTGCTCTGACTAATGGGATGACAAAGGCCTAGTTGTAGGTGTGTACAGCCTTTTTTTTCCCCTCTGCTTCAGCTTTTGGCTTATGTCAACTGCTGCACTTTGGAAGAATAACAGTTGTCCGGCAAAAGCTGATTTCATAACATATGACACCACAGATAAGCAAAAAAAAAAAAAAAAATCCTCATAAAATCAGCATGCAGCCCACAGGCCACAGGTTGGACACCCTTAGAAAATATGAAACTTTGGCCAGAAGGATTGGACTGTGTGAAGCACAGCAGTGCTGCTGAGCTTGTGAACAGAATGGGAATACTAAGGGAAGCCAGGGCAAAGTGGCCCTTCTTCAACATTTTCTTAAGGAACATACTTTTCTGATCTTATTCTAAAGAATCCAAAGAAACCTGAAATACAACCAATAAGAAGAATAGAGCTGGAATTGAAGTCTAGGGTTCTAATTCCAGCTGTGCTTATTTATCATATAACTTAAGACTCTTCAGTGAACTCTACTGGGAAACTTCACTTCCCTATGTAAAATACGGAAATTTAAGTTGCTGCTCTCTAATCTCTAATGTTTTATATTTTAATATTCCTAGTTGCCAGAATTTGGTACAATTTTCAGTGAAAGGCATAACATCTAGCAGACAAATGAGGCTTTCCATTTCAATTCCTATTGCCCAAATTAATTGTTTAAATTATAAAGTCTTTCTTGATTATTGTTGAGGGTAATGGTTCTGTATTGGAATGTTGGAAGGGCTATTGTAGAATTTATTTCCAGAAATGACATAGTGGAAAGGGTATCCAGTTTTAAGTTTGCCACTAAGTTTCAGGAATTCCATTTTACTCCTTTTAGCTTGGTTTCATTATTTCCGAGGTCTTCATAATCGAAGCTATTCTATTTTATCCTTTTCTAGTCACCCTGTATATCAGTCCATCAGAGGTATATACATTTTATCTCTTCTAATTTTCAGGAAAAAACAGAATTTAGTACTTCTAAAATAGCGATCATATGATAATGATTTAAAAGAATAACTTCTTCAAGTCCCCCAAACATTTCTAATGTAGCCGTATTTGCTAGCCCCCAGGATCCTGCTCATGCAGTACACATTGGAATTTTCTAGTCCCTGAGAGTGAATGTCCTCATGTTTGGTAGTTTGCGTCTGAGTCATTGCATTTTGGGGATTCTTAGTCATTTCCCTGTGAGTCAACCATCTCAAACTGCTTACATGCTTCTATTACTTTCCAGCCTCTATGACTAGAGAAGAAACTAATTTCATAAGGACAGGTATATATAAAATCATACACATAGCCTCTCTTTCTGAAGGGACTTTATATACCAATCATGAACAACAGTGTCAGAACAAAGTTTCATATAGGGGAATAGCTGCTTTAAGTGTTACTCATAATAGAATCATAGGTCTACTTAAAAGAGAGAGAGCGAGAGCATGGAAGGAAACCTTTGCTGACATCACTCCTTCACAGGTGTGGGAGAGCTCCATTGACACAGTCCTGTGAACCCCTGGACTGAGGCAGTCAAGGATGGAGCTGGTAGCTAATGCATGTGGAACAAATAAACCTCCCAATGTCATAGCTAGAAGATGGCTCACCAAAACATCACCTGTTTCAGTGCTTTGTTTCCTACTGGAAAGAGGATGACAGCAAGTTATTAAAGATAGTTTTCCAAAGGAAAGACATGTATAAATTCTTCACCTTAACACACAAACTTCTCTCATTTCTTATATGATCCAATCCTTGATATGGCTCCTTTGTTAGCTGTGTGACCTTAAGCAAAATTTTCTTGGTTTCTTCATCTTTAAAATGACACCAATAGTATTTATTTTATAAGTGTGTTATAAAGATTAAGTGAAATAAAACATCTTTAAATGGTTTAGCACAGCACAAAGGTCATACTAAGTAAGTAAGTGCATAGTAAATGTTGCATTTTTAATTATCTACTACTTTGGATGACTTGTGATAATCCAACTTTGGATTTCCTTGACTTTGCTCTGGTGGACTAAGACAAGTGCCAGTTGTAGGGTCCAGGTTCTGTGCCTTCAAAAGAGTTACCCTCTTCTTTCTGCCCCATCTATACTTACCTTAGTGCATACTTGTTGCATACTTAGTGGAAGAATTCAGTGAGATGAAGCATGTGTTGCTATTAAAGATACCAATAAATTATAACTATTATTTATTTATGTGAGCTCCATTAATGGTAGATATGATATTATGTACTCCCAGGAAGGGAGTTTTAAACTATTTTTTTTAACTATTACTTCATAGGAATCATGAAAATCTGCATTGGTCCACAGGCCTGAGACCTGTACAAGTTTAATCAATAAAGTAAAAGGACTCACATATGAGGAACTTGAAAGACATTGTCTTAATTTGGATCAATTTAATGTCATTTCACATTTACTGAGCATCTACTATGTACCTTCCTGTGTTCATGTGAGGTTGAAGATTGTTACCTGATCTCAGGGAGGTCCAAGTGCAAGATACTAGAAAGTCTTTAATCTTCCTCTTCTCTTGAAGATTGTTTTTCAAGGAAAAGCTATTATATTTAAAAGCTACCCTGATAAAATGAAATCTACACAATTTATAGCATGATGTTGAATTTAGGCTAGATTATCATGGGAATTAAAAACAAAAGTCATATTGATAGCATTCTCTGCAACCCTGTGTGATTGTCTTTGGTCAACAAGTTCCATATATGAGAACCATGTCTTATAAAACTATATTGCTGTAAGGAATCACATTTTTCCCAATGATGATCATAGATTGATATATTAGTTAAAAACACGAATGAACCAAGGCCCCCCATATTTCAATGTTAAAATATATTTCTAATTCTATTACTTTTATTGGTACTTATGGTTGATGTAATGCAAATTAAATACCTCTAATCCATGTTAATTACAATCAGATGCTGCCTCTTTTGTTACTCAGAGTGTAAATTTTGCTGATAGACATTATGAAAAAAAAATTGCAGTAGGGATCCTCAAAGTTAGGCTATTGTTTTAGTTAGGTACCATAAACTAGATGTAGCTAACATCAGTAAACACTTTCAAATAAGGACTATAAACAATTAAAATCTATTATTATAAATATGCTATTTGGACAACTCTTTTTATGAAATAATTCATAAATGTAAAAAGATTATAACATATATTCAATGTATAAATAATGAAAAGAAGAACCATCTTAAGTGTAGCCACTATTCTAAATTATATTTTTTAGAATGCATATATATTGCTAAATTCTATATCATTAAATTCAGCATAATCTTGAAATCTGGAACGTACTTGTTTGATTTTGTCTTTTTTTCATTCAATATTAACTGTAGCAGCGGACTTTGTGAGACTGAGGTGTGAACCTTTGCTTTTTTAAAACCATTGAGATTTTGGAGTTGTCTATTATCACAGTATAACCTAGCATATCCTGGCTGATAAATATAGCCACTTGCATTTTCTTAAGAAATAACATTAACAAAATAGAAGAAAAAAGCACATAGGTAATAATAAAAGGAAAATGCATTTAAGGCTGGAATTGCCTGAATCTTTATACTTGATAATTACAGTGATGCAATTCAACCATGTTCAGTATTAATTGTCATATAAATATATGGCATTAGATTTACAAATGAAACTTCTTTGATTAATGGGTGGTTATACCTGTAGCAATTCATAAAAAAAGAGATTCAAAAACTGAATTGAAACTGATTTAGACCATTGAAGAGAAAAAGCTTTTAACATCATCAACTTGCATCCTTATGAGACACTTAAAGGAGATAATACCTTGTGCAGGCACAATCTAGTGATGTTTTTGTTTTAATTAGAAACCCTCAATTACTGATCTAAACCATTTTGGAGATCTAAACCATTTTGGAGATCTAAACCATTTTGTCATAATGCTAAGTCTCCTGGCTGCACAAGCTATTTCCTTTACAATATGAGAACTCTTGGGAATATGGCAGGCTTTCCGCTTTATCTCTGATATTGAAGTAGAGCACGCTGAAACCATATGGTAGTATCTGGCTTATGAAATACAAAAATCAAAACAAAGAAACTGTTGAGTAGATAGCTAGCAATGGGATTGCAGGATGACATGGTAGGCCTACTTTTAGTTCTTTGAGGAATGTCCATACTACT
>NW_003852512.1:4431172-4441263 GCF_000181295.1 Otolemur garnettii
CAGTTAAATCCAAGTGGGGGGAAAGGGTTTGGTAAGTTCCCACCCAAATGGACACATTGCATGGGTATATTGTGCATTTCCTAAGTGAAGGACACAACCACAATGAGGACTTTTGTCTTATAAAAGCAAACTTTGTAACCTAATCATATGTTCCTTCACTTCACTCTAACATAAAAAGTTAAAAAATTAAAAAAAAGAAACTATGATCTCTGTGTTTATGATTTGATAATAAATAAATAAATAATCAAATGGAAAAAAAAAAGCCTCAAAAACGAAAAAAAAAAAAAAACTAAGTTTATAAAAGTATTTAAAAATAAATTTGAGGGAGGGTTTCAAAACCTTTGGCTACAATAGTAAAATGGAAAGGGGAAATTCTCTTGCTCAAGATTTCTTGAAAATGATAATAATTTGAAAATAGTTTTTCTTCTTATGTACATAAAATAGTACTAGAAAAAGAAAATATGGAAATATTTAACAGATGAACAAATTACTGTGTACTGGAGTTTAAGGAGTGGTGGGGTAGAAGGAAAATGAGTATGATCATCAAAGAACAACATGAGGGATTTTTATGGTGATGAAAATGTTTTTCATGTATCTACATCATCGTTAATACCCTGGTTGTGATATTGTTGTGCAAGATATTACCATTGTGGAAACTAGGTGAGGAGTATATAGGACCTCTCTGCATTATTTCTCACAACTACATGTGAATTTATAATTAACTCAAAATTTAAAAAAAATCAATTAAAAGAAGACGAGAAATAGAAAAGGAGAAACATTTGTAAAACAAGTATCTGATAAAGTATTTATGTTCAGAATGAACCCATCTTACACTTCATTAGTGAATAACAAATAATCCAATCAAAACATGGACAAAAGCTATCTATAGACATTTCACCAAAAAAGATATTCAAATGACTAATAAACACATGCAAAGATGTCCAACACTACCAGTCACTGATGTAATGCAAATAAAACTCGCCATAATGTTAGATTCCTCTGGAAAAGAATGGCCCTTGGTTCTTGGCTCCCAGTGACAAGAATGAGCCCTGGTGTCTAGCTCATGACAGAATGTTTGCAAATACTAAGTAATCACTAGCCACATACATTTATTGCAGAATAAAACACACAAATATTGATTGGGGGGGCAACTATACAGGCTGCCTCCTCCTTGGAGGCATGGGCCTGCTCTAGCTGAGCATGGTGGTGCTCTGGTGCAGGGCACGGCTTAACAATGAGATAATTCTTCACATTCACTAGAATGCTTTAATCAAAATGAAAGACAATGAGATGTGTTGGAGAAATTGGAATGTATACATTTCTGGCGGGAATGTGTAAAATGGTACCACTGCTTGGGAAAAAGGTTGAAAAAGTTTCCATTTCTGGAAGAGGTAAACACAAATTTACCATATGATATGGTAAAAATATTTCTTACCAGATTTTTTTTTTGTGTGATAGTTCTCTAAGTTGAACTCTATCTGGAACTCTAATCAGATGCACATTTTTAAGTATAATTTGTGTATTGAGAATTGTTAGATGATAGGTCCTTGTTTCTTCATTTTGTCCACTAGAAGAAATCTAAAAAAACAATCACCATGATATTTTAATTCTATTTCAAAATTATTGAGGAAATTTTTTTCTCAGCTGAATTCACCAGGTGCTGCATTTTCATTGTTTGAATGCTCTTTCACAGGAAATCTACAGAATATGTGAAAAAGCAATTTTCTTTATCTGATAGCTCCAAAGTGCTCTTATAGACATGTCCATAGTATTTGAGTTATTGCAAATGTACACCAAAAATGAATTTGTTTTCCTGATGTAGCCAAGAATTGTCATTTAAAAATATAGTCTATGAAAGAAATTCATAGTGACAAAAATATGTTATGAAGATAACTTTCAAATAGTCTAACATTTGGTACTTAATGAAGTAGATACATTCCTTCAAGGTCTACTTGAACTGATTGTGTGTGTGCATGTGTGTGTGTGTGTGTGTGTGTGTGCGCGCGCGTGTGTGTATGCATATGAACTGGAAGGGAACAGATAAATGTCCCTACTTGCAATCAAACTGATTGTCTATGTAGAAATATCCCTACAAATACAAAATGTGTAGAACAAGTAAGTGAATTTAGCAAGGTTGAATGGCATAATATCAACACACAAAATTCAATCATAATTCCATATACTGGCAGTAAACAATTGTAAACTTTAATTTAAAACAGTATTCAATTTAAGCAACCAGCCAAAACATTAAATATTTATCTAAAAATCTAACAATACACAAACAGTGCCTTTTAAAATATTAATAGACTTTATTTTGTAGAGAGGTCTTAGGTTTGTAGAAAAATAAGCAAACTGTTGAGGAAATCTCCACATTTCTTCCTTTTAGCCTCCCAGTTTCCCTTTGTATAGTCCTCGTATGTTTGTTTCAATTGATGAATCAATGCAGACACATGATTATTAAAGTTTATGGTTTGCAGTCCAGTCCACTCCCTGTGTTGCACATTCCGTAGGTTTCGACTAAGCTATAATGTCATGAATTCACCATTTCAACATTGTACCAGTTGCAATGCCTTGAAAATCCCCTGTGTTCCACCTGGTCATCCCTTCCTCTCTCAAGTCTGAACCCTTGACAATCACTAATATTATTACTGTCTCTATGGCTCTATTTTTTTTCAGAATATCACATAGTTAGAAATTAATATGTAGCCTTCACACATTGGCTTCTTCTATTTGGCAATATGCATTTAAGGTCCCTCCATGTGTTTCCATAGCCTGACACTTCATTTAAAAATTTTATTTTGGGCTCAGTGCCTGTAGTTCAGCAGCTAGGGCACCAGCCACATACACCAGAGCTAGAGGGTTTCAATCCAGTCTGGGCTTGCCAAACAGCAATGACAATTACAACTAAAAAACAGCCAGGCACTATGGCAGGTACTTATAGTCCCAGCTACTTGGAAGGCTGAGACAAGAGAATCACTTAAGCCCAAGAGTTTGAGGTTGCTGTGATCTGTGACACCACAGCACTCTAACAAGGGTGACATAGTGAGACTTGGTCTCAGAAAAAAAAAATTATTTTGTTTCTAATTGACACAATAACTATACGTATTTATGGAATATGAAGTCTAGTGTGATGTTTTAATATATACATAATTTTTATTTTGAGACAGAGCCTCAAGCTGTCCCCTTGGGTAGAGTGCCATGGCATCACAGCTCACAGCAACCTCCAACTCCTGGGCTCAAGCGAGTCTCCTGCCTCAGCCTCCCAAGTAGCTGGGACCACAGGCGCCCGCCACAACACCCGGCTATTTTTTGGTTGCAGCCATCATTGTTGTTTGGCGGGCCCAGGCTGGATTCGAACCTGCTACCTTAGGTGTATGTGGCTGGTGCCTTAGCCACTTGAGCCACAGACCCCGAGCCTATATGCATAATTTTTATTGCTGAATACTCCAGTATTCATGTGGAATATTGGAAAACTATGGTATACATGCACCATAGTTTTTCTATATTTATATTATTTTTCACTTATTGAAGGGCATCTTTGCTGCATCCATGGTTTGGGAAGATGAATAAAGTTGCCAGAAACCTTTGCATGCATGTTTTTATATAAATATAAGATTTTTAAAAAATAATTTCAGTAAATACCTAGAAATAAAACTGCCAGCTTGTCAGGTAAGTCTATGTTTCTCTTTGTAAGAAATTTCCAAACTGTCTTCCAAAGTGGTTGTACCATTTTGCATTTCCCAGCAATGAATGAGAGTTCTTGTTGCCCCACATCCTCATCAGTATTCGATGGTCTCAGGATTTTGGATTTTGGCCAATCAAATGGGTATGTAGTGGAATCTCACTGCTGTTTCAATTTGTAATTTCTTAATGACATATAATGTGGGATTACTGATTACCTTTATGTATGCTTACTTTCTATTTGTATACTTCTTTAGTGAGGTGTCTATCTGTTCGGGTCTTCTCATTTTTTATATTGAGTTGTTTATTTTCTTATGATTGAGTTTTAAGAAGTCTTTGTGCATTTTGGATACTAGTCCTATATCAGATATATGTTTTGCAAAGATTTTACCTTAGTCCGTGTCTTGTCTTTTCATTATCTTTTGCAAACCATCAGTTTTTCCTTCTTTTTTCTTATTAAGTGTTTACACGGATGGACTTGGAAAATATTGTTCTTAGTAAAGTATCTCAGGAATGAAAAAAATCCAATGTACTCAGTACTACTATGAAACCAACTTACAATTACTCACACATGCCAGTGAAAAATGAATCATTTTTTTTCTTTCATGAATTGTGCCATTGTTGTTTCATCTAAAAAGTCATCTCTGAATCCAAGATCATCTAGATTTTCTCCTAAGCTATTTCCAGGTGTTTTATGTATTTTTTTAATTTTATATCTAGGTGTACAATTCAGTTAATTTCTGTGAAATGTGTAAGGTCTGTATTCAGATTTATTTTCTTTTTGAGTATGGCTTTCTACCTATTCTAGCACTACTTGCTGGAAAGACTATTCTTTCATCATTCAATTGCTTTTACTCCTTAGTCAGAGATAGGTTGATTTTATTTGTGAGTCCCTATTCCTGGGCTGTCTGTTCTTTTCCATTGATGTATTTGTCTATTTGTATGGCAATGCCATATTGTCTTGATTACTGTAGATCTATAGTAAGCCTTAGAGTCTGGTAATTCAGTCCTTTCACTTTGTCCTTTTCCTTCAACATCTCATTGGCTATTGTGGATATCTTTTTTCTATGTAAAATTTTTTTTTTTTTTTTTGCAGTTTTTGGCCGGGGCTGGGTTTGAACCCGCCACCTCTGGCATATGGGGCCAGCGTCCTACTCCTTTGAGCCACAGGCACTGCGTATATAAACTTTGAAATCTTGTCAACATGCAAAATATAACTTGCTGGGATTTTGACTGGGAATGAATTGGAACAATAGATCAAGTATGGGAAATCTGATATTTTAATGATACTAAATCTTTCTGTCTGTGAACATAGACTATCATTCCATTTATTTATATTTTATTTGATTTCTAAGACTACTTTCTAAGACTCTCTCTATATTTCTAAGACTATATATGCCGTACATATTTTATTAGGATTATTCCTAACAATTGTATTGGTTTGATGCAAATGCAAATAGTATTTTCTTTTTAATTTCAAATTGAGAATGTTCACTGGAAGTAAATAAAAAAGCTTTTGAATAGTAACCTTGTATCCTGAAACATTGATATACTCACTTCTCAGCTTCAGGAAGTGTTTTATCGATGCTTTTGGATTTTATACATGAATCTGAGAACAAAACCAGCTTTACTTCTTTCCTGCACTGTATATCTTTCATTTCTTTTTCTTGTCTTTTTGTATTAGGAAGGACTGTTAGTATGATGCTGAATAGAACTGGTGAGAGAGTATATCTTTCTTAGTGATCTTGCCTTGTTTCTGATCTTATGGGGAAACCATCCATTTATTTGCACCATTCAATATAGTGGTATCTGTTCGGCTTTTTGTTGATGTTATTTATCAAGTTAAAGTATGTTCCCCTCTATTCCTACTTCACTGAGAGTATTTTTTTTTATTAAATCATAGCTATGTACATTAATGCAATCATGGGTGAGAGTATTTTTTAAATCATGAATATTTACTGGATTTTGTCAAATGCTTTTTATACACTTATTTATGTGTTCATGTGATTTTTCTTCTACAACCTGTTGATATGATGGATTATATTAATTGATTTTTAAATTTTGAACAACGCTTTCATACATGGAATAAATATCAGGGTGTATATAGTTATTATATAGTTATTTTTGTATATTGTTCAGTTGGACTTACCAATATTTTGTTGATGATTTTTAGATTTATGTTCATGAGACATATTGATCTGTAATTGTCCTTTCTTGTGACTTTCTTGTCTAATTTTGGTGTTGGGATCCTAAACAGTATCTTTAAGATGAAAACGACCAAATACAGATAACAGAAACCAAATATTTAAATAAATCATGTGGTTTTGAATCGGAAGGCTCAACATAGTAAAAATGTCAAATTTTCCATAATTTATCTACAGATTTAATACAATTTCTATCAAAATCACAGCAGGATTTTTGATGTATATGGACAAGCTTATTTAAAAAATGTGTAAGGAATGGCAAAGAAAATAAATTAGTGAAAATAATTTTAACAAGTAAGTACTAATTTAAGAGTCCCACCTAATTTGAAGACTTTTTGGATAACTGCAGTAATCAATACGAAGGCAGTGTACAATTGGTGGCAGGATAGACATGTGGGCCAATGAAACAGAAAAGAGAGTTCATTCATATATCCAAAAAGTACCACTGCCGGACAAAGGTGCAAAGGCAATGTAAAAGAGGAAGGATTGGCTCGGCGCCTGTGGCTCAAGTGGCTATGGTGCCAGCCACATACAACTAAGGTGGTGGGTTCGAATCCAGCCTGGGCCCGCCAACAAAAATGATGGCTGCAACCAAAAAAAATTAGCTGGGTGCTATGGCGGGCACCTGTGGTCCCAGCTACTTGGGAGGCTGAGGCAGGAGACTCACTTGAGCCCAGGAGTTGGAGTTTGCTATGAGCTGTGATGCCATGGCACTCTACCCAGGGGGACAGCTTGAGGATCTGTCTCAAAAAAAAAAATAAATAAAATAAAATAAAAGAGGAAGGGTTTTCTTTTCAACAAATGGTATTGAAACAATTGGACAATCATATCCAAACAATGACTTTAATCTCATATCATATTCAAAAATTAACCTAAACTGGATGGATCCTGGATCTACATGCAAAACATAAAACTTAAAATAAAAAATAAGATTAAGGCTTTGTTTCTGAAGTTCTTCTGATGAACAAAAAACAAGATCCATAAAATAAAAAAAAGTTACTTTGGCCCTCATAAAAATTAAAAATTCCTGTTTTGTGAAAGACCTTGTTAAAAAGATAAAAAGACAGACATACTATATACCTAACAAAGGACTGGTACCTAGAATATATAAAGACCTCTTAAAACTCAGCAGTTAAAAAACAGACACACTGATAAGAAAATGGGTAAACAATTATATACTTTACTTGTCATCAAACAGGATATAAGGATATACGAATAAACACATGGAAAAAGTACCAAATCATTTTTCATTATAGAAACTCAAAAGCACAATTAAATATCAGCACACTGCTTAGAATGAATAAAATTTTAAATATAATTAATAATATCAAGTGCTTATAAGAAGTGGAACAATTGGATCTCTTATACATTGCTGATGGAAATGCAAAATGATACAGTTATTCATCAAAACAGTTTTGCAATTTCTTTTAAAGTTCAACATATATTTCCCATATAACCAGCAATTGCACTGCCAGGAGCACCACTTAACCCAGAACAATGAATTATTGTATTAGCTTCCTTTAGCTGCTGTAACAGATAACTATATACTTAGTGCCTTAAAACAGCAAAAATATATGCTCTCACAGTTCTAGAGAATAAGGATTTGAAATCAGTTCCACTGGGCTGAAATCACAGTATTGGTAGGGCTGCACTTCCTTCAGAAGCACGAGGGAGGAATCTATTGGTTGCTGCTTTTAGCTTCTGGTGGCCACTGGTATTACATGGCTTGATGCCACATCTCCCCCGTATCTGCCTTGATGGTCATATTGCCTTCTCATTTTCACACTGGGGAAATTCTCTCTCTTCCTCCCCGTTCTGTGATTTCTTGTGATTGCATTTAGGCACCACTAGGATAACCCGGGATCATCTTCTTATCTCAAGATCCTTAATTATTCTTAAAAGTCCATTTGCCATATAAGGTAACATTCACAGATTCTGGAGGTTAGAACATGGACTTATTTGGGGACCATTATCAGCCTTTCACACTTATGTTCACATGAAGTCTTGCATGAGGAAGCTTATAGTGATTTTATCTACAATATTCCAAAGGTGAAACAGTCCAAATGCCCTTCAACAGGTGACTGAATAAATAAACGGTAGTATGTTCATACTATGGAATAGCACTCAGCAATTAAAGGAATAGACAATTTGAGTTACTCTCAAAGGCAGTAGGTCAAATGAAAAATGTCAGTCTCAAAACACATGATATTCTATGATTCCTTTTATATAATATTCTTAAAAAGAAAAACTGTGTGACAGAGATGAGCTCAGTGGTTTTCCAGAATTTGCATGTGACTTTAAAGTGGTAATACTAGCTGGATTTGGGGGGTCATGGAACTGCTCTCTGTTCTGATTTTGGTACTTGTTATATATATCTATACATATGTTAAAATTCATAAAGCTATACATAAAACACAAGCCATTTTTACATTACGTTAATTTGAACAAATGTGGGTAGCAGGAATTTCTTCACAGAGGCCCGGAGGGAAGAAAACACGGCACATGTGTGTAAATGCTGTGATGCTTTTAGTTTTGAGTGGCTGAGGCTTAGAACTCAGGGATGTGGGTGGCAAGAGCAAAAAAAGACATGAGATTTCAATGGCTTTTCAGTAATCATGACATTAACAGAGAAGATCTATGATACTAAACTTTTGCCTGGAAAATCTAAGTCCTGGGCTCAGCACCGGTAACTCCGTGGTTAGGGCTCAGGCCACATACACTGGGGCTGGCGGGTTCAAACCTGGCCTGGGCCTGCTAAACAACAATGACAACTACAACAAAAAAATAGCCAGGCGATGTGGTGGGCGCCTGAAGTCCCAGCTATGTGGGTGGGAGGCTGAGACAAGAAAATTGCTTAAAGCCAAGAGTTTGAGGTTGCTGTGAGTTATGACGCCAACGCACTCTACCGAGAGCAACAAAGTGAGACTCTGTCTTAAAAAAAAAAAAAAACTAAGGAAAGGAAAGAAAATCTAAGTCCTAACAGTAATAAATTGATGTTCTTATCTCACTTGCTGATTTCCTTCCATAACTGAAAGTTGGTGTCTATAATAGGACAATTTGAACATCAAAATGGTAATGCTTGAGCCTACCAAAAAAACCAATAATTTTCTCATAGAATTCTTAGGAAAATCTTAGTTACTAGGATTTTATTGAATTATCTTGATTCATAAATGGTCTACCTAGGGAAATGAATGTGTTTTCTGCCTCTACTATCTGAGAGTCAAGAGAATTACCCCCTGGGTTTTCTTCATGGACTTAAAATCTCTCGATATTTTACTACTCAGCCAGTATTACCATGCATCTGTGGCCTATTCTTTGAATAATTCATTAGAGAAGAAGTTCCTTATCTCCTATCTGGGGCCAATTTTATGTTATTTCACAGAGGTTTTTATAAAATTTAAAAAAATATATCATATAAATGTATGGAATTGAATTATTGGTAGGTCATGCAAAGTTCCTGTGCCTTGTCGTAATATAGAGAAGCTGTGCTGAACAGAAAAATAAGAAAGGGTCATTTTGCACATATTTTTGACACCTTATATAGCTAATGCACAAAACATTTCCCAGACATCAATTTACTCAGCTGCATATTTCTTTCACGTATAATGTGCTTCAGTTGTATTGAGCTATAAATAAATGCCATTATTTTGAGTTCTATAAAAATTTATTTTTGATGTTAGAATCACACATATTTCACAAAAATAATTTCAGTTTGGGGATCACAAGCCACTTATAAATCAGCCATATTCTACCTATTCCTTTAAAAGATCTGCTTTACGTGTTGGTTTTAATTTAATTATAGGCTATTTGCCAGTCTTATGCTTATTGCAAAGGTCAAAAGCATCTCAACTTGTCAGAACTTAACTGGCGTTCTATAATGTCAATTTGAATTTAATGAAACACTACATTTATAGTGTAGTTTTTAGCAAATGATTGTTTTCAGAGTCTCTAATATGAGGAAAAACAATCCTTTTTTGGATATTATCTCTTGATTTTTGTCTTGAAATACCTGAGCACACTGAAAAGATTTGTAGTATTCTGAGTATCAGTGTTATTTTTCCATATATTATTAGAAATCAGTTTTTATTTGATGTTTCTATTAAATCATTTTTATACTGCCCATAAAGATATATTTACATTTCTTGAATATCATGTAAGGTATTATAAGGTATAATTTAATAAGGTATTATGTGACATATAAATAAA
>NW_003852512.1:4441404-4445830 GCF_000181295.1 Otolemur garnettii
CTATCAAGTTCTTGGTTGTTTCATCTTTAAAAGAGTAGTAATAATGCTTAGTGATAATGGGAAGATTATATAGAATAATGTGGGTTTCGTTCATTTTCTGAAGATTTTGTGGATTCTTTCTGTTTTCTTTTTCATTTTCTCTTGTATTTCGTTTGGCTTACTTATAATCCATGGTTGTCAGTTTTTATCTGTCATTTCTATATTCTCATTTCGGGTGGTTTCCATTGCTAAAGAGCTGGTGTTCCCTTTGAGGGGTGTCCTTTTGCCCTAATTCTTCCTATTTCCAGAGTTTGTTTGTTGATTCCTTCTCATCTGGAGCTGCTGTTGCTTCTCCTTTTGGCATTTTCTTTTGTTCAGATAAAAGCATGCCCAGTTTAATGTATGAGGCAGTAGGTGGTGCTAGTTGGTGAGAATAAAGCACACCTTGTATGATCGAATAGGGAAATGATATAAAAGGCATGCAAACTGACCTCTCTGTCAAAAGGAACTAACTGCAATGTTGTCTTTGCATCCTGTGACCAACTCTATTTCCTCGGGAGAAGAACTCTGATGCCTGAAGTGGTGGGTTGGGCACTGGTGCTTCAGATAAGTCCTTACTCTCTGGGCACAGCACAGCAGAGGGGAGTAGGGAAATGTATCTGGGAGGGCCAGCTGGGCTGGGTGAGCTTGACCTCAGGTTCCACAAAAGATGGCACGATATCTATTTCAGAAGGGGTCAAAGGTCTGCTCCCTGCTTCTGGGCAAAGTCACCAGGGAGGGGCTGAAGTGGCCCCACCCAACCAGCAAGTCAGCTTAATTGAGTCGGGGTTGTCTGAGATTCACAATCTGGGAGTCTGGTTTGGGCTTCATCTTCTCTTCCGTCCTTTTCCCCTCCCCACAGTTTGCATCCAGCATCTGCTGGAAGCCAGGAGCTCAAGGTAGCAGAGCTCTCCATGACTAAAATGTAGGCCAGGAGGTTCCCTGACCAGGACCTGCCCTGAGCTGAGAACATGGCCCTCCCGTGGGAGGAGAGATTCCCTGTGAACGCACTGTAGCTAGGACCCACACTGCACTCTCCCCCTCATCTGCCCATGAGGCACCCCCCTCATCTCCTGAAACTAATTCACAAATCTCCCCGCCATACCCCCAGGCAATACAGTCCAGACCTGGGAGTATGAGATCTAGCTTGTAGGCCCATTGCTAGGTCCCTGAGGATCAATCCCTGACCATACCAGGTTGCCCATGGCTTTCCTAAGCAGGCTTGATGTCACTTCACCTCAGAGCATGCTCCACTCTGATAGTCACCAAAAAAGTCTCTATCAAGTCATAGGCTGAGCATCTTTTAGTCTGCTGTAGGACCCCAAGAGTAACAGTCTGAGCCACAGTTTTTGTGGACACCTCAGTGTGCTGGCTGAATTTTCTTTCTCAGCAGTCATGGGTGGGAGAGGGGAAGTGGAGAAAGAGTCTGGATGGAGGAAAGCTAGCACTCTGGTCACGCCTGTCCCTCTCTCTAGGAGGCTACCCACCCAGTATGTGCAGGTGCTGGAGTCATGCAGATTGCCTGGGACCTGCTGGACCCCTGTGGTTCCTGCAGTCTGGGACAGAGTTGGGAAATGTCTGTGTGGTAACATAGCAAGACAGAACCTGAGGAGTTAAAGCCCCGTGCGGAGAGCAAATGTGCCCCGTGGGTAAAGAAGAAATATAGCATTTGCCATCTTAGCTCAGACCTGTGGAGATAAGAGACATCCAAAGGGTGCTGGGAGACTGCTTCCCTGTCCACTAGAAGCTCCCAGCTCATTGGTGGCATCTGTCCCTGGGCTTATGTGGACAGAGAGTCTCTCCAGCCGCGGGGGACACCCACAGACTCTCAGAGATGTAGGGAGGGAGAAACGAACTGCTCCACCTATCTTTCTCACTGGACTCCAAGCCCCTCAGGCATTGATCTCTGCTGATACCTTGCTCCTTCCTATTCTGCTCCACAGGTTCTTCCAGTGGGGTCTCCTGAAGGTTCTGACACACTTCCCTCAGATCCACACCCAATTGACATTGTCTGTTTGTTCACTTATTTCTCTCTCATTGAAAATTTCTCCTTCTTACTGAGGTGCTCTGGCAGATTATGTCTCTGATCAGCTATCCTGTCTCTCTAGGGACCCATTTCTTAGGAGTTTATAAGGCTCACTGGAGGCTCAACTGAGAAGTGTGAAACCCATATTTTGAAATAGATTATGAAACATTAGTGAGTTTATGCATATATTGGAGTGTATGTGCTACAGATTGATCTATAGCAAATCACGAGAACACAGAGGCATAACTAGGATGCCCTTTTGCTGTTAGCCAACAATCCTTACTCATTACAGAAGAGAGAGGATGGGTAGCATGGTATCTGTCCTTATCCAAATCTTTTTTTTTTTTTATGTAATGTTTTTGGTTTGGTGTATGTGTGTGTGTGTGTTTTGTTTTGTTCTGTTTGTTTTCATTGAGGCATTTTATTTTTCAGTATGTATTACATCCCGAAAAAGAGAATCCCAGGATTTTCCCTCCTGTGTGTTTTCTTCTTGTTTCTTCGTGGTCCACGATGCCAGCTGAAGTTGTCAGTACAATGAAACCAAACTGGCGGGATGGGAGCAGACGCCCAGGCTAACTTTGGAGCATGGCCTTACAAGAACCTGGCGTTTGCCTCTCTTTTTGGCATTGTTGATGCTTTTTTTCTTTCTTTCTTTCTTTTATTTTTTTCTTTTTGAAGAAAAGAGTCTTCTATTTGAGACAGAGTCTCAAGCTGTCACCCTGGGTAGAGAGTGCCGTGGCGTCATGGCTCACTCACAGCAACCTCAAACTCCTGGTCTAAAGCGATTCCCTCACCTCAGCCTCTCGAGTAGCTGGGTCGGGCTATTTGGCGGAAAGAGGCCAGGCAGGACGGATATTTTTGCCCTCTGCCCTCCACAGACAGAGGGCAGAGTTTCCGCACACTCACCCCTTATCCAAATCTTAATGTTTTGTCATACCAGAAACTACTGTGGCAGATGGATTGTTGGGTGAATGAAACATCACCTGTGAAAAGGCATCATTTCATAGTCCTTCTTGTCCTCTCCTAAGTCAGGATGGCCTCTGCAATCTTTTTTCAATAATATTTAAAGGTCAGTGCTTTGTTGTAATTCTGATTTATTATTTTGTCATTTTGAGCAAAAGTTCAGTAACTTTTGTTATTGTTTTTATATGTATCCTTCCTTCCACTGTTTCCAGATGGTAAACATTTTGAAATATTTTTCTTATAAGGAAAATACCAAATACCAATGTCTCAGGTTGTATTGAATTTGTTATGCAAGCCTTTTGGCAGGCATGTGCTAGTGAGAAAGAAACAGCCAAGTACAACTTTATCGGATGAATTAATGTTAGCGTTGCCATGGCTCTAACTTGATTGTTACTTATTTAGCAGTCAAAATGTGTTAGGCAGCATAAAGAACACATAGAAAGTATGATGCAGATATTAAGACTTTTACACTCTATAAAAGGAAGTTCATTAATGCAAATAGAGAATGTATCCAATTCTAGAATTTCGTGTGAAAGCTTGATTGGGGAACTAGCCTTATAGTTAGAAAGTATTTTCATATCTTTCTAGTTAATAACTGTTGCTCCAAATAGTATTTCAAGGCAGGGCAGTGTGTTGGTATTTACCAATATGAGATGATTCCTCCTTACTTATAAGGTAATCAACAGATACGTCATCAAGTGCCACAAACCTGGCAGATACTAAAGATACGGAACAAACTTGGTCCTCACAGAGTAAAACCGCATTCATTTGGGATTAGTTTGGGGAACGTGATCATGTAAAAAGAATGAGTACCTTCAGAATAAGAAGATTCAGTGGGGAGTTGAAAGAGAACAGGTATATTTGAAGTTGCAAGAAGAAACAAGTCAAGATTATATTGCAGCTTCATATATATAAATACAACGAATTGTCTGTTTCTACTCAGCCAATCTGATTTGGCCACTAATAGTATCTTAGGTGTCCTACAAAGCACTGAGGACATATATAATATCTGCAGACAAGATGCTCTTTACGTTTTATGCTATGAATGTTGCTGAACAGACAACGGGAAAATGTAATTATTCCTTTATCCAATAAATATTTCTTGAGTGTTCTCTTGAGGGATGAATAGACAGTGAAAAAATGACTGTGAATTTTTGCCCTCAAGACTACATTGCAATTAAGATAGCATGATGACAAATGAATGTGTGTGCTTGTGTAGACATAGCATCCACATGTGTATCAGCATCTATATCTACACAGATATAACTGTATCTATATATTGACATACATATCTGATAGCTATGTTGAGATGGTGAGAGTACTGTAGCAAAATATAAAACAGGGCTCAGCGCCTGTGGCTCAAGCGGCTGAGGCTCCAGCCAAATACACCTAAGGTGGCGGGTTCGAATCCAGCCCCGG
>NW_003852512.1:4446000-4448727 GCF_000181295.1 Otolemur garnettii
AAAAAAAAAAAAAAGTATATATATATAAAACAGGAAGGAGGGGAGCATGTGCTGGTTGAGGTAGGAAGGTAGGGGAACGCTTCACTTGTAAAGTCACATTTCAGCATACTTTCAGTACCAAGGAGTAAGCCATGTAAATATGGATACCAAGTGGGATTACATCTTAAATAGAAAAAATAAAAAATTAAAAGACTTTGAAAAATTGACATTTTGTCTGTTGCAGGTGCAGGCATGCTAAAGCGTCAGTGGAGCTGGGGGGAGTGAGCAAGGCAAAGAGTAGGAGGAGCTGATAGGCAGATATATAGGGTATGTGCCATATTGTATTTCTCTTCGCATCCTAATTACTTACCCTTGATGAATGGGAGTGAACTTTTCTAGAGCTAGAATATAAATGTTTTGACACAATGACTATGCAAATGACATGAAATTTATGTGAACCAGCTTGATGAAAGTATTTCAAAATGTATATGAAAACACTACACTGTACCCCATGTTTGCATTAATGTATACAGCTATCATTTAATTTAAAAAAAAAAGAAAATGAAAAATAGAAAAAAAAAAGAAAAGAAATTGATTCTGAATATTGGTGCAATGTAAAGCAAAGAAGTTTTATTGAGAGAAATAGAAACCCTAGGCATAAACTATAAGCAAGATAAGAAAGCTGTGCACAAACATACTCTGGTATTATTTTGGGAAGCCCTGGGGCTTGGGAACTGCTTCTTAGAAGAGATAATCTTTGAACTCCACTGGAAACATGTAGGTCAGGCTTCTTGCCTGCCATCCAACTACTATGTGTTACCTTATTTTGTGTTTCTGAAATGGGACTAATATTACCAATCCTGCCTGGAATAGCTCTCTTTTCTTAAGTTTTATTTTTTATTGTAAATTGTCAATTTATAATTGTATGTATTTATGGGGTACAAAATGATAACTATGATTCATGAATATAGTGTGGAATAATCAAATCATGCTAGTTGGTTAACATATCAATTGCCTCAGATACTTAATACTGTTTGTAGTGAGAACATTTGAAATTTACTCTCTTAATAATTTTGAAACTTATAATATTCTGTTATTAACCACCATGTGCATTCGATCTCAACTGTCCAGCCGAAGTCATGTTCCCTTTGACTTTCATCTCCCCATTCTCCCCACTCCTCAGCCCTTTAATTACCATTCTACTCTTTGCTTCTATGAGTTGGATTATTTTAGATTCTACAATTGAGTGAGAACACATAGTATTTGTCTTTCAGTGCCTGTCTTATTTCACTTAGCATAATGCTCTCTGGGTTCATCTACATTGTCACATATAAGAGAATGTCTTTATTTTTTAAGGCTAAATATATTCCGTTACGTATTTTGATGAACACTTAGGTTGATTCTGTAGCTTCACTATTGTGAGTAGTGCTAAAATAAGCATGGGAATGTGTACATCTCTTCAAACGGGTTTCAGATCTTTCATAAGTACCCAGAACTGGGATTGCTGGATCATATGGTAGTTATAATTTTAGTTTTTTGAGGAACCTCCATTCATTTTTCCATGATGGCAGTACTAATAGTTTACATAACTAACAATGTAAAAGTGTTTCCTTTTCTCCACATCCTTGTGAACACTTGTTAACTTTTGTATTTTTGCTAATAGATATTCTGGTAGGTGTGACACAATAGCTCATTTGGCTTTCATTTGCATATCTCTAATGACTGGCAACATTGTGGATGTTCTCTTGTATCTGTTGGTCATTTGTAGGTCTTCTTTTGAGAGATATCTATTCTTATCCATTTCTTAATTGGTTTATTTTTTGTTTGTTTTCTTGCTATCGTGAGTTCTTTCTGTATCTTGGATATTAACCGTTTATCAAATGTTTGACTTGAAAACATTTTCCTACCCATCTGTATGTTGTTTCTGTATACTTTATCTTTTTACTTTGATTACTGAGGCATTTTAGCTTCATATTGTCTATTTTTTCTTTTCTTGCCTGCATTTTGAGATGAGATCCAAACTTCTACAATGGTGGCATAGAATATTTTCCCCATGTTTTCTTTTTCTTTTTTTTTTTTTTTTGAGATGGAGCCTCAAGCTGTTCCCCTGGGTAGAGTGCCATGGCATCACACTCACAGCAACCTCCAACTCCTGGGCTCAAGCGAGTCTCCTGCCTCAGCCTCCCAAGTAGCTGGGACCACAGGCGCCCGCCACAACACCTGGCCATTTTTTGGTTGCAGCCGTCATTGTTGTTTGGCGGGCCCGGGCTGGGGATTCGAACCCACCACCTTAGGTGTACGTGGCTGGCGCCTTAGCCGGTTGAGCTATAGGCGCCGAGCCTCCCCATGTTTTCTTATACTAATTTTATAGTTTCTGGTGTTACATCTAAGTCTTACATGCACTTTCAGTTGATTTCTGCATATGGTGTGTTTAATTCTTCCACTTCTTTATGCCTAGTTTTCCCAGCACCATTTATGAAAAAGACTATCCTTATTCTTTGTGTTCTCTTGGCAACTTGTCAAAAATAAATTGAATGAGCATGCATGGGTCCATTTTTATTACATTGGTTGATGTGTCTAATTTTATGCCAGTACCATATACTATAGGTTTGTGGTATAAGTTGAAATCAGCCAGTGTAATACTTGTATATTTTTCATTTTGCTTTGTTTCTGTTGACATTTATGGATTTTTTTTCTGTGATTCCATATGAATTTTAGGATTGTTTTTCTATTTCCTTGAAAAATGAT
>NW_003852512.1:4449194-4454284 GCF_000181295.1 Otolemur garnettii
GTCTGTAGGATTTTGTATATATAAGATCATGTTATCAGTAAACAATGAAAATTTTACTTCTTTCTTACCTATTTGGATGTCTTTTAATTCTTTCTCTTGCCTGGCAAGGATTCCCAGTAATATGTTGAATAGAAGTGACCAGTGGGCAACTTTTTCTTATTCTAGATCTTAGGAGAAAGACTTTCAATTTTTCACTACTGAGTATGTTAGCTGTGGAATTATCCTACATGGCCATTACTGCATTGAGGTACATTTCTTCTATACCTATTTGGTGAGCATTTTTTTAAATAATGAAAAGATGATTTTTGTCAAATGCTTTTCCTACATTGAATGAAGTGAAAATGTTTATTTGTCCTTTGCTCTTTTAGTTTGATGTATCACATGCAATAATTTGCAATATTGAACCATCCTTGCATTCTAGGGATAAATCCCACTTGATGACAGTGGAAGATCATTTAAATGTGTTGTCGAATTAAGTTTGGTAGTATTTTGTTGGAAAATTTTGCATCTGTGTTTATCGGGAATATTGGCTTGAGATTTTCTTTTCTTTTCTTTTTTTGTTTTTGTTTTTGGCCAGTGCTGGGTTTGAACCCACCACCTCTGGTATATGGGGCCGGCACCCTACTCCTTGAGCCACAGGCACCACCCACCTCTTTTCTTTCTCTCTCTCTCTCTCTCTTTTTTTTTTTTTTTTGGTTAAATCGTAACTGTATACATGTCCTTATCTGGCTTTCATGTCAGAGGAACGCTGACCTCAAAAAAAGGGGGTTGGAAATATTTTCTCCTCTGTAATATTTTGGAAGAATTTAGAAGGATTCGTATTAGTTCTTTAAAGGTTTGATAGAATTCAGTGGTGAAGCCATCAGATCCTGAGATTTTCTTTGATAGAAGATTTTTATGATCTTCTTATTAATTATTATTAGCCTGCTCACATTTTCTAATTCATTATAATTCAGTCCAGGTAGGTAATATGTGTCTAGGAATTTATCTGTTTCTTCTAGGTTCTCAAATTTGTTCACGTGTAATTATTTAAAGTAATCTCTTATGATATTTTGTATTTCTTTTGGTATCAGTTTTAATGTCTCATCTTTCATTTCTGATTTTATTTTTTTGAGTTTTCTCTCTTTTTCTCATAATCTAGCTAAAGGTTTGGCAATTATGTTTATGTTTTTAAAAAATTATTTATTTTTGTGAACTTTTTATTGTTTTTCTAGACTCATTTCATTTAATTTATATATGATCTGTATTATTTCCTTTCTTCTGTTAATTTTATACTTTCTTCTTTCCTCTTTTTCTAGTTCCCTGAAATGTAATGTTAGGTTGATTAACTGAGATTTTATTTTTTTCTTTTTTAAATGTAGGCGTTTATTGTTATAAACTTTCCTCTTAGAATTGCTTTTGCTGTATCACATAAGTTTTGCTGTGTTATGTTTCTATTTTCATTTGTTTCAAGATTTTAAAAAAGTATCTTAATTTCTTCATTGACACATTGGATGTTTTAGAGTGTGTTGTTTGATTTTCACATATTTGTGAGTGTTCTAAAAGTTTTCCTATTGTTGATTTCTAGTTTCATAGCATTTTGCTTGGAAAACATAGTTGATGTAATTTCATTCTTCTTAAATTAGATGAAGCTTATTTTATACCTTCACATATGACCTCTGCCTCCTTTTTTTTCTACCTGACCACTAGTGGTTCAGCAATGACATTGCTCCTAGTATTTCCCAAGAGGTGATACCAGAGTGGTCCTGGGAAGCCTCTTAGTATACTATGGATGCTAGATAAATGTCCCTGTTTCTATTCTCTTCCTACAGAAATCATCGGCCCAGGGACATCCTCTCTATCTGGTGTTGTGGCAACTTGACCATATTGCCTTCTTGAGGAGGACTTTTCGCTACAGTAGAGTGGTACCTTAAGATGGACAAACTGAAAAATATGGTAAAGAGAGAAATGCATAAGGAGTCAGTAAATCTGGATTGTACCACTTATATGTTGGGTAAACTTTGTTAAGTCCCTAGCCTCATATAAGTCTCATATTTCCGTATTTATACAGTGAAGGTGCTGAACTAGGTAATCTCTTAGGTATTCTGATATGATGGATTCTGAAAATGTCATGTTAATGTAAAACACAGAGAATTGCTTTTTGTTATTCAGGGAAATAGGATACTAAGACTTGAGCTCATGATTGACCTATTGGAATAAACTAGCTCTCTTGTTCACTAGCACTGCATCATGTTCCTATTCTTGGGGTCTCTAATCAATGTCTGAAAATTCAGACTGGAGACCCTGTCTCCCAAAATAATTTTCCACTATGTCAGCATATAGTGTCTGTTCACTGAAAATAGCTGACTATATTATGGGCTGACAACTTCTGAATAAACCCTCTTTGTTTCCAATATGGCATTGGCAGGTTGCCTAGGATGTGATAAAAGGGAATAAAGCAAAATTGGAGGAAGCCCTTAGGGATAGTTCTCACAAAATGTGAGTGACGAAGCAAATAAAACTTTCAGGTGGCTTAGCTAAATGGTCCAGGAGCTTTACAGTCCACTAAGCCCTAGATTGGTCAGAGTCAAACAAACACCATTGATTCTACCTTCAACTTTATCAAGGATTAAGGGGCTGCTATCTCTAAAGCAAACATTTTTTTAGCTACCACCATAAAAATAATTTCCAGAGAATTTAGAACAGTTTTCATGAAATTAGGTTGTAAAATTTGACCTAACATTCAGCTTAATGAACACATATTTCACAAATTGTGAATAATAACCTGTGCAGGAGTATATGCAACAATAACACATAAAGGAGGGGCCTGAGTCTGAGCGAAGGGATAAACTGAATGTTTTAATTTGTAGAACTGATTACAATCATCTTTTCCCCCCTGACTCCCTATTATTGATGCATCCAAACCAGAAATTTTGACATCTTTCCAAAGCAATTAGAAGTTGCTGCTTCCATTGTGACAATCTTCCTGTCACAATGGAAGCAGCAACTCTATTAATATATAAGTCCAACTTTTCAGCTATGCTTTGGATCTAATCTTTCATCACTCTCTTAAAGACATCACTCCAGTAAGCAATGTTTTCTTCTCTTTCCTATGTAAAGGATGCTTCCTTTTCTTATTACCATGAGAAAGGAAAACAGGAAAAAAACTAAAAAAATTTGGAACTTTAATGTCTCTTCTTTTATTAGAGGCAAAAATCAAAATGTATCTTGCTGTATGTCACCTTTCATCTATAAACCAAATTCTCAGTTCTCTTTTGCAAGAAAGCAATACTCTTTGGAACAGATACATATTCTATCTCAAATCCTTTAATTCCCTTTTTGAAGGCTCACTCATTCTTTTAAAAACATCTTACTTTCTCTCAGAAAGATGCCATGGTTACATTTTTATTTTCTGTATTACTATTAAAGATGCCAAATGTAACTGTGGAATCTCTTTTTAAGATGCCACAGTTATATTTTTATTTTCTGTATTACTGAGAACACTGTTTCAGTCTTCTTTGATTTTCTGTTTGCTTTGTCTCTGTATATTCTCTAAATTCTGCAGTATCTGCAATCTGCCACTGGCCCTCTACCCACCTGCATTCTTCCTAAGCTAGCTCAATCCACTTCATGGCTTTATATATACCCCCAATATATATTTCTCCCTTCAGTTTTGGACTGACATATGAAAATGCCTAATCAGTATTTACTTGCATGTTCAATAAGCATCTCAAAACCTAAAATCTCATTAATAGAACTCTTGATCTATGCGTACTCTGCACTCCACCTACTTTCCTATACATTTCCTTTATAGTATCATCCACCCAATTCTTTAGTTCAGACATCTAGGAGGCATCCTATCTCTTCCAACTTCCTCACCCACTACATCCAATCTATCAGCAAATACTATAGGCTCGACCTCAAAAATATTTCCAAAATTCAACTTCTTACTGTGCTCTATGCTGCAAACTTAGCTTAAACAACCATCATATCTGTCCTGTACTCTTTCAAGAGCCTCTGAATTGATCTCCTTGCTTCCTCCCTTGCCTTTTTGTAGTTGTTTTGCCACATAGCACTCAGAATGATAATTTTAGAAATTGGTCAGACAATATCCTTCTCACATGCAAAACCCTTCTGTGGCTTTCCATTGCCCTTAGAAAAAAATCTAGACTACTTACCATAGCCTTCAATACCCTGTAGGATGTGACCTCTGGTGACCATTTTTAATATGTCAATTATATTTAATGCATTAATTTATTAACTAAAATCCTACAGCAGTGGGCTATAGAAGATATGTAAGATACAAATTTCAAGAAGCTCTCGGCCTAGAGGAGAAATAAGCTCATGAATAGAGGATTATGTAAAACATAAGTATTACTACAACATGGAACATACTCAGGGCAGAAGTACACTGCCTTATAGCAGGGTTATGTAAGGTGGATAATTTATGAAGTATTTTTTTAAGTGCTAGGCAGAGCAGTCAGACAAGAGAAGGAAATCAAGAATATCCAAATGGGGACAGAAGAAGTCAAACTCTCACTCTTTGCTGATGATATAATTTTATATCTAAAAAACACCAACGATTCTGCCAAGAGACTCCTGGAATTAATAAATAAATTCAACAGAATCACAGGCTACAAAATTAAGCTGCACAAATCAGTAGCATTTTTATACGCCAACAATAGTCAAGCTGAGAATCAAATCCAAGGCTCAATACCTTTCATAATAGCAACAAAGAAAATAACATACCTAGGAATATATTTAACCAAGGAAGTAAGGGCCTCAATGGGGAGAAGTATAAGTTACTGAGGAAAGAAACTGCAGAATATGTAAACAAATGTAAAAATATATTATGTTCATAGATCGCCAAAATCAACATTGTTAAAATGTCTATACTACCAAAAGTGATTTACAGATTCAATGCAATCCCCATTAAAATAATAAGATCATTCTTCACAGACCTAGAAAAAATAATTCTACACTTTGTATGAAACCAGAAAAGAGCCTAAATAGCCAAAGAAATCTTACAGAAAAAGGACAAATTGGGAGGCATCACTTTACTAGATTTTAAGCTATACTACAAGGCTATAGTAACAAACACAGCATGGTAT
>NW_003852512.1:4454816-4459993 GCF_000181295.1 Otolemur garnettii
ACAATCAATAGAGTGAATAGAGAACCTATAGATTTGGAGATAAGAGTCACAAGCTATATATCCAACAAAGGGTTAGTAACTAGAATATATATAAAGATACATATATATATATATATATATGTATATAAAAAGAACTCAAGCAAATCAGCAGTAAAAAAATCAAACAACCTTATAAAAGGGGTGACCATTTTGAACTCATCTTCCATACCTTGCCTACTGCTCTCTGACTTCATTATATTTTTTTTTGTTAATTAGTTGAGAAAGGTTGGTATCTAAAAACATATTTTTTTTTCTTCAAACACGTTAAGCTTGTTGATATTCCAGGGCTTTCTTTGCACTAGTTCCCTTTTATGTTTGTCTTCTATTTTTATCATTCTTAGATCCGATACATGTGGGGGTAGAACTGTAATTTGCATGTGAGATGTGATGAGATCAAATACAGATGTTCCAGCTGCAGTACAAAAGATGCAAATAGTGAGACTTGGAAAGAAAATCAGATATATTAAACTGCAAATTCCTTCATAAATAAGCCCCAATGGTCTTTTTTGAAGAGAAGCTTCTTGAATTATATGTTACTTTTAGTTCTCTCTGATATAATTACTTCAGAGAAGAATTGTGTATTGTAATTAAAAATATGGCAAAATCATAATATTTGTAAAAATTATTCCCCTGTCATTATGACACTTAGATTGACTTTTATCCCAGGGAAAATGCTTTAATACAATGCACAATTTTTAATCCTTGATTTCCTTACATTAAAATAGAAAAAAAGTATGTCAGACAACTAAGTAAATAGAATAAAGAAGTAGAATATTTTTATAATTTTCAGAAATTTATATATCATAAAGCATTCTTCTGAATATTCCTGGGTTAGGATTGATGGACATAAAATCTGATTTGATTGATTCACAAAATCCATTTACCAAGAATAACCTCTTTTTTTGCTATCAGAATTGATTAAATTGAATCATTCATTTGGGATGACACTATTAGGCAACATATAAGCCTGTCTGTGCAGCTAAATTGGAACCACCACAATCAATACATCCAGTGACCTTTCTTAATCCTTTTACCCTTAACAATTGCCTGACTTGAACTTTAGCAAGCATTTAAAATCTCAAGTCCAGTTGTGTTTAAAGTGTCTTTTAAGAAAGCCACAATACCAGTCTAGATTAGGTTCTCAAGCATTATGCTGCTGCAATACATAATCAGTCAGCTCTCTGAACATGAGGTTTAGCCAGGAGACTTTGCAGGACTATATTTAGGATCTGCAATGAAAGTTAACTCATAAGTGTATTGGTCATACATTATTGATTTTTGTTCAGAAAAAAATTCAGTAGTGATAAAATCAGTTTATTTGACTATTATGAATATAATTTCCTTTTCTGAAAGAAGGAAAATTTCCCAGAGTATTTATATATATATTTTTTTCCTTAACAAATGCAGTTCATATGCTAAGACACACCATCTGTTGCCTCTCTAATTTTATCATGATGAAAATTACTATTACAATGAAAACAAACTTTTAAAAACATATATTTTTATGTACATGGAGAGACACTGAAAAATTTGTTTCTAGCTTTTACAGTTGACTTGGGTAGCCTGAAAATAGACTTCTTCTACTGATTATCACCCACGAATGAGCTTGGTAGGTGTAACTCCTGCTAACAGTGTGTTTCAGTCAGTGTCATCATCCAAAAAAAAAGAAGAGGAAGAAGAAGAAGCCCTGAACTTTGTACTGGAATTCAGGTTAGACCGGAAAGAATACAAACTCTCAGGAAGCTGCATACATTTTTTTCCCCCAAAACAACTCTTGCAGCAGGAATTTATGAAGTCAGCCTGGTCTTGAGAGACCAAGAATGGAAGGAAAATAAGTCAAATAGAGTGTGACTTTAAAGGAAAACTGAAACTATATCATGGTGTATAAAACTAAAATATGTTATGAAAGTAACATAATTCTTGTCAGTCTAGTTACTCTAACCATATTTTGAAATTAAAAGAATATCAATTTTAATTAAAATATTCTTTGGGCTATGTGATTATTTGGCCAAGAAAAAAGGCTTGAAATCACACTTAATTTGTAAGTAAAATAGAGGGAAACAAATGCCTAGAAGAAACAAAAGTAACAACTGCGTTTAATTAAAATTTGAACTGGCTTGGCTCCTGTGGCTCAAGTGGCTAAGGCGCCAGCCACATACACCTAAGGTGGTGGGTTCAAATCCAGCCTGCGCCTGCCAAACAACAACGCTGCAACCAAAAAATAGCTGGGTGTCGTGGCGGGTACCTGTGGTCCCAGCTACTTGGGAGGCTAAGGCAGGAGAATCGCTTGAGCTCAGGAGTTAGAGGTTGCTGTGAGCTGTAAAGCCACGGCACTCTACCCAGGGGGACAGCTTGAGGCTCTGTCTCAAAGAAAAAAAAAAAGTGAGCAAGTTAAGGAGAGAGGGGAGAAGGAAAGGGATTGGTAAGCACTCACCAAATGTGCACAATGTAACGGGATACAGTCCATCCCCTGGTTGAAGGGTTCCACTACAACTTCAACTTTTCCTTAGAAACACAAACAACGTAACTTAATCATTTGCACCCTCATGTTAATCTGAAATAAAAAACAATTAGCAAGATATTACAATTTGCTTTTTCTTCCTTCTTACTCTCCCAGTATTGGTCATCATCTACCTCTTATATCCAAAAATATCATAATAAAAAGTCTGGCTGTGTCTTCTTGGTTCTATCTTGTGTTATATCAAATACAGCACCTCCACAGCTGAGGTATTTATGGTATATATTTAAACTGACAGCATGTAAGTGTGTCCACTACTATTTACCAAAATGTTGGCAATCCTAGCCAATGTAATCAGGCAAGAGAAGGATATCAAGGGTATCCAAATGGGGACAGAGGAAGTAAAACTCTAGCTCTATGTAGATGGTATGATCTTATACACTTAGAAAACGCAAGGGACTCAACCGAAAAGGGACTCAACCCCAAGGATCCTGAAAGTTATCAAGAAATACAGGAATATCTTGGGATGTAAAATCAGTATCCACAAATCAGTAGCCTTCATATACTATACTAATAGTCAAGCTAAGAACCAAATCAAAGACACAATTCCTTTCATAGTAGCATCAGAGAAAAAGGAAATACCTAGGAAAATACCTTTAAAAGGATGTGAAGGATCTCAGAGAGAACTATGAAACCCTGAGACTAGAAATAGCAGAAGACAATAACAAATAAAAAAATATACCATGGTCATGGCTGGGAAAAATTAACACTGGTGAAATGTCCATACTACCCAAAGTGATGTACAGATTTAATGGAATCTCCATCAGAGCATGATTGTGCTTTGAAGAACTTGAAAAAAACAGTACTTTGTTTCATATGGAACCTGAAAAATCCCCATATAGCCAATGTAATTCTAGGAATTAAAAACATCTGGAGGCATGCATTACCACACTTCAGGTTGTAAAACAAGTCTACAATGATCAAAACCGTATAATACTGACATCAGAATAGAGATATAGATCTTGGAATAAAATAGATAACCTAATGATGAACTCAGCCACATATCACCATCTGAGCTTTGATAAAGCAAACAAAAGCGTATGCTGGGGAAAATAATCCTTATTTAATAACTGATGCCAGGAGAACTGATTAGCCACATGTAGAAGACTGAAACTGGACCTGCCCCTCTCTCACCACTTACAAAAAATGACTCTGAATAAAATATTTAAATTTAAAAATGAAATGATAAAAATTCCAGAAGAAAGTGTGGGAAAAACTCTTGATGATATAGGCCTGGTAAAATATTTTATGAAGAAGACCTCCCCAACAGTGGCAATAACAATACTTATAAACGAATGGTACATGATTAAGCTAAAAACTTCTGCACACCTAAGGGTACGACAAGTAAAGCAAACAGATAACCATTAGAATGGGAGAAGATATTTGCATCCAGTGAATCTAAAAAAGGGGCTGATAATTCTAATCAACAAGGAAAGAATTAAAAAACCCATTTATAAGTGAACAAGAGACATAAACAGAAACTTCTCCCAAGAAAATAGAAGAATGATCAACAAACACATGATAAAATACTCATCATCCCTAATCATTAGAGAAATTCAATCAAAATCAATCTTAAATATCACCTAGTTCCCATGAGATTAGTGCATATCACAAAGGCCCAAAGCTACAGATGCTGGTGTGGAAATCAAGAGAAGAGAACACTTTAACACTGCTGGTGGGATTGTAAAGTAATACAGTCTCTATGGAAAGAAGTACAGAAAATCCTCGAAGAGCTAAAAGTAAACCTTCCATTTGTTCCTGCAATACCATTACTAGGTATCTGCCCATAAGAAAAATAAAATTATTTTACCACAAGGACATTTACACTAGCATATTCATAGGAGCTCAGTTCACTTTTGCTAAGATGTAGAATCAACTCAAGTGCCCATCAATACATGAATGTATCAATAACCTGTGGTATATGTGTACCATGGAATACTATTTAGCCATGAAAAGATGGAGACTTTACATCTTTTGTACTCACCTGGATGGAGTTAAAGAATATTCTTCTTAGTAAAGTATCATGAGAATGGAAAAGCAAGTATCCAATGTTCTTAATATTAATATGAAATTAATAGACAAACAACTATATGCCCACTGGAGAGAAAAACACAATTAAATTCAAATGTGGGGGAAGGAGAGAAAGGGGAGAGGTGAGGATAGAGGGGGATGGGTAAAGTCTCAGCTAATGGGCACAAGGTAAGGGTTTATGGCACACCCCCTGGGTAAAGGGTTCCATTATAACATGTACTTCGCCTAACAAATGCAAACAATATAACCTAATCATTTGTACCCTCATATTAAACTGAAATAAATTTAAAAAAGAAATTCTGCCCAGCCAAATTGGAGATACTTTTTTGAAACACTGGCACATTTAGTAAAGCCTACTGGAAAGAAAAATCATACTTTAGTAGAGGTCAATTTAATCTTAGAGTAAAGGCGGTGTTAGATTTGCCTGACAAATTTCATCTGCAAGTCACTTAAGTGTTCATCATCTTTAAAGATAGAAAATGAATGGGTACGGTGTAAGTTATTTAGGTGATGCACAGTCTAATGCTCTGACGTGACCACTACTCAATGTATTCATGTAACAAAGTGCATGTACATCCCTAAATGTATA
>NW_003852512.1:4460396-4465693 GCF_000181295.1 Otolemur garnettii
GGGGTTAACAGGAGTTACTCAGCGCAAAATAAAGGATGAAGACATAACAATAGGTAACCATCCAAACTCTATTTGAATGAGAAAAAGGACTTAAAAAAATCAGTCTTAGAAATCTGTGAGAAAATACAAAGCAGTTTCGATATATGCACAATTATAGAAAATACATTGGAGAAAATGGAAAAATATTTGAAGAAATTATGAATGATTTAGTTTTCTGAATTTCATGAAAACTATAAACCCAAAGACTTATTAAGTTGAACAAACATGAAACAGTTTAAACATGACATAGTTTAAGCAACAAAGCATATCAAGACACATTATAATAAAAATATAAAATCTAGCACAGTTTAAGCAACAAAGCATATCAAGACACATTGTAAGACAAATATAAAATCTAGCACCTTTTCATGATAAAATCCCCCAACAAAATAGGCAAAGAAGGAACATATCTGAAAATTATAAAAGCATATATGACAAACCCATAGCCAATGTCATACTGAATGAGGAAAAGTTGAAAGCATTCACCCTAAGACTAAGACAAGGGTGCCCTTTGTTACCACTTTTATTCAACATAGTAGTGGAAGTTCTAGCCAGAATAATTAGGTAAGGGAAAGAAATAAAGGGCATCTAAATCAGGAAAGAGTAGGTCAAACTATCACTCTTCACTGATGATATGATCTTGTATTTAGAAAGCTCTATAAAGATTTCATGAAGAAATCTCCTGAAATTGATAAATAAATTCAGCAAAGTCTCAGGTTACAAAATCAATGTACAGAAATCAGTACACAGCTACACAAGCAGTTTGGTAAGGTTACATAACCTTGGTGTCTCGTAGCAGTGTTAATTACAATGTGAGGCAGGGTCTTACTGAGTGGCATTCATTATTGTCATTGTGGGGGTTTGTGTGTCATTGCAAGAATGTTTGAGCTTGAATTAGAGTAAGGAACAAACATTAAATTTCTTATTAAACTTGGCAAAAATGGAAGTGAAATCAGGCACCTGTTTTTTCAAGTTTATGGAGATAATACTATGAACAATGGCAGTGTAAAAATGGATTAAACATTTTTCTGAATGAAGAGAGAGCATCACTGATGAAGAGAGGTCACAGTGGCCAGTAACAAGCATAACTGAATAAAACATTAAAAAAATTTATTCAATTGTTTGCCAAAACTATTGTGTGACTGTGAGAAGCACAAGACCAAGCATAATAGACCATGTAAACATTGATAAAGAAACAGGAAAATCTTAACTGAGAATCTTGGCATGAGAAAGGTGTGTGCAAAAATGGTTCTGAAGGAGCTCACCAATGAACAAAAACAGAGTAGAGTCAAAATTTTCCAAGAACTTGTGGAGATACAAGACAGTTTTGGTTCATCATATCACCAGTGATGAAGCAAAGGTGTACCAATACAACTCTGAAACAAAGTGTCAAAGTGCCCAATGGAAGTCAGCCAATTCTCCATGACTAAAAATATCCTATCAGTTCAAATCAAGTCAAAATAATGTTGCTAACCATTTTTGATGTTATAGATCTTATTCATTATGAATTTGTACCAACTGGACAAAACAGTTAACCAACTTTACTATTTGGAAGTGCTGAAAAGGCTGTGTGAAAAAATTAGACAAAAAGGCCCCGAACTTTTTGCCAACAACTCATGGCTCTTTCATCATGGCAATGCACCAACTCATATGACACTGTCTGTGAAGGAGTTTTTAGCCAGTAAACAAATAATTGTATTAGAACATCCTCCTTATTCACCTCATCTTGCCCCCAAAGAATTTCTTTTCTTACTCAAAAGTTAAGGAAATATTGAAAGGAAGATATTTTGATGACATTTAGGACATCAAGGGCAATATGTTGACATCTCTAATGGCCATTCCTGATACTGAATTCCAAAATTGCTTTGAAATGTGGACTAGGTGGTAGCATTAGAGCATAGGTTCTATAGGGGAGTACTTCAAAGGTGACCATAGTGATATTCGGTACTGATTACATAGCAATTTTTCTAGGACAAGTTTGTGAACTTGATTGTCAGACCTCGTTAAAAAGTTCAAAATTTTGTACTTGTCAGTTAGATCAACTTGGTTGATAGTGTTATTATAGTTTTTTATGCATTCCCTGATTTTCTGTGTCTTTCTTTTCTATTCATTATGGAGGTGAGAATGGGAGCAACAAAGACTCCTACATTTCTGGCAGGAATTGCAAAATGGAAGCTCACAGAATGGGAAAAAGTATTTGCATGTTGTATATCCAATGAAGGGGATGTTAACTAGAATCTACAAAGAACTCAAGCAAATCAGCAAGGTAAAACTCCAACAACCTCATTACAAAGTGGGCAAAAGACATGAACAAATACTTTTCAAATGAAGATAACCAACAAAGGCCAATAAACACACGAAAAAATGCTCAAAATCTCTAATCATCAGGAAAATACAAATCAAAACCACAGCTTCACAATTTGATATCCCCTAACTCACTCCAATAACAGCTTGGTTTTTATTCTTTTTCTGTCTCTTGGAATGATTGGGTTAGTCCAAAAGTCTTATCTACCATTTCTGGGAATCTTCCCCATGTTCTCCTCTATTGCTGAGACTTTCTACTGTATTTTGAATCTCTTTGAAAGCCTCTTTACATTCCTTAAGCTCTGCTATATCCTTCCTAATTGCATCCAGGTCCTTGGTGACTTTGTCTTTAATTTCACTGATTTCTTGAGGCAGTTTTGGACTTCCTTTTGGATTTCTTTTTCCATCTCCTTCTCAATTCCATTCATCTTATTTGCCATCCATATCTATTTCTGTCATTTCAACACTTTCTTTGAGGTTGGTATTATCAGCTATAGCTCTCTCATAATCACTTGGGAGAGTTGATCTGCTCTGATTTTTCATGTTGCCAGGGTTTTTCTGCTGATTCCTCCTTTTGTGTTTTTTTTCAGTTTATTTAAATATTTATTATACGCTTGAGCTGGAAGGTTAGGGTAGCCCTAAATTGTTATGGAGAGATAATCTAGCTGGGTTCATTTAGACAGCACCCAGGAGACCCGTTTGAACACAAAAACTAGAATGCTGAAGTCAGATTCAGTGGCCTGAGATGTGGAGATCGATCACCACTCCCCTTCACCACTGGCTGTTCAAATGAAGTGATGCTTATGCCTGTGGCCCTTCACCCTCAACAGCCTCCCAAACCTCCCTTAGGGGGCTGCAGCATGTGGGGGTTCCTGAGAACTGGCCTTGCTTTCTCCAAGCTGGGTGGAATGAGACTGGGAGGGCAGGACCTCTAGGTGACACTTCTGAACTGTTCCAGCCAAAGATCCAGTCCCCCATGCCAACAGGTTAAAAAAAAAAAAGGGGGGGGCGTGGTTGTTGCTGGAGTCCTGGCCAGAACAGATCTGAAAGGCCAAGGCCTTCGCCTGCACTTGAGGGAGAGGATCTGTGGCTTGCTGTCTGCTTCCTGGGCTTTCCCAGAGTAGTCACCCTCTTGAAGTCTGCAGGAGGGTAGCCAGGAGTCAGACCTTCAGGAGGGGCTTGATAGGCCCAGATGCCAAGAAAGCCACTCCAGAGGGGAGGGAAAGATCCTCTCTAGAAGGAGGGAGACACAGGAGAAACTCTGCCTCATCAAAGTTAGTGTAGTTGAGCCCCCATTTCCTCCCACAATGTGGAACAGGACACACATTTGCACAGGGTCTGTCTCCCTTTCCTTCCAAGGCCGGCTAAGGATCCCTGCTGGTTGCTGGTGACAGACACAGTGGCCTCTATAACCCTTGCTTCCTTTTTTGCTATGGGGGCTGGGTAGGGACCAAAGTGCTTTCAGCTTTCTGGTGCCTGGAGATGGGGCAGCCCCTTCAAACTGTCTGGGCTGGGCCTGGGTGCTGGAGAGCAGCCCTGTGCAGGGGGCAGTCTGTCAAGCAACCAAAGAAAAAGAGGTCCCTCTGAGTTCCTGTCAGACACACTGGGTAAACTGCCTGTCTTCCTTTCCTCCTGTGGCCAGCTAACCATTCCACTGGTTGCCCCAAATTGCTCGTTACTCTCCCAGGCTGGATGGGGACCCAGAAGAAGACTGGGTGCAGGAAAACTGGGACTTGTTTGTCCTTCCGGGCAACCGCAAGTGTAGTGAGACATCCCGTGTTTCTCTGATCCCAGAGAGCCCTGTAGGTGGGGGAGGGATCCCCCTTACCTTTCTCTTCCCCTCTGAGCTCCTCCAGTCCCATCCACTGCATTCCTGTCCTCTGTTCACTTCCTTTCTCCTTCTCTTCTTCATTCTCGCAGTTTGTCTCAGTGGGGTTGCTGAGCACCTTAATTTCTTCTCCTTGAGATCTACCTCCCAATTTCAACTACTCCAAGTTCACGTCAGTCCAGTTTTCCTTCTTCTGCATGGCAGCTTCTGACAAAAGCTGCGTCTAGTGGGGCATCTTGCCTGCCTTGGTGGGTCAGAATGTGAATGGCCTCCAGCACTGTTGTACACTCACGGAGTTACACCTTACACACGGACATTTTAGTATTCAGCAACAATCTCAGCAAGACTCCTGTGAAGATTTTTGGAATTCGTTCTCTCTGTAGCTTAACAATGTTTTCTCCGGGACTTTTCGTCAGAAATTTCATACACCTCAGCTGCTTCAAATTTTGATATTTTTTTAATTAAGAAAATTGTTATGCTCTGCTTCTTTTTTTCCATCCTGTAGCACAAGCTGGAATTTCCTTCTAAAAAAATTTGGGGGCAGTTGTCGATCCCATTGTATTTATTTCTCTTATACCTCAAGTCAAAGTCCTCTATTGCCTGTTGTCTAATATTCAGAACAGCTGTTTGATATTTTATGTTTTTTTTTTAATGTTTTCTAGTTGTTTATGTAGGATACAAAGTTTTGTGTCAGTCATTTCACCGTGGCTGGAAGATGAAATCTAATACTAACACTCTGAACAATTGTTGTATTTCTTTTATTCTTATTTTTTCTTATGTACAATTAAATATACTCATATAGGAAAAATACAGATGTGGAAAAAGAAGAAATTAAAATGGCCTTTAATTTTATCACTCAGAGATAACTACAATCTAATTTAAGTCCTTGTCTGTATTATCTCTGGATCAGAAACCGTGGAAGTCAGATCAGCTGCAGAGTTGTTTTACTCAGTGTTACTCCTGTAGTTACTCAGCTGCCTACTTGAGACACGTACTTCATACAACAGTGAAGGAATTTCTCTTAAGCAAGTGCCTTCCTGTGAGCCTTTTGGCCATGAGAAATGAGAGAGATTGTGGGAGAGAACTATTGTCATGGGCAACCTAAGTTACTACTTCTTTGTCTTTG
>NW_003852512.1:4466459-4467574 GCF_000181295.1 Otolemur garnettii
AAGGTGATCATAGCAATTTTTATTCTTTCAGAGGCTATTACATGAAACAGACCAATACTTCAAGGGGTTAATTTATCAGTGATGTTTTTACAAAATTCAACACAGAGTTTTAAAGCAGCAGGTACAAAAAGTGAGGTCTGAAAGTTTATACACCCAACAGTAAATCACATAATTTTTGTGTGATTAATCATGAGTAGATGCTCAGGATCAAATATGACATTTTTTCCCACAACGTAATACCTAAGGTACAGGATTTGTTGTGTTTTGTTGTTTTAGAAATCAAATCAAATCTGGCTTTAAGATGTCTGCTTGCCAAATACAGTGAATAGTGAGTTGAATCTCGACTTTTCTCTGTCTCTTTCCCCTCTTTTGGTCACACCGAGATTGACTAGCTCAGGGAAGTAGAGTACAGGTTTGGGGGCATCATTCAGTTATTGTCACCGCTGAAGACGTTACTTCTCTAAACTTAAGTGCTTTGCTTTTAAAGGTAGGTGAGGCTGCTAGTGCTGCACTTTTTCTAAGTCAGAATAATCCTAAGAGGAAGTTTAGCAGGATAAAACACCTTCACATTTAGCACTTGGTCTCCAAGGATATACATGCAGCAATACTCATTTCAAGGTACTGCCACCTCTAGGATGTTTTATGGGATTTAGGCACAATTTTCAACTATTTTCTCCTTTCCAGTGCCTCCTATTTCAGTTTCCTTTGAAGCCATGTCTCTCTGTAACTCTGAAAGGAAAAAAATAAGACTCTGCACAATTGCCATCTGGAGTGATCTAGATTAATTTTTTTTAATGGGACCTAGACTTTTGAAAGCACGTGTCACGTGCTGTTATTACCATAATAAATGTATTTGCTCTTATGTTGTCATTTATTTACTTAATATTTGCTAGAGATACATGATATGCTGGGCATTGTGTTATGAGATGTTTGTAAGTGCTATCATTGGCTCAATATCTTCTCTGATTTTAAAATATCACAGAGATCCTTTTTTAACTACACTGGCTTCCTTTAATATCTCTGTTCCCCCCATTATGATTATTTATAAATACAGTATTTGCTTGTTCAGTAGAAACTCCACAATTTCTGTAGCAGGGGCTGAAGTTGAGGACTTC
>NW_003852512.1:4467932-4511881 GCF_000181295.1 Otolemur garnettii
TCTTTCTTTCTTTCTCTTTCTTTCCTTCTTTCCTTTTCTTTCTGACAGAATCTTGCTTTGTTGTCCTTGGTAGAGTGTTGTGTTACAGCTCACATCAACTTCAAACTCTTGGGCTCAAGTGATCCTCTTGCCTCAGCCTCCCAAGTAGCTGGGACTACAGGTGCCCACCACAATACCTGACTAGTTTTGGAGATGGGGTCTTGCTCTAGCTCAGGTTGGTCTGGAACTCATGAGTTCAGATAATCCACCCATCTCAGCCTCCCAGCATACTAGGATTACCGGTGTGAGCCCCTGCACCTGGCCCTGGAATAACCATTTCATTGTCCACCAAAGACTATTGATGTACTTAAAAAAAAATTGGGGAGCCAAATCAGTCAGAAAACACCAGGTTAAACAAAGTTATGATTCTTAAAACCTTTAGTATGCATAAACATATAATGTGAATCTTGAGTATTTATGAGGAGAAAATAATATGAAGAGTCTCACCCTCATATGTAGTCATAGAACTCTTTCACGAGGAACATCTCTTAAGATGTATATTTTATAAAATTTTGGGAAAATGCTAGTTGAGGCCATATGAATTATTAGCATTAATATTCTATTCTTGCCTATGATGAACCCCAAGAAGATATAGAGTGTTTCTTATATGATTTATGGACTTGACCAAGCCCTCCATTTTATTCAAAATTAGGTCCAGAATAGTGTCAAGTCTTCCAGCTGCACCTAGATGCATCTTGGAGGTGAATTTCTCTATGCAGCAAATAAGAACTTTGTCAGATAGTCTTATCTTTGCTTAACTGTATTTCCATTTGTTTTCCAGAATAATGAGAGCTTTTCTTTGAAATGTATCTAATTTCTGGGTGAGTTTGGGAATCTGGGGGAGGAAGGCCTCATCTGCCTCTGCCAGCTAGTCTGTACTAAGCTCCGTCCCAGTGCTTTCTATATTCCAGTTACTGCTTCATAGAGCAGAATCACAAATAGATTTCACAACATAACTCAAGTGAGGAGAAAATGCAACTCCTTACGTTCTCTGTAACTAGCTTGGTGTTTCAAGCTTTTCCTCACTATTTACCGTGAGAAAATAATATTTACTCTTCTCTCCTTAAAACTTACTCAGATATAATAATTCAGTTATTTTAAATAATGTCCAATTTCAGTCAGAAAAAGAAAAATTCTCAGCATCTTTGATTTCTCAGTTTTCCACATCTCCAGTCCAGCTTATTGTAAAATTTATATTTACTTAGATGATGTGTGCTATGGTTTTATGTGCCTTATGTAGAAAGCAGAACATTACAGTCCTCTGGTTGCTCTTGTCATTTGGTCATATTTCTGATCGGCCTAGGTGATATCTCCAGTAGCTGTTGGCCCTGCGACCATTTATGCTGATGGCTGCAGTTTTTACCCTGCTCTCTCTTGGCTTGATCAAGGTGTGTGCATCCTCCCTGGGTGGCTCATTTGGCTAAGTCTTACTCTGCTCTTGCTGAGTGCTAACTCCTGAGGTCTCTTCCATGTTCTCTGTGTAGCTCTCTTTGCCTGTGTGTGTGTGTGTGTGTGTGTGTGTGTGTTGCCACCTCCATGCTGAAGTTAAGTTGTTCTGCTATAACGGTTCCCATGGCAGGCCCTATTGGTGAGTGTGCCACATACAAATCAAGAAAGCTTGGGAGACCCACACCTTGGAGTCTCTCTATGGCTGATCACACTGCTTTGATGCAGGTAGGCCGCAGGTTGACTGCCACATATAGTGTCAAAAGGAAGTGAGGGCAAGATACCATCCTTATGTCCAGTGTTATGTTTCCTACTTGGGACACATGTGTGACTGCTATGCCCTGGTCCTTTCCACGTCTTCTTCACCTCTTATTATCCATATATATATATATATATATACACACACACACACACATATATAGCATTGTAAGTATATATATATATATATATATATATATATCTCAGACTCTCCAGCCAATCCAGGAAATATTCTTTATACTACATAAATCTCTATTAACATAGTTCTAAAAGTTAAAAGGAAAGAGTCAGTAACTTAGAAGTTTCTCTTTCAAACCAACAGTTTGCTTCATAAAGACATTGAGTCACTGTGCCGGAAGCTGTGTGATATATTCTTAGTTTATTCTTTTTGTGACAAATCTTCCTCTCCTTCCAGGAAAAATGGATGCTTCCAGCTGCTTAAGAAAAGGAACCTTGTACTCACAAAGACAAACAGGGGAAAACACAGTATTTAAAATCATCTCATCTCAATTATATTTGCCATCTTCCCATTATTTATTATCCATACACATTGTGTTTATTTAGTAATTTGCTTTATCGTCTCCCTTGAAAACTTATTTTTTTTTTTTGAGACAGAGCCTCAAGCTGTCCCCCTGGGTAGAGTCCCATGGCATCACTGCTCACAGCAACCTCCAACTCCTGGGCTCAACTGAGTCTCCTACCTCAGCCTCCCAAGTAGCTGGGACCACAGGAGCCTGCCACAATGCCTGGCTATTTTTTTTTTTTTTTGGTTGCAGCCATCATTTTTGTTTGGTGGACCCAGGCTGGATTCGAACCCGCCACCTTAAGTGTATGTGGCTGGCACCTTAGCCACTTGAGCCACAGGCGCCAAGCCTAAAACTTATTTTTTAAAGAACACATATCAAGCATCTCTAAAGACTATATCCTAGTTGCTTCCTAACTCTGTCCCTATTGCATGTAACTGAGCTGCAAGCTGAGCTCCTCAGAACCCAGTAACCGGCAATACGAACACGTTGTCCATCTTGGAAGTGGTGCACGCCACCACCGACTTACTCATCTGTATTCATTGTTCTCTCTGCTCACCTGTTTCTTCCTTCCTTTCTCTTTTCCTCCTCTAAATCCAAAGGCTGTGGGTGCCCCTACCCAAAGTGGTAGGCCCCTTCCGCTTCCCTGGCATTGGCCAAGGACCAACTGCTCCTGGATTGTGCTGTCAGATTTGTTTGGGCAGAGATGGATTATCTATACAATATGAAAATCATTTTGCATACAGCTAGTACTAATTTTTTTCACACGCTGAGAAATTGTACATAGTAATGTCATTGCTTTCATTTTATCATTTTGTGAATGCCTGCTCTCCTGGGGAGTGCTGCAAAAACGTCAAACACATAGAGAAGAACTTTTATCATAGATTCTAATCTCAATTCTCATCCTACAACTCGATACTAGTATGAGACCATCATTACCACATTACTTTCATACACTTATATTCACCCTGTTTATTACCTATGCTTAGCATGATGGTGTATACCAATCTAAAGCCCTAAATTTCTTCTAAATTCTTATGTTACCCCAGCACCTCCCGCTTTGATAATTTTTTGAAAATTTGCTTTCTGTTTCCTTTAGTAATTGGCTTCAGGTGTTTATCGGGTCATCTTTTCTCCTCTTCCAATGTAGTTTTAACAACCATATTTATCTGTATAACTTTGTAATACATTCTAATTCTAATAAAGAACCCATCCATCTGGTATCTAAAACTATAGTTCGGCAACTCTCTCCCCATCAAGGACTCACTAGGCTTACCGAACACTCTTCTGGCCCGAACACTGGAGATACAGTGCTGAGACAGCAGGTGAAGTCCTTGATCTCACAAACTTGCATTGCAGGGAAGGAGACCAAACAAATAAATGTCACAGAGCAATAAATTCTGAGAAGATAGTCAAATAAGGGGATGATATTGTGTCTGACAGGGCTACATTATTTCTTGACAGGAAAGGTGTCTCTGAGGGGGTGATGATGAAGCTGTATCTAAACCATGAGGAGCCATGTGAAGTTCTGAAGAAAAGCCTTCCATCACAGAGAATGCTTAGCTACTACAAATGCCCTAATGGGGAAATGAGTCCGAACTTGTTGGAGGAATAATAAAAAAGGACATCAGAGCAGAAACAAAGTGGGGAAAGGGGGAGAATAAAAGATGAGTTTCAAGAAGTCAAGAGCAGCCAGATCACGATGGTGACATCGCAGTCTGTAAGGATTGTGGATCTTACTCCTGTCTCATAAGAAGCCACTGCACAGTTTTAAGCAGGGAGCAATGCTATCTGATTTATGTTTCAGACGCTTGACTTTCCTGGGAACTTTCAGGCAACCAAATCTGTCTTTCTTTTCAAGTTCCAACCAGCAATAAGAGAGAGGGAAAATACCACCGCCTGTGTTGCCAAGTCTTTCAGCGTTGGTCTAAGCCCGATGCTTGCAGGGTCTTCGCTGATAATCATTGGACACCATACGAATAAGCAGAAGAGAATATTGGCCAGTGTGTTTGGTAAAATGTTCTGTGCGCTCCATCTATGCCTCGTGGGATGACAGCACACTTTCCTGTAAGGAGGCTGGTCCGTCTTTGTTTTAATCGGTAGATGGATACTCTGAGGAATGCTATGCAGATTTGTAGCATGAAAGCTGAGTGCAAAGTTACAGAGATTCAGCGGGAAAGATCATTTATGCAAGAAGAGAGAATTAAAAAGGAGATCCTAATGTCACCGACAGTTTGTTTGGCATCTGTGTCACCAACTGCTATTATTTTCTGTTATTTCTCTTTGGTTCTGAAATGTGTCTTTCTAAAACAGCGACCTGAGTTGCACACAACCTGTAATTTAGAAATGTTCTGGGTTGTAAATTGTACTTTGCTTTCAGTAAAAGCCTTTCCATGTCAAGTAGCAAAACAAGAATGTCACGAAAGAAGGTGAAGGTCCCCATTAAAGAAAGGAAAAAAAATTGAGTAGAGACCTGCTAATGTATACTGCAGAAAATAAAAGAGATGCTGATATGAACATGCCTATCAACTTCCATTCATAATGAGGTGATTTTCAAATGATAGAGGAACATTTGTGAGCCTGTGTTGTCACAGTGGAATGGTGCCAGAGGATGTTGTTGTCAGAAGGTCAGAGTCCCACAGCTGCTTACTCAGTATGCTGAGAATTGGTCTTTGATCTTTTGGCTTCTTTTTGTCGTTCTGACACTGTGTCCTTTCTGTTTTGCTACGATGGAAACATCCCCGAGGCAAATACTGTTGCTGGTTGTCCTGTAACATTTACCCTCTCCTCTTCTTAATAATAATAATAACAGCTATTATTGATAGGACACCAGGCACTTTACATCATGATTTTACCTAATCTTCAAAAGAATCCTGTAAGGCAAGGATTGGGCTCAATTTCCAGATGGAGAAAATAAGGCTATTTCCCTTCCATAACAATAGGCCCATATTCAGGGCAAGGGCAGGAGATGGGAGCCTGTAGGACAGTACTTTTTCCTCATTTTTGGCACCACCGAGTGCGCCAACTGGGTACAATTTGGTAGCTTCTACAGGAGCTTTGCTAGTATGAAGAAGAAAATTGAGTTATTACTGCTATTTGAAGTGGGTGCCTGTAAGCCTTCTGTTCCTATTCGGCTTGCCAGAGACTGCCTATCTAACATGAAATAGACTCTTCCAACTTTCCAACTGTTCATCTCTAAAAACTGCCCCTTGAATAGAAGATATATCACACCTAATTATTTCCCAATACTATATTAAAGTCAGCTGTAAGGTTGCACTTCTGGCAAAAATTACAGCTTTTTCGTCAGTGAAAATACTGAAATAAGTGCCCAAACACTTATTATAACTAGAATTTTGAAGAGGCAAAGTTGAAAAGAGAGGAGTGCAGTTGTTGGCACTAATGGGGAGGAAACTGTGCTTTCCTGTCCGTGTTCTTTTCATTTGGAAAGAGGAGCGGGGGGGGGGAGGACTACGGTTCTTTTTTGTTTCTGACATTAGAAGATAGGAGAAATGCGATGAGGAGGTTCTCTGAACCGGTTTGCAGTAACATCCTGTCTCAGATACATGTGAACACAACAAAACTGTCTAGGCCTTCGCTCTCAAGATAAGGCCACGTTACTTGCAATTTAATCCTGAGTATTTAATATATGTGACTTTCAGGAAAACAATTTATCTCTATTATGTGTGAGAAAAATGTGCCTATTAGCAGTGGGTGGTCTGATGTACACTATCCATTTGAAAGCCAGCAGCCTTAGCCTAGCCTCTGCTGTCAGTGGAACCAGTTCCTTCATTCTTGTTGACGCTCAAAATGTTGTCTTTGATACTGTCAAGTCACAGCTGTTTGTTACAATGTCTGTGTCTTGTCTCTGGGCCCTCCTGTCATTATACTACTTTTTCTGAAGCAGCTACAGAGCTCTATACTTACATTTCAGACTCCGTACCCAGTACGGACGTGCTCGGCAACATTACAGTATAGAATAAATAGTATTCATTATGTGCGACTCCTCAGGATTCATTAATCTGATCAATATTAGAGTCATTATATAGAACTAATTTGACACTCTGTCTCTAGAACTTCTTAGAGTCTTTGATGCTGAAAATTGCATTTGCAGAAGTGATTGTTTGAAGTTACTGCAGTGCTCTGAGACAATGCAGAGTGTCCAACCCTCAAAGAAAGAAAAGACAGCGCTCTCAGAGTCATTTATCAGGCCTCCCTGCCTATGGCTTAATTTTGGCCTGAGAGCTAGAAAGCCCGGCTTCCCCCTCCTCCACTCAGTAGTTTTTCTGATTTTTCATTGGCTCCCTGAGGTGTAGTGTCTGACCAAAGACCACCTAGTGAATTATGTAGTCAGGTATCCGCTGGGAAAGCAGAAGTATAGTCTTACCTGAACGGGGAGCCGAATGGTATTATGGAGGCAACATGCCATCCAGGGTTCAAGTCTCAGCTCTGCCACTTATTGGCTGGATTTTTTGAGTAAATTATCTGTCCCTCTGTGTCTTCATTTATGAAATAAGGATGATTATAAATACCTCAAGGAGTTGTCAGAATTAAATGCTATAATGAGTGAAAGCACTTCACACGGTACCCAGAAAATAACAGGCAACTGATACTTGCTAATATAGTGTTTGCACTCATGAATTAGGGAAAATTCAATTTGCCCTGTCTTTCTCAAGCATATTATTCTCCTCGGTGGTCACTTTTTCCCCCTCTCGGTTTGTTCAGGGAGAAAAAAATGATCTACAGTTAGTTGTAAATGTTCTTTCGAATCTGGATTTGATTGTCAAAGCAAAAAGAACAGCAGTTGTTTAAGAAAAGAAATGGTAAGCATATTGTGAAATATTACCTACCTACTTACACACAGGCTTTTCTGCAGTAGCCCATGCTGGTACATATGACACAATTTTCTTCCTGGAGACATTAATACACATGGGTCTCCATGTGTCAATGCTTCTGTTTGTCAGGAAGAACAATTTAACATGTGAAAATATGGCTGACCCACACGAACCATCCTCTTTAATATATGTATTGTAATATGACATGATTTCCTCTAACACTACTGGCTATTAACAGCATTGAGTGTTAAGATTTCTCTCATCCTGTAGTGCAGGTTCTCCTTGTCCCTTGCCTGGAAAACTGCAACACTGCTTGTCTTTCTCTGTATCCTCACTTCTCTTTCATCCATCCCTAATGCTACAGACTTGCTGTTATTTCTGAAACAAAAACTGGTCCACATTGAATGTTAGTTAGAAAGCCTTCAGTGATTTACCACTGTACTTACAGTGAAATCGTAGCTTCTTAATGTGGCTGGCAAGGTTTTCTGTGATCAGGCAAAAATCCTTGCTTAGTGCAGATATATGAATGTGAACAGAGGGATGGGTGGCAGAGTTGAGATGGGGGGATCATAGTTGATCTGCATTATGGGTAGTCACTACAGTGCCCATTTGTCCTTTTCCTCTTATTTTTTTGGCTCCTTTTAGACTCACTTACCTTTTCTGATATCAGTTGCACTGCCCTTGAATTTTCCTTAAAAACTTATAATTGCTGGGCATGCTCACTAGCTGCAGCTAGGTTTTGTCTATGAAGTTGGTTATTGTTTTTAAGACATCACTAAGTTGGTATGTGATGTGAATTATGGACAGTCTCTTCATATTGAAATGGATCAGTGAGATCCATTAAACAACCAAGAAAGGATCAAAATTTCCCTCATCATGGCTATGCAGATATTACATTGAAAGGATTTGCCTAAGCAGTACAAAATGTAGAATAGGTTGTACAGCATAACCAAACTTCCCATTTTATTCATAGAAATCACCCAGGGCCTTGTGGTGGCCTACAGTCCCTCCATGGCCTGCTAACTGGCTGCATCTCTGAGCTCACCTCCTACTCCTTTACCCTTTCCCTTCTATGGTAGGCTGACAAGTGCCCCCTCCCCAAAGAACTATGTAAAATTCCTGAAACCTGAAAACGGTGACGTTATATGGACAAAGATTTTATTAAGTTAAGGATCTTGAGAAGAGTTTATCTGGATTATTCAGATAGGCCCAATATAATCACAGGGTTCCCATGATTAGGAAGAGGCAGAGAGAGGCATATGGTGCAGAAGTGGAGGTGTGAAGACAGAGGCAGAAGACATGTCAAGGAATGTTGGAAGTGGCCGGAAGCAGGGAGAGGCAACGAACAGATCCTCACCTCTAAGCCTGTGCAAAGAGCGTGGCTCTGCCAACACTTTGATTTTAGACTTCTGCTCCCCAGAGCTGTGGAAGAGTAGATTTCTGTTGCTTCAAGCCACCCAGTTTGTGATACCTTGTTATTGCAACAGTAGAAACTAATTCCTCTTCCTTCCTGTCCCATTGACTTCTTTGCTATTCCTCAAATCTCTACTCAAGGGTTTCTGCTTTTACTGCTTTCTCAGAACGGATAGCTCTCCCTTCAGATAGTTTCCAACGGATAGCTCCCTGGCTTTCTCCTTCACTGCCTGTGGATTCCTGTTCTAAAGGCACTTTTTCTGTAATGTGTTTCATGACACCATTATTTAAAAAACGCTTCTTGGTACAACCTACCATTCTTCTCTACATACTTTTTTCATACTACTTAGTACACATCTGACATACTAACTTCTAATATATTCACACATTTGTTAGTATCTGCATTTGTTTGTTTATATACCCAGTGGAAGCTAATCTCCACACTTTGAAGAATTTCTGTCTGCTTCATTTATTGCTATATTCCCAGCACATAGAAGAGGGCCTCAGCACGTTGGACAAACATCAGTATGTATAAGTGTCAATGAGTATTTGTTAAATGAAAGATCGTCTAACATCAGACGTAGAAAGAGGTAATAATAAATGAAGCATTTTATGATTAACCAGTCATGGTTCCCAATCTGCTCTTGTCATTAACCATGCAATTTTCCTAATTCCAAAAAATCACTTAGCACAAAAAGAAATCCCTCAGGAGCTCTGATGTGCTCCTACCTTGTTGAGTCAATGTGACATAGATTCCCTCCAGGGATACTTCTGGTTAGGTGGATAAGGAGAGAAGACACAAAGGGAAAATATTGCCACTGCAGCCAGCAAGATGCACATGCAAAGGTCAGCCAGAGGCAGGTTTTCTGAGTGACCATGGATGGGGAATTTAACAGATTTCTTTGTTTTGATCAGAGAGTAAATCATATTGTTGTATGAGCTCCTTGGTTCCATTTTAAGGGAGAAATTTATGCCAGACAAAGCAGAAGGGTGTTGGAGGACATCCGAGAAAGAATTCCAAGGTTGTAAACTGCACTCTAGTCCAAGCATCATTGCTGCCAATTCTAAGAATTTGTTCATGATCAGTTACAGTACTTAGTGCTGCTATTATACAATGTCAAGTGGAAGAGTCAAAGGCAGGCTCTTGATGACTTTGGAGTTTGCTTTATTGAAATAAAGCTTCTCTCATACTGAAAAGCTGAATCCACTCAAAAGTGAAATGGTATGGAATAATTTGTGAAAATTTTATGTTTTGATGTTCCAAATTTCCACATAAATTATTGCCTTAACCATTGGAAGAATGCTTAGACTATCTGTGACCAATTACAATAAATATTTATGACTAAACTGGTCTATTTGGAGAGAGAAAATGATAGAAACAATTTATTTGTCAAACTATTTGTTTGAAGTAAAATTGCTTAATTGAAAACATGACGTACATACAGGAAAGAATACATATTGCAATGGTGCAACTTGATAGTTTTTACTACTGCAAATAATTCTATATGTACCACTATGACCAGAAAAATTGGATACCAAGTGGATCCTGAGAAGTCCCCTTACTGTCCCATCCCAATCAAAACCCCATTCTACCCCAAAGTTAGGTCCAATCCTAGCTTCTCTTTGATTAGTTTTATGTGGCTTTAAATTTTACTTTAATGGAGTAACACAGTATGTTCTCCTAGGTATTTGATTTTTTCCCATTAACTTTAGATCTGTGAGATTCATCTATGTTGTTGCCTTTAACAATTCGTTAATTTTTATTGTCGTGTAGTTTACTATTTTATTAATATATCACAACTTAATCAGCCATCCCATTATTTCTGAGCAATTGGATTGTTTCTACTTTATTGCTACTACAAATAGTGCTCCCGTGAGCATTTGTTGCAAGTGTTCTGGAAACATACTTATGTGTGCGTATATATGTATATACATAGATGTTAAATCTATATGTTGTAGTGAAATTGTTGCATCACAGGATATGAGTACATTCAATTTTGGTAGACACTACCAAAGAGTTTCCCAATGTGTTCAGACCAATTTGCATTCATATTAGCAATGCATGAGAATTTCAGTTGCTCCACATCTTTCTCAACACTTCATATTTTCATTTTTTAAAAATTTGAGCCATTCTGGTATCTGTCTCATAGTACCTCATTGTGGTTTTGTTTTCATTTCTCTCATAGTCAATCAGGTTGCACATTTTTTCATATACTTTTTAAAATTTGTTCATGTACTTTATTGATCATTTAGAATCCCCTTTTTTCCTGTTCAACTCTTTAGCCCATTTTCTATTGGATTATCTATATCTTGCATTGATTTTTAGGAAGAAGTTAGTTATGGATTTTCTTGTCCTTTATATGTCAGGTTGGTGCAACAGTAATTGTGGTTTGGGGGCTGTTGAAATTTGCCATTTGATACTGGAATGACTTCTTTAAAAAATGTGGTTATGTTATGTCATTTTAGTGTGCATTTCTTGCTTTATGTTATATGTTGCTAATGAGTTTTTACTTGCTGTTTATTTTATATTTAGTTTGGACTGTGGAAATAATGTTAGAAAAAAAGCAAATTCGAGTGATTTTCTTATTCAAGTTCAAAATGGGTTGTAAAGCAGCAGAGACAACTCAGAACATTATCAGCACATTTGGCCCAGTAGCTGCTAACGAACTTACCATGCAGTGGTAGTTGAAGAAGTTTTGTAAAGGAAGACAAGAGCCTTGAAGACGAGCATAGCAGCTGGCCATCAGAAGTTGCCAATAACTACTTGAGAGCCATCAATCATCGAAGCTGATCCTCTGACAGCTACACAAGAAGTTAACCTCATCCACCATATTCACCTGACCTCTTGCCAACCGACTACTACTTCTTCAAGCCTCTTGACTACTTTTTGCAGGAAAAAACACTTCCATAACCAGCAGGACACAGAAAATGCTTTCCAAGAGTTCATTGAATCCCAAAGCTACAATTTTTATACCACAAGAATAAAGAAATGTATTTCTCATTGACAACACTGTATTGATTGTAATGGTTCCTATTTTGATTCATAAAGATGTGTTTGAACCTAATTATAATGATTTAAAATTCATGGTCCAAAACCATAGTACTTTGGCATCAACCTAATATTTATGTGTGATATATAACACACACACAAGAGAGCGCACTCAGCTATCTCCTTTTATGTTGCCTTTTTAAAAATAATTTTTTTTTTTTGACGCAAGGTCTCTCTGTTGCTAGAGAATGGGTAGATGCTATGGTGCCATAACTCATAATACTATAGCTGCCCACCACAACACCCAGCTCGTTTTTCTATTTTTTGTAGAGATGGGATCTTGCTCTTGCTTGGGCCTGTGTCAAACCTCTGAGCTCAAGCAATCACCCTCCTCAGCCTCCCAGAGTGCTAGGATTACAGGCATGAGCCACCATGCCCAGCCAAAAACAATTTTCATGAGATATATTTATGTGCCATAAAATTAACTTATAGTAAGTATATAATTAGCAGTTTTTCTAAACTTACAGAATTTTTCAGCAATCACCAAAATTCTATTTCAGAGCAATTATATTATCCTGTGAGAATTCCTTATGCCTTTTGCTTTTAATCTCAATGACCACCCACAAGCCTCAGGCAAACACTAATCTGATTAGCTCCTATAGTTTTGCCTCTTACTGAATGTCAAGAAAATGGAAGTGTATAGAATATATGTTTTCTTCTGGCTTCTTTCACTTAAAATTGCCTTGAGATTCATTATTATTTTTATTTATTTATTTATTTATTTTGAGACAGAGCCTCAAGCTATCCCCCTGGGTAGAGATAGTGCTGTCGCATCACAGCTCACAGCAACCTCCAACTCCTGGGCTCAAGCAAGTCTCCTGCCTCAGCCTCCCAAGTAGCTAGGACCACAGGCACCCGCTACAATGCCTGGCCATTTTTGGGTTGCAGCCATCATTGTTGTTTGGCGGGCCCCGGCTGGATTCGAACCCGCCACCTTAGGTGTATGTGGCTGGCACCTTAGCCACTTGAGCCACAGGCGCCAAGCCCATTATTATTTTTAGATATATCCTTAGTTCCTTCCCTTTCATTACTGAGCAATTAACAGTCACTATTCATATGGTCACTAGATGAAGGACATTTTTTTTCCAGTTTTTGATGGTTATGAATAAAGCCACTATAAAATTATGCATACAGGTTTTAGTTTTCATTTTCCTTGGAGTGATATTCTTAAGTACATGTCAAACTTTTTAAGAAACTGGCAAACTATTTCTGTAAAATGGCAGATATTATTTTATATTCCCACCAGTAGTGTAGGAGAGTTCCAGTTGCTCCAGATCCTTGCTAGCACTTAGTGTTTTCATAACTTTTCTTTCTTTTACATTGTTCTAGAGTGAGTGTAATGATCTTATTGTAGTTTTAACTTGCTTTTCCCTAATGACTGAATGTTAAACATCTTTTCCTGTGTTCAATTGCTATCATATATTTTCTTTGTTGAAGTGTTTGTTCAAATATTTTATTGATTAAAATTGTTTATTTTCCCATTATTGAGTTTCAAGAGTTCTTAATTTTTGTGGCTGTAAAACCTTTGTCAGCTATGTGATCTGAAAATATGTGTTTCATCATTTCAGTCTGTAGCTTATATTTCCATTCTTGTAAAAGTGTCTTTTGAAGAACAGAATTCTTAAATCTAACGAAGTCAAATTTACCAATTTTCTTTTCAGGTGTTGTGTTTCGGTCTTAGAATATAAGAAATCTGTGCTTAATCTAAAGCCATACAATATTCTCCTATATTTTCTTCTAAAACATTTGTAGTTTTAGGTAACATTTTATTATAGAAATAATTTTGAGTTAATTTTTGTATGGCTCAGAGTATGAATACTGAGGCTTATTTTTTTCATCTATGTATCTAGCTATTTCAGCATCACTTGCTAAAAAGACTACCTTTTTTCTAATGTATTGCTTTTGAAACTTTGTCATGGAATAGTTAAAATACATTTCTGTCCATCTATTTCTGGACTTTGCATTCTGTTCCATTGACCTATATGTTTGTCTTTATCTCTATATTTCTGTATGTATGTCATTTTGCCAAGACCATAATGTGTTGATGATGTGTGTAGCTTCATAATAAGTTCTGAACTCAGTGATTTGAATGTTCAAATTTTTGTTTTTAATTTCAAAATTCTTGTGCCTCTTCAGGCTTTTTTTTTTTTCCTAAATAACTTAGAATGAGCTTGCCAATTTCTATCAAAAATCCTTACCGGGGTATGGATGGGATGTGCCTTTAATCTATACATAAATTTTGGTATATTTGAAATCATAACAAAATTGAGTCTTCTGATTCAGGAACATGCTATGTCTCTCCATTAATTTTTCTGTCAGTGTTATTCCTTTTCCATGTACAAACTCTGCAAAAGTTTTGCAAGATTTAAATACCTGTGTTTAGAGTTTTTGTTGGTATTGTAAATGGTGTTACTTTTCAAATTTAAGTTTACCCGTGTTCCTGGAAGTATATAAAGAAAAAATTTGTATGTAATAAATTTGTATCTTACATACTTGCTAACCTGTCTCATAAGGTATAACAGCATTTTAGAGTATTCTTTGAGGTGTTCTACATAGACATGTTGTGCGATGATGACTGTAGTTATGAATGTAGATATCCCTTCCTTGTTTGTGATCTCAGGGATGAAATATGCAGTCTTTCGGGTGGCGCCTGTGGCTCAAAGGAGTGGGGCGTTGGCTCCATATGCTGGAGGTGGAGGGTTCAAACCCAGCTCCAGCCAAAAAAAAAAAAAAAAAAAAAAGAAAAAATATGCAGTCTTTCACCATTATGTATGTTAGTTGTGTATACACATACAGCGTGGATATAAAGTTCATGTGCAATTTACTATGTTAAACTGTTTTATAATGTCTTTTATAAGGTTAAGGAAGTGCCCTTCTATTACTAATTTATAGAATAAAATTTAATATCTTTTTATAATAAAAGCTCTCAATGAATTACATATAGAATACATGTACTTTGATACAATAAAGGCTATACATTACAAGCCCATACACAATGGTGAGAAGTTGGAATCTGTTTTGCTTTAAGCAGGGCAAAACAAGGATATACACTCTTACAATTTTTATTCAGGATAGTACTGATTGTAGCAATTAGGCATGAAAAAGAAATAAGGAAGGAAAAAGTAAAAATGTCTCGGGGGTGATGTGATCTTATTATACACAGAAAATCCTAAAGATGCCGTGAAAAATTGTTAGAACTAATAAATAAATTCAGTAAAGTTGCAGAATAGAAAATCAGCATACAAAAATCAACTGCATTTCTATTCACAAAAAAAGAACTATCCTAAATGGAAATTAACAAAATAATCCCTTTAAAATAGCATAAAATGAATGAATATTTAGAAGTAAATTTAACCAAGGAGGAATATGAGTTGTACAGTGATAAGTATAAAACATCAGTGAAAGAAATTGAAGATGACACAAATAAATGGAATGATAAATCATGTTCATGAATTGGAAGAATTAATATTTTTAAAGTGTTCCCTCTACTCAAAGCAATTACAGATTCAATACAATCCCTATCAAAATTCTAATGATATTTTTCACAGAAATAGAAAAAGTAAATAAATTTGTATAGGACTACAACAGATTCTGAATAGCTAAAGCAATTTTGAGAACTAAGAAAAACAATGGAGGCATAAACAATTCCGGATTTCAAATTATGTTGCAAGACTATAATAAACAAAGCAGTAGGGATCTGGTATAAAACCAAACATATAGACCAGGGGTGTCCAAGTCATAGCCCAATATGACTTTGAATGCAAAGTTCGTTCAAACATTATGAGTTTTTTGTGATTTTCGTGATTTTTTGCATAGAACTCGATTTCACGATTTTTGAGCATAAACTTTGTAGATGAAAACGTTGTGTGGAAGTGTCACATAAAATAGACATATGTATGCTCTCTCAATTTGTACACATGCATGGCTGCAGTTTATAGTGGTGTGTGACTTCCAGTATGTAATCTTCCAGGCATAGACAATGTTGTTACATGTGCCCGTGGTGTTACATGTACCTGTATGTGGTGATTTGGCAAGGCAGCATTAATCAATATTTCAACCTACTGTTGCAATGTGAGGTGTTTAATATTATTTACAAGTCAGGTGAGTATTCGTATTTGATTATTAAGCGTACTTCCACACCTCAGTGGCATCTCATACATTGCCCACCAGGCTTTACAATCAGCCCTCCACTTTGCCCTGCATTGGCAGCCAAGCTGTGGAAGGGCCCAAACCTTGCTTTCTGACAATTAATTTTCATAATAAAAGTAAATTTTTAAAAAGTAAATGTAATCCCTTATACATTATTATTTTTAATCAAAGCATGGCTTGTACAATGTCTCAAAAGAAAACAGACCCCCCCAAAGAAAAATTATGTATGAAGGAAGAATGTTCAGTAAAAAGTGGATAGATGATTACTTTTTTGTCAAGGCATGTAGTAAGGCACTTTGCTTACTTTGTAGGGATTTTGTGCAAATTTTCTAAGACTAAAATTTGAAAGGAATTTTATGTGAAAACATACTGCCAAATTTGATGCTTGGGAAGGATTGTGTTGTAAGGACACAATAGTGGAACTGAAAAAAAATGTTTGTTTTCTCACCAGAATTTTTCTTTTGAGACAGAGTCTCACTATTTTACCCTCTGTAGAGTGCTTTAACGTCATAGCTCACAGCAACCTCAAACTCTTGGGCTCAAATGATTCTCTTGTCTCAGCCTCTCAAGTAGCTAGGACTACAGGCGCCCATCACAATGCTCAGCTATATTTTTGTTGCAATTGTCATTGTTGGTTAGCTGGCCTGGGCCATGTTTGAGCACGTCTTCTTCAGTGTATGTGGCTGGTGCTGTAACCACTGTGCTATGGGTGTGGAGCCTCAACAGAAATTTTTTAATAAGTTGAAACTCAGACAGATTCCATTGTAAAATCTAGTTGTTTGGTAATATATTTAATAAAAAATAATAAAAACCATTTACTGATGGTGAGTTTATTAAGCAATGTATAGAAAACATGGCAGACATAACTAACCCTGAAAAAGGGGGGATATTTCTAAAATCAGTTTTTTTCTCACGAGCCTATAGTCGGCAAATTGAAGAAATTGGAAAATGGCTTAGTTAGTGCCATTAAAAGACACAATTCAATCAAGAGAATTATACGAAGCAGTTAAAAATGTTGCAGAGATTTTTTGTTGTTGTTGTCTATTGTCAATGTATCTGACGTAGTTACTGATGGTGCTCTGGTGATAGTAGATTAAAGATAGAGATTTGTAAAATTAATAGAAGACAATGCAAATGCTGCCCCAAGCTCATGTTTGATGAAGTATCATTGCACAGTACATCAAAAAAATTGTGCATAAAAGCTTTAAAAATGGATAATATCATGCAAATCATTATCAAGGTGTAAAACAACTTATCAATATAATGTTTCAAACCATGACTGTGTTCCAAATGAATCTGAAATTGTGGCAAGCTCAAATTAAAGCAAACAATTTTATGCATTTCAACACATTGGTTAAACACAGTCCTGTGAACAACAAAAAATGTGCAGCCTTTCTTTTCCATTTGATACAAGAATCTGTAAACAGATTAATATTTCTTGGAAAATAATAGATATTTTGGTGCATTTGAAACTTCATTGTCAGTTGACATAGATATGTTACCTGTCAATTTTCAAATGGAATGCATAGAGCTGCAGTCTGACAACCTACGGAAATATTTGATACTGTCTCTTTACTGACTTTCATGAGTTCTGTTTTCCCAAGGACAAATATCCCCTGCCTCACAATCACACCTTATTCATGTCACAACTTTTTGGCAGCACTTACATTTGTGAGCACCTATTTTTAAGAATGAAGCACACTGAGAGTAAAATTAGAACCAAAATGTCTAATGAGCACCTTGAGAATTCACTGAGAATTGCAACCATTTTATCGAACCAGATATTGACACTTTAGTTTCTCAAGTACAGTGTCAAATATCACACTAGTTTTATTTGTTTGTTTGTTTATTTATTTATTGAGACACAGTCTTACTCTGTTGCCCTCAATAGAGTGCTGTGGCATCACAGATCACAGCAACCTCCAACTCTTGAGCTTAAGCCATTCTCTTGCCTCAGTCTCCTGAGTAGCTGGGACTACAGGCACCCACCACAATGCCTGGCTATTTTTTGTTGCAGTGGCCACATTTAATAATGTTTTATAAATTATATGTTTTAATGTTTTTTATGTTTTTTATAAATTAAATGTTTTATAAATTATATGTTTATAAATATATGTTATATATGTTATATATATGTTTTAATGTTTTTTATGTTTTTATAAATTAAATGTTTTATAAATTAACATTTAATAATGTTTTATAAATTTCTTTCTAAGCACTGATTTATAGCAGAGTCTTACAAATTTTATGTTGATTTTTATTTTCTTTCTGTTCAAAATATTTTCAATTTTCCCCTATAATTTCTTATTTGATTCATGGGTTATCTAGAAGCATGTTTTTAATTTGGAAAATATTTAAATATTATCCTAATATTTTCTTTTACTGATTTATAATTTAATTCCATTATCATCAAAGAGCATACTTCTTACTGTTTCCTTTTAAAAGTTTTATAGCTTAATTTACAACCAAGAATATGGTCTATTTTATTGGACTATTTAATATATAGTAGAAAAGAAGGCATGATCTTCTGTTTTTGTTTGGGCTGTTCTATAAATGCATTGGGTCATTCTGGTTGATGGCTTTGTCTTGGTGTTTAATAGCTTTACTAATTTTATTTTTATTTCATCAGTGGGAAAGGAATGTGGAGGTCTTCTAGGGCAAATGTTGATTTACTTCTCTTTTCAGTTCTGTCAATTTTTACTTCATGCAATTCAAAGCTGTGTTATTTAAGACTGTGATGCCATGTTGGACAAGTGACCTCTTTATCTTTAGTGAAACACTAACCTATCTAAACCCCAAATTATAATCTTATACATCTGTGGTTGAAAATTCCTCTTGTATTTATTTGCATAACTTACAGGCAAAATATGTAATTCAATCTTTCCTCTCCTTTTCTTCTAATTCATGCCAGATTAATCTTCTTAAAACCCCAGTTTAATCAATCCATTTATGAGTGACAAACATTAACAATAAAAACTTCATTCCAATATTTCCTATTGAGTTGATATGAAACACCCTCTTCAGTGTGACCCTAAATGGCCTTAATTTCTCACCACTCACTTATTCTCTATTCAAATTACATGGCTTTTGAACAGATAATAGATCACTTACCTACTAATTCAGCATTCATTGGAAGCAAAATTATTTGGCAGATGCTGTGAGATTAAAAAAAAAAAAGAAGAAGTGTCTTCTATTCTTGAGAAGTTTATAATCCAGTGTAAGAAAAGCAACTGAGTAAAGACTAGAAGGTTGAGAATATATAATTTGTGCCAGTCATGAACAGAGTTGGATGGGGTAGAGAGAGGCAGGATACAATTCTGTAAAAGTGCAGTAGCTTCAATGGGAAATGTCTAAAGACTATAAAGACTCTGACTCTGCCAAGACTTAAAGATAATTTGTGATCTATCAGTTCTGTGAGGCAGTTTTAAGAGCAAAATGAAATCAGAATGCCCAAAAGCATAGCACAAAGAACACAGAAATTGGCTTTCGAGAGGATTGACCCTAAATAACTACATAACGGAGCAACTTACATGTTGGCTGACTACACGATTTGGGGGGTTTAAATGCATTACTACTTAACATTCTTATTCATAGTTGAATTTGGCTTAGATTCTAGCCTGTATTAAAATAAGACTGAATATTAATTTTGTTAAATTATGTATTTGGAGAGTAATTTATTCATGTGAAACTTAGATCCAAATATGAAATTCAGCACAATAATTTTAGAATAGGAACTCAAAGAACCTCATGCTTCAGGCATTTAGTATCTAATATAATTTTGCATTATTTTAAGGTGCACTGAAACGACTCTGAACACAGTGCGTGGGTGCAATACATCATTCTGTAATTAGAAGTACCAGGTCTATAAAAGCATTTTTAAAATAGTTTGAAGTAGGAAACAGATATTTTTAAAATACATGTGTACTTTGGAAGTTTTTAATTTTTTTCTTAACCTCTTCTTGATTGTGCTCTTATGTACTTGGCCCACATGGCCAAATAAAGGTAACTCCTTAAAGGCACAGCATGGGTTTCACCAGTACCAATCACCAATGGTCACACCCAAAGTTTAGAGAACGCTTAACGCCTGGTTTAGCAAATCACTACTGTATGCTTCATCCTTCCCAAGACCAACCACATGAAGCAGTGGTTCCCTGGGTGCAATAGGGGAAAAACTGTAGCCCAATTAGATCATATTTCTCAGCGTGCCTTTCTGTACCCACCAGATCCAAATATCACCCTCTCCACCGATGCCATCTATGTAGATGCCAACACTTTAATCATATGCACAGAAGTTATAGTTTTGGATGCTTCCTTGTGTGTGCTGTATGTGTGTGTGTGTGTGTGTGTGTGTGTGAGTGTGTATGTTGGTTTTTTATTTCTCTGATTCTAATGTACAAGCACCATGAAGCCAGGTCTTTGGAGATTTTATTTGCAACTCTGTCCTGCAGGCTTAGCCCTGTCTGGTATATAGTGCATCTTCAACATAGGTATGTGTTGACCAAGTTAATAAATTTCCTGAATTTGTTCTGTATTCTCATTTCCATGTCTTATTTCTAGTTGTTTCCTCTTTTTGTTGTTTTTGTCCTCATGTTCCTCTGTGGAAATTCATTTCATTCTTGAAAATCCAGCTCAAATCTAACTTCCTTTATAAGTCTTATATTCCCCAGTCAGAACTAAGGTGTTAAACTTAAACCATATATATATGGTGTGTATATATATATATATATATAGAATAGCCACTTTTTTATTCCCTAAGAGAATAGTTAGGGCCACAAAGAGAGTCACTTCTCACAAATCACTGAATTCTTCTCTGAGTCAGAAAAAAAGATGCTAGAATCTTTAAAACAATAACAACAACAAAAAGCCCAGCAAACTCAGAGTTCGTGCAGAGATACACAGTGTCATCTCAGGGTTCTGTCAGCATTTAGTACAATGCTTGCACATAGGAAGCAATAGAGGCTGCTAGATAGGCTGTTAGCTCATGGAAGCACGAGACACCATGGAGTCAAGTCCTGCTTGGGAGTTCTATAATACTGCATAAAATATTCAACTTAGGTTTCCTCCTTTGAAAAATGAAGATAGATAATGGAACCTGACTCATATGACTAGAGTGAAGAGTAAATATGATCACGCATATGAAGCATTTAGCATGATTCGTTTACTGTATCATGCACTCCATGATTTTTTGTAGGGGGAACAAGTGTTTATTGTTACATGGAAGCATCATATTATACTGAAGTTACAGCTTTCTGTGTACCAGTAACCATAATAGTTTATATTGCACCCAATAGGTAGATTTTTCTCCCTCACCCCCTCATACACTCCACCCTTCTTAGTTTTCAGTGTCCATTACAGAACTTTATGACCATAGGTATCCCTTATTTAACTCTCACATGAGAACATGTGACATTGGTTTTTTCATTGCTAAAATACTTTGCTTAATATAATGGACTACAGTTCCATCCATGTAGCTGCAAGGCATTATTTCATTCCTTTTATGGCTGCAGAGTACTCTATGGTGTGTATATACACCACATTTTCATAATCCACTAATCTGTTGATAAGCACTCATATTGGTTCTATATTTTTGCAATTATATTTTGTGCTTTAATAAAAAAGACAGTTTGCACATGTCTTTTTCGTATGACTTATTTTCTTTTGGGTAGACATCAGTAATGGGATTGTTGGATAGAATGGTGAGTCTGCATTTATTTCTTTGAGGATTGCCGTACTATTTTTCATAGAGGCTATACTAATTTGCAGTCCCACCAGTGATATATAAGTAATCCTTTCTCCCTGCATCCATGCCAGCTTTGACCATTTTTTGACTTTTTAATAATAGTTATTCTGATTGGTGATTGGGAAAGGTGATATCTCACTATGGTTTTAATTTGAATTACCCCAATTATTAATGGTTTTTAGCATTTTTCATATATTTGATGTTATTTTTCTATCTTCTTTTGAAAACCCCAGTGCATGTAATTTATGCACTTTTGAATGGCTTTTTTTTTATTGCTCATAAGTTATAGTTCTTTGTAGATTCTGGATATTAGCTCCTTATCAGATATAAATTTGCAAATATTTTCTTCCACTTTCTAGGTCATCTATTTACTCTGTTGATAATTTCTTTTGTTGACCAGAAACATTTTAGTCACATTTATTTATTTCTGTTATTGCTGTAATTTCCTTTGAGTTCTTAGTGATAATTCTTTACCTAGGTTGATGTGCAGAAGAGATTTTCCTATATTTTCTTCTAGAATTTTTATCGTTTTGTGCCTTACATTTATGTCTTTTATCCACATTGAATTAATTTTTGTATATGGTGAGAGATAGATGTCCTGTTTCATTCTTCCATGTGTGGTTACCCTGTTTTCCAAGCACATTAGTTAAATAGGGCTTCTTTTCTCCAGTGTATGTTATTGTCTGCTTTGTCAAAAATTAGTTGGTCATAGTAGATGGTTTTGCATCTGCATTCTCTGTTCCTTTCCATCGGCCTATGTTTCCCCTTTTATATTTCCATGCGGCCTATATTTCCCCATGCTGTTTTGGCTATTATAGCATTATATTATTGTTTAAAGTCCAGCAGTGTGATGCCTCCAAATTTGTTCTTTATATTTAAGACGTCTTTGGCTATTTGGGCTCATTTTGGGTTCCAAATGAAGCACAGAATTACTTTTTCTAGAACTGTGAAGTATGACATTGGATTCTGATAGAGATTATTTTCAATCTGTAAATTACTTGGGCAGTATGTACATTTTAACAATGCTAATTCTACCTATCCATCAGCATGAGATGTTTTTCTGTTTGTGCCATTTGTGATTTTCTTTTATCAGTAATTTATAATTCTCCTTGTCTAGATCATGCACCTCCTTGGCTGAGTATATTCTTAGGCATTTTAATTTCTTTTTAGTTGTTATTATTACTATTGAGCTCTTGATTTGACTCTCAGCTTGACTGTTGTTAGTATAGAGAAATACTACTGATTTGTATACATTAATTTTGTAACCTGAGACTTTGCTGAATTTACTTATCATTCTAGAATTCTTTTGATGGATTTTTTATGGCCTTCTAGAATGATAAGTAAATTCAGCAAAGTCTCAGGTTACAAAATTAATCAGCAAACAGGGATAATTTGACCTCCTGTTTCCTGATTTGGTTGCCCTTTATTTCTTTCTGTGGCTTGATTGCTCTGGCTAGGACTTCTAGTATTATGTTTACTGGAAGTGGATACAATGGGCATCATTGTTTCTTCAGGTTCTTAGGGGAAATATTTACAACTTTTCCCTATTCAGGATAATGTTGCCTGTAGGTTTGTCATGTATGACCTTTATCATTTTTAGATAAATCACTTCTATTCTTAGTTTATTGGGGATTTTTTCTCAGCATATCATGTTGGAATTTTATCAAAACTTTTTTTTCTTATTCTATTCAGATGATCATTTGGTTTTGTTTTTGATTCTGTTTCTGTGATGAATGACATTTATTGATTTACATATGTTGGACCATCTTTGCATCCCTGGGATGACACTCCCTTCAGCATGGTGAATTATCTTGATGTGCTGCTTAATTTTGTTTCTAGTATTTTCTTAATGATTTTTGCATGTATATTCCTAGGATGAATTGGTATGTAGTTTTCTTTTTTTGATGTCCTTTCCTGGCTTTGGTATTGGGCTGATACTGGCTTTATAGAATGAGATATGGAGAACTCTATACTTCTCTGTGTAATAGAGCACTTTCAGTACAATAGGTGCCAAATATTTGTAGGTGTGATAGAATGCAGCTGTGAATTCATCTGGTCTGGGGTTTTTGTTATTAGGAGTTTTTTTTGTCTTGTTTTGTTTTGTTTTTTTGAGACAAAGCCTCAAGCTGTCCCGCTGGGTAGAGTGCTATGGCATCACAGCTCACAGCAACCTCCAACTCCTGGGCTCAAGTGAGTCTCCTGCCTCTGCCTCCCAAGTAGTTGGGACCACAGGTGCCCACCACAACGCCCAGCTATTTTTTGGTTGCAGCCATCATTGTTGTTTTGGAGGGCCCAGGCTGGATTTGAACCTACCACCTTAGGTGTATGTGGCTGGTGCCTTAGCCACTTGAGCCATAGGACCCGAGCCTATTAGGAGATTTTTAATTACTGTTAATGTGAGAGCCAAACTAGCTCCATTTTGTTGTTTACAGCACAAGCCACAGTACAAGCCCCATTCCTGCTGTTTACCGCATAGCCCTTCTGCCCCAACCTCTGCCAGTGAAACCTGCAGGGCCACTCCCTGCTGCCTCCCCCCACCCCAGGTTGCACAGCCACTGAGCCGTAAACTGAGTCACCTTAGGCAAATAGATGCTATAATAAACAATAAGTTTCTATTACCTTGAAATACAGGTAATCAGGTTGCACCAACTCTAGCCCCCGGTTAAGGGACCCCCCACCCCTCATCTGTACCAATCCAAATTCACCGTTACTAGTGAAATCATCAGCTACCAAGGCAAATCCTCCTTTACTTCCTCCTTTACTAATGAAATCACCAACCACCAATGAAAAGTGTACTGGTATCCGACCCTACCCCTCTTGCTTTCTGTACCCATAAAAACTTGCTCCACCCAGGGGTCGGGGCTCTTCCTCGGTTTGCATGCCAGGAGAGACCAGACCCGGGTTTGAATAAAACCTCACCTCATGCCTTTTACATCGGAGTGTGTCTCAGATTTGTCTGCCAGGGTCTTTTGGGAGAATTTCGGGCATAACATTTCAATCTTGTAACCCATTATTGATCTGTTTAGTATTTGTATCATTTTTTCCTTACTGAAGCTTGGCATATCATGTGTTTCCAATAATGTATCCATTTCTCTAGGTTTTCTAGTTTGTTTGCCTAGAGGTTTTCATAGTTGTCATAGATGATATTTTGTTTTCCTGTGGTATCAGTTGTAATGTTTCTTTCTAATTTCTGATTGAGATGATCTGAATCCTTTCTCTTCTATTGCTGATTTATCAATTTCATTTGTCTTTTTAGAGAACTATTTTTTTTTTGTTTCATGCAATCTTTCATATTGCTTTTTGTTGTCCTTTTCCTTTACTGTTGCTATGAGCTTTGTTATTTCTTTTCTTCTGCTAGCTTTGGGTTTGGTTTGTTCTTGTTTTCGATTCCCTTGACATTTGACATGAGTTTGTTAATTAGTGATCTTTCTGTTCTTTTGATATAAGCATTTGAGGATATTAATTGTTCCGTTAACACTGCTTTTGCAGTATTCCATAGATTTTGGATACTTGTGTCATGCTTATCATTCAGGTCACAAAATATTTTGATTTCCATCTTAGATTCATCATTGACCCAAAAGTTTTACACCAGCAGATTGTTTAATTTCCATGACATTTTGTAGATTTGAAAATTCCTTTTATACTTGATTTCTAGTTTTATTCCACTGTGATCTGGGAAAATACTTGGAATGACTTTTATTTTTCTGAATTTACTGGTTCTTGTTTTGTAGGCTAAGATAGGATCTATCTTGGAAAATATTCCTGTACTGATGACAGGAACATATATGCTGCAGTTTTAGTGTAGAGAGGTCTGTAAATGTCTGTTAGAGCCATTTGTTCTAGTGTCCCACTTAACTATAGTGTTTATTTGTTTATATTCTGCCTTGATAATTTTTCTAGTTCCATCAGTGGGGTATTGACATCTCTGGCTACAGTAATGGTACTGTTTATTTTTTTACTGAGATATAGTAGAATTTGCTTTATGAATATGGGAGCTTCTGCATAACGTTCATATATATTTAGGATTATATGACTTCTTGCTGACTTGCTCCCTTTATCATTGTCTAGTTATCCTCTTTGTCTTTTTTGTACCATTGGTAAATTCAAGTTTATTTTATCTGATATGATAATGCCTATTCACGATTGCTTTTTGTTTCCATTCATATGGAGTAATTTTTCCATCCCTTTACCTTAAGTCTATAAGAATCCTTGTGAATTATGTGGTTTCTTAAAGACAGCATAACCATAGGTTGTGTTTTCTCCTTCATCCAAGCATTATGTATCTTTTAAGTGGAGCATTAAGTTCATTTATATTTAATGTTAGTATTGATAAATGAAGTAGTATGACAGTCATGATGTAAATTACTACCCATTTGCTTTCTTTTCTGCCTTGTGTTACTGTTTGGTAAGAGTTGTGAGCTTTAAATTTCAAGTGTTTTTTACACTGGTGGGGTATCAATTATTTTGTTCCATGTATAGAAAACTTTTAAGCATTTCCTGAAGTTCTAGTGTTGAAAAATTCCCTTAGTATTAGCTTATCTGTTAAAGATTTCATTTGTCCTTTATTTATGTAATTTAGTTTTGTAGTATGTGAAATTCTTGTCTAGTACCTATTGTTTCCAAGAAACCTGAGCATGGGACCTCAGTCCCTTCTGGCTTATAAATTCTCTGCTGAGTGGTCTGCTATTAGATTTTTTTTTTTTCAAAGAGACAGAGTCTCACTTTGTCACCCTTGGTAGAGTGCCGTGGCATCATAGTTCACCACAACCTCCAGCTCTTGGGCTTAGGCAATTCTTTTGCCTCAGCCTCCCGAGTAGCTAGGACTATAGGCACCCACCACAATGCCTGGCTATTTTTTGTTGCAGTTTGGCCAGGGCTGGGTTTGAACCTGCCACCCTCAGCATATGGGGCCGACACCTTACTCACTGAGCCACAGGCACTGCCCTGGTCTGCTATTAGTTTAATGAGTTTTCTTTGTAAGTAACTTATTTATTTTGTCTGGTCACTTATAACATTTTTCTACTTCACTATAACTCTGGCCAGGCTAATTACTATCTGTCCTGATAATTTACTATTTACCATAAATTTTCTAGGTGTTTTCTGACCATCTTAAATTGGGTATCTGAATCTCTAGTGATAACAGTGAGGTTTTCTTTTCCTATATTATTTATCTCTAGTGAATTTTTAGTTCATGTCTTAAATTATTTTTAGTTTGATTTGTGTTGGTTTTCTACTTTATTCTCAATCTCATTTCTGTTCCTTGTCATCCATAATATGAATTCGAATGTGTCATTTCAACAATTTCCTTTTGGTTAGAGTTGTTTCTTGGAAAGTTATTGTGATCCTTTGGAGATGTTGAGATAGCCTGTTTTTTTTTTTTTTTTTTTTTTTATATTGCCATAGTTTTTACCCTGGCTCCTTCTTATATGGGACCTCTTTTCTCAGCTCAAAGATAGAAGCTATGATATATTTGCTTTTTTCAACTGGGAGTTCTGTTGCTCAGTGGAAGTATCGATGGGTCCCTCAGGAAGGTATGCTTGAGTCCTCCTCTAGAAGCTTAACCAGGAAAGAGAGGGAAAGATGCACATGAGCCTTTAACACTGCTACACTGCTACATCTCCCACCTTCCTATGTGGTTGCCACTTGGTTAATGTGGCAGATTCAACCTGTGGTACAAGGTGCACATGTGAGGCAGGGCTGGCCCATGGGATGGGGCACATGCATGGTCCTAGACAGCTGTGATGCTGGGCATCAAGTTAGGATGAGTCATGTAAGTTGCAGTGGTCCCACATGACAGAGTGCACCTGTGGGGCATGCCACTTATGCATGATAACATGGGCCCATGGGTCATGGCACCTACATGGGACAACATGAGGTCATGGTGGGTGGTCCATGTCCAAGGTGCTGGTCGTGCTGATGTTTACCCTTCTCTGGACTTCCAAAATTTCTGTATTTGAGGGCCACTTGCCCAGACATTTTGCAATGGGCACTGGGGGATATGAGTGTGCATACTTTGCCAGGGAACCATGGGTGGTATTGTGGAACAGGATCACCCAGGCCACAGAACCAGGTGCTGGATCTGTGGTTTCCTGCTCTGTCCAGATCCCCAGGTGGTGGCAGTGATAGCGATGAACCTCACTCCCCACCAGGGTACACATGAGCACCATGGCTCCCTGATTCCTCCCCATCTGGTTGGGGCAGGGAAAGGTAGAATTTATTAATAGATCTGAGTTCTGGGTAGAAGTAGCACTCTGATGTTGTAATTTCACAATGAAATCAGGTTCAGATCCCAGTGCTTGCAAGCCAGCTGTGCCTTTTCTCTGGAGCAATGCAGCTGTACAGCCTCCAGTGATATCTCTGTAATAGTGCAATGTCCTCAAGGGAAGGCAGAGTCTGGACTTCTCTCCACTGTCCCTTCTCTACATGTGGGTGTCCTCCCCAAGTACCTCTGGTTAGGCCATTTCTTTTTTTTTCACTTCACTCCTCTCTTCTGTTGATTCCCAGTGCTTTCTTAGACTACTGATCCAAAAATAAATATCTATTTACTAGTTTAAATCTTTCTCTGTGAGAGCAACATTGTGGAGGCTTCACTCCATAAATTTTAGCCATCATTATCATAATCACCATTACAAGTAGTATTATTAGGGACTAAAATGATTATTAAATTCTATTTTATTCTAAAAAAAAAGTCTTAAAAGATATCATTTTATTGCAATTTAAATATTAAATTTAATTACACTATTTTCTGTGTATTATATAATTATGTTGTGTACAAAAAAGCTTTATCCACTATTGCCTAAGTAATATTTATGTGCTTCTTACTGGTGATTAACAAATAAAACAAACACTAAAAGAGAATATGTGTTATAAAACAGATATCTAGGTACAATTTAATTAAATACATTTGGGCACCAGATTACTTATATTTACTATCCTTTGAAAATAAATTATGAAATTCTTTTGAATTCTGCAATATCTTTATTTTTTTCTCTTACCAAGTTTTGATTTGATGCAGCATCATTAAATATTATTCTTCTTAAATAATTAACAAAATATTACATTTTGTGGTGAAAACATTTGAAATTTACTCTCAGCAATTTTTCAATATGCAATTTACCATTAACTATAGTCATCATGTTTTTTAAATAGATCTCAGAAAACTTATGCCTCCTGACTAAAACTTTATATCCATTGACCAACATCTCCACATAGTTCCTGGCCCTCAGGTTCTGGAAACCACCATTTTTTTCTCTGCTTATATGAATTTGATTATTTTAGATTCCACATATAAGTGAAATCATGCAGTATTTGTCTTTCTGTGTTGGCTTATTTCACATTTCACTTGGAATAATGTCTACCAGGTTCATCCATGTTGTTGCAAATAACAAAATTTCCTTCTTTTAAAAGGCTAAAAGATATTCTACTGTTTATATAGCAAATTTTCATTATTCATTCAACTGTTAATAGATACTTAGGTTAATTCTATATTTGACTATTGTGAATAATGCTGCAATAAATATGAGGGCTCAGATATCTCTGTGACATACTGATTTCAAATCATTTAGCTATACATCCAAAAGTTGGTTTGATGAAGGGCGATGCCTGTGAGAGTGCCAGACTAGCTCCATTTTGTTTACTGCACAAGCCCCATTCCTAGCTGTTTACTGCACAAACCCCATTCCTAGCTGTTTACTGCACAAACCCCATTCCTAGCTGTTTACTGCACAAGCCCCATTCCTAGCTATTTACTGCACAAACCCCATTCCTAGCTGTTTACTGCACAAGCCCCATTCCTAGCTGTTTACTGCCCAAGCCCCATTCCTAGCCCTTCACCCCAACCTCTGCCAGTAAAACCTGCAGGGCCACTCCCTGCTGCCTCCCCCAACCCCTGGTTCCACAGCCATTGTGAACCATAAACTGAGTCACCTTAGGCAAACAGCTGCCATAATAAACAATAAGTTTCTATTACCTTGAAATACAGGTATTTCCCTCCAGCCACCTAATCAGGCTGCACCAACTCTAGCCCCCGGTTAAGAGACCCCCCATCCCTCACCTGTACCAATTCAAATTCTCCTTTACTAATGAAATCACCAACCACCAATCAAGAGTGTACTCATAACGGACCGTACCCTTCTTGCTTTCTGTGCCCCATAAAAACTTGCTCTACCCCAAGTTCAGGGCTCTTCCTCAGCTTGCATGCCAGGAGAGACCAGGCCTGGGCTTGAATAAATCTCACCTCTTGCTTTTTACATTGGAGTGTGTCTCGGATTTGTCTGCTTGGGCTTTTTTGGAGAATTTTGGGCATAACACCTGTGGCTCAAAGGAGTAGGACACTGGCCTATATACTGGAGGTGGTGGTTTTAGACCTGGCCCCAGCCAAAAACTGCAAAAAAAAAAAAAAAAGTTGATTTGATGGATCATATGCTATTCTACTGTTAGTTTTTGAGTAGTTTTCATACAGTTCTTCATTTTGGCTATAATAATTTGTACTCTCACAAACAATGTACAAGAATTTGTTTTTCCTCACATCCTTACTAACACTTATCTCTTATCTTTTATATAATACCCATTCAGACAAGTGTGAGGTAGTATCTAATCATGGTTTTAGTTTGAATTGCCCTGATGATTAGTGATGTTAAGAATTTTTTAATATATGAAATTGAAAACATAAGAAGCATTTGGAAAATCAAAAAAGCAAAAAGGTGATCCTTTGAAAAGATTAATAAAATAGATAAAACATGGCCAGATTAACAAGAAACAGAAAAGTAAGATCTCTAATAACCTCAATCACAAATGAAAAAGAGGAAATAATAACAAATACCACAGAGATACAAAAGGTCATGATTGATTACTACAAAAAAGCCTATACTCAGAAATTTGAAAACATGAAGGAAATGGATCAATACCTGGAATCATACCACTTCACTAAACTCAACCAGTAGAATTAGAAATTTTGAACAGACTATTATCAAGCACTGAAATTGCCATAACAATAAAAATGCTACTGACAAATAAAAGTCCTGGACCAGGACTTGTCCTTCAAAGATTATTTTGTCCCTATATTGAAGAACATGTTCAAAACATATGTAATTTTCCTTTGAGAAGGAAAGTACCTTCCTCAGTTCTTTCTATGAAGGAAATATTAGCCTGGTAATATTTCTGCACAAGCCCCATTCCTAGCTGTTTACTGCACAAACCCCATTCCTAGCTGTTTACTGCTCAAGCCAGGAAAGGATCCAATGAAAAAAAAAAAAAACCTACGGATCAATGCCATTAATGAATATTGAAACAAAAATATTCGATAAAATCCTAGAAAACAGAAAACACCTACATATTAAAAGAATGCACATCATGCTTGAGTGGGATTTATGCCAGGGATTTAAGGTTGGTTTAACATATATAAATCCATAAATGTAATTCACCACATAAACAGAAGCAAAACAAGGACCATATGATTCTCTCAATAGATGCAGAAAAAGCATTTGACAAAATTTAGCATCCTTTCATGACAAGAACATTTAAGATAATAGACAGAGATGGGACAGTTTTTAAGTGTGGAGAGTGGGCTGAGAAACCACAGGGCCATCACAGCCTAGGGAATATACAGAGAATGAACCCACAACTGGTTCTCCTCATTTTGAAATGGTCATATTCCTTTCCTCATGCTCCCTCTGCCAGAAGTCACATAGCTCTTTCTTTGTCCAGTTAACTATGCAAAGACCCTTATGATCTTTGCCTTCCTACTTCTTGTAACATGTTAATGAAGTTGAGTAGAAACTACTAAGTCACATAGTCCTTCCTTTGTTTTGTCAACTATGCTGAGATCCTCATGATCTTACCCTTCTTACCTCTTGTCATATGTTAATGAAGTTGAGTAGAAACCATTAGCAAGATGATTTGTCTTTATTAAAGTTATTTACATTTTCCTATTGTACTATAAAAGCAAAAATATGTCTTTTGTTTATGCTATTTCCCCATGTTGTCTATGCTACTCCCCCCTGAACAACTCTATATAGATACTATAAAATAAAGCTGATATTGTGCTTTGGTGCTGGCTGCAGCCATTAGCTCAGTCAGTCCTCCTGATCCCATCTTTCATCTCTGTGTCTTCTCTTGTGCTGTATTTTTCTTAGTCCACTCTGGTTCGCTCCCCTTTGCCTCGCTGGTTCGTGACACTTAAATTGATAGAGGCCTTCTACAAAAAACCCACAGCCAATATCATACTAAATGGAGTAAAACAGAAAGAATTTCCACTTAGAACTAGAATCAGATAAGATGTTCACTATTGCCACTTCTATTCAACATAGTGTTGGAAGTTCTAGCTAATACAATCAGGCAAGAGAAGGAGATGAAAAGTATCCAAATGGAATGGCAACAGAAGAGGTCAAACTCTCACTCTTTGCTGATAATATGATGCTATATTTAGAAAACCCCAGGTACTAAACCACAAGACTTCTCAAAGTGATCAAGAAATACATTAACATCTTAGGATATAAAATAAATGTCCACAAATCAGTAGCCTTCTTAATGCCTGTAACAGTTAAGCTGAGAATCAAATCAAAGATAATTCCCTTCACATTAGCTTCAAAGCTAATGAAATACCTGGAAATATACCTAACAAAGGATGTAAAATATATTTACAGAGAGAACTACAAAACCCTGAGAAAAGAAATAGCACATTAACAAATAGAAGAATATACCGTGCTCATGGCTAGGAAGAACCAACCTTGTTAAAATGTCCATACTATCCAAAGTGATCTAAAGATTTAATGCAATCTCCATTAAAGCACCAACATCAGACTTTTAAGAACTTGATAAAATAATACTTTGTTTCATATGGAACCAGAAAAAAAAAAGTAGCCAACATAATTTTACAAAATAAAAATAAATCTGGAGTCTGCAGGTTACTAAATGTCAGGTTATACTACAAGCCTATAGTGATCAAACAGCATGATCCTGTCACAAAAATGGACACACATAGATCTATATAGTACAGTAAAGATCTTAGAGGTCAAACCACCTGCATATTACCATCTGTTCTTTGACATACCAAACAAAAGTATACACTGGGGAAAGGAATCCCTATTTAATAAATGATGCTGGGAAAACTTGTTCGCCACCTATAGAAGACTGAAATTGGACCTGCACCTCTCACTACGTACAAAAATTGACCCACCCTGGATAAAGATTTAAATATAGGGCACAAAATGGTAAAAACTCGAGAAGAAAGTGTGGGCAAAACTCTTGACAATATGAAGAATACCCCTTCAGAAATTGAAGAAACACCAAATATAAATGAATGGGACATGAGCAAGTTAAAAAGCTTCTGCACAGCTAAGGGTACAACAACTAAATCTGATGGATAACTTTCAATATAGGAGAAGATATTTTCATGCTTGGTATCTGACAAAGGGCTGATAAGTAGAATCTACAGAGAACTCAAACTAATCAACAAGAAACAAGCAAACAATCCCATTTATAAGTGGGCAAGAGACATGAACAGAATCTTCTCCAAAGAAGATAGATAATGGTCCAGAAACACACACAAAAATGTTGGACTTCATGTACAGAGAAGGGAGCACTTTAATAGTGATGGTGGGATTGCAAACTAATACAACCACTATGGAAAGAAGAATAGAGAATACTCAAAGAGCTAAAAGTAGACCTTCCATTTGATCCTGAAATTCCAGAATTTAAAAAAAAAATCATTTTACCATAAGGACATTTGCACTAGAATGTATATCACAGCTCAATTCACAATTGCCAAGATACAAAATTAATCCAAGTGCCCATCGACCCATAAATGGATTAATAAACTGTGCTATATGTGTACCATAGAATACTATTCAGTCATAAAGAAAGATAAAGACTTTACACCTTTTTTTAACTTGGATGTAGTTGAAGAACATTTTCCTTACTAAAGTATCACAAAAATGGAAAAGCAATGTACTCAATATGAAACCAGTAGATGAACAACTATATGCCCACACAAAAGAAAAATACAATTAAATTCAATTATAGTGGAGGGGTGTGGGGAGGAGAGAGGGGGATTTGTAAACTCTCATAATGAGCACAATGTAAGGTTATAATAGCACACTTCCTGAGTGAAGGGCTCAACTACAACTTGGACTTTACCTAACAAACATAAACAATGTAGGCTCAGTGCATGTAGCTCAGGTGGCTGGGGTGCCAGCTACATACACCGGAGCTGGCAGGTTCGAATTCAGCTGGGGCCAAAAAATAGCCGGGTGTTGTGTTGGGTGCCTGTAGTCCCATCTACCTGGGAGGCTGAGGCAAGAGAATCACTTGGGCCCAGGAGTTTGAGGTTGCTGTGAGCTGTTACGCCATAGCACTCTACTAAGGGCAGCAGCTCGAGACTCTGTCTCAAAAGAAAAAAAAAAAGAAAAAGAAAAGAAAAGGAAAAAATTGAGTTATAGCTTTTCTATGATAGCTAAAAATTAGTTTCATAATAGGGTTGAGTACATTGGATACTTCTTCTTCCATTCTGGAGATACTTTGCTAAAAAGAATATTTTCCAGCTCCATCCATGTAAACATGAAGGAGGTAAAGTCTCCATCTTTCTTTATGGCTGCATAGTATTCCATGGTGTACATATACCACAAATTATTGATCTATTTATATGGGGAAAGGGGAGAGGGAGGGGAGGGGAGGATGGGTGGAGGGAGGGTGATTGCTGGGATCATGCCTATGATTTATCCTATAAGGGTACATGTGAATCTTTCTAAATGTGGAATATAAATGTCTTAACATAACAACTATGAGAATGACATGAAGGCTATGTTGGCCAATTGGATGAAAGTATTTCAAATTATATATGGAAACAACACACTGTACCCCATGATAGTATTAATGTACACAACTATGATTTAATAAATAAAAAAAAGAAAAAAAGAAAAGGAAAAAAAAGAAAATCTTTAGATCACTATAGCAGCCTTGGATGAGGGTCCTACACTTCAGAATAACACCAGTTCAGTTCCTAAAATAAAAAAAAAATTAGAAAAAATATAAACTATGTAACCCAATCATTTTTACTCTCATATTAATCTGAAAAAACACACATATGTTTTGGCCATTTGCATGTCATTTTTTTCGACATGTCTATTTAGGCCTTTTGCCCATTTTCAAATTGAGTTCTTTCTGTTCTTGTTAATGATACATTTGCATTCATTACATATTTTAGATATTAACTCCCTGTCAAACATATAGTTTGCAAATATTTTCTCTCAATCCATTGAATTGGGAGGAAATCTTCCATTTGGTCTCTTTTACTCTGTTGATTACTTCCTTCGCTGTGCAGAAGCTGTCTAGGTTGTAACAATCCTCTTTGTCTGTTTTTGCACATGTTAGGCTATTTCTGGGACCAAATGCAAAAAAACCGTGGCCCATACCAATGTCATGTAGCTTTTCCCTAATGTTTTCTTGCATTATTTTTACTGTTTAGTTTTTTACTATTTAGGTTTTATGTTTAAGCCTTTAATCTATTTGAGTTGATTTTTTTATATTATGTGAGATAAGTGTCCAGTTCAATTTTCTTACATGTGGATAGTTCATTTTCCTGACACCCTTTTAAAAAGAAACTCTCCTTTACTCATACTACGTTCTGTCTACTTTGTCAAAAATGAGTTGACCATAGTGTGTGGATTCATTTATGGGTTATCTATTCTGTTTCACTGGTGAACGTGTGTAATTTTATGGTGATAACACGCTATTTTTATTACTATAACTTTCTAATATAGTATGAAATCAGGTGGCATGATGCCTGCAGTTTTGTTATTTTTGTTCAGAATTTCCTTGCCTATTCAGGGTCTTTCATGGGTACATACAAATTTTAGGATTTCTTGTCTATTTATGTAAAAATTACATTAGAATTTTCAAAATCTGCATCAAGCCTGTATGTAATACTCGATAATAAATGACTTCATTACTGATATATGTATTTCCTATACTATATTTTATTGTTGTTTTAGAGTATAATTCTTCTGATTACGACAAATGTTAACTGTAAAACAGCCTCAGGGTGGCCATTCAGGAGCTATTCCAGAAGAAGGTGTCATTGTCATAGGACATGGTGCTGCCCGTGAGGACTTACTCTCCATTAAGACAGAATGTGGAGGTGGAACATAGTACTATTGATCCTCCCAATGCTGTGTAGGCCTAAGTTAATGTGTGTGCATGTGTCTTTTGTTTTTAACAAAAAGTTTAAAAAGCAAAAAATAAAGAAAAAAACAAGAAACACCTTAAAAATAGAAAAAAAACTTTATAGAATGAGGATCTGAAGAAAGAAAATATTTTCATATGGCTATAAACATGCGTTTGTGTTTTAAGCTAAGTGTTATTACAAAAGAGTCAAAAAGCTATAGAAAATGTAAAGTTTATAAATAAAAACGATACAGTAGGCTGAGCTTAATGTATCTTTCAATGAAAACTTTTTTGTAAATTTAGTGTAGCCTAAGTGCACAGTGTTTATAGAATGTACAGTATGTCCAAAGCCTTCGCATTCACTTACCACCAACTCACCTAGATCTAGGTTCTGTAAGCTCCATTCATGGGAAGTGTCCTACATGGGTGTCCCATTTTTCCTCTTTTATGCCATCTTTTTCTGTATCTTTTCTATGTTTAGATATTTTTAGTGCCCAAATACTTATTATTTTGTTCCCATTGTTACAGTACAGTCATATGCTATATAGGGTTATAGCCTAGTGGTAATAGACCTACCATATAAGCCTAGATGTGTCGTAGGCTAGACCACATAGGTTCATGTAAGTACACTCTATGATATTTGCTCAATGACAAAATCGCCTAACAATAGATTTCTTAGAACATCATTTCTGTTGGTAAGTGATGATACATGACTATATATGTGACCATCACTTGATCATGCCTCCCTTCCATATTCTCTTAGATAAGTTGTTATCTGTCTCAGAAGCCATCATCAGACATTTGATCTAGAGTAACTTCCCATGATTCTCCTTACGACTTGTCCTATGACTGAGCTGTTCTCTTCTTTCCAGGAAATAATTTCTACTATTGTAGAAATCTTGTCTGTTTTTTCCTGTTGTTTTCTTCCTGCTTTTAGCTAAATGCTACATAATAGATGTTCAGTAAATATTTCTTAACTTAAGCAAGATTGGCTACTTACAGGTAAAACTTAGAAGGTAGTGTATTAGTCCAGTGGTTTTGAAACCTAGCTGTGTATCAGAAACCACCTAGGGAACTTTCAAAAATCGTAGTCCTGGATATTTGGTCAAGTAAGTATACTTTATTCACTGCTGTTTCCCTAGAACAGTATGTGGCATGTAACTAGAGTTTAGTAAATGATAAGTATTGGTATAATTTTTACTCATATTATTGTAAGTATTTTCCTTATAATTACTTCTAACCTATTTTTTTTTTTTGCCCCCAGTTGCTCCCTTGTCCCCATACTTTCAGAGTCTTCTGTTTTGCCTTTAATCGCTTCCATAAAATGCTGCTGTGAATCAGCAAACTTAACAAGGTACCATGGTGCACAGAAACGGTCCATTATTCTCTGTTTTCTTTAAGATAAGGTCCAAAATATTTACACAATGTGCAAGATGTTTTACAATCTGGCCCCAGCCCACCTTTCCAATAATAAAATTCTCCCAGTATACCATGCTTGTTTTTCTTTCTATTCTTTTCCATAGATTATTCCATTGACCTTGAATGTTCTTTCCATTTTTCTATTTTTTCCTTTTCATGTATAACTGTAGTGTCCCCTCATCCAGCCTTTCCTGAATTTCTCAGGCTTAGTTAGCACTTTGCACAAAACCTGCTGTATGTTAAGAGTTAAAGGCAAGTAGTATTATTATTCTTTATTCAGTTCGGGTATGAATTATAGTTATTTTGAATGTCTATGTTATTATTATTTTCTAATGAGAAGCTAGAGGCAAAATATTCGAGTTAATTGAAGGTCAATTAACTTTAACTACGGGGCTAAGGGACTTGACTTTGCTATCCTTTCTTTATACTGACTCTCCAAGAACAAGGTGAAAGTTTGAGGAGATTATTCTGTCAGAGACTTTCTCTGTGACCTTCAGGTCACTCTGTTAACAGAAACAGTGTTATGACATGTCTGAGGATTAAAATGGGCTTTTTTGAAAGGTTCCTAACTAGCTGTGGCTTTTCCACGAGGCAGCACACCTGCTGTGCAGCCATCCCTGTGGGGTAGCACGTTGTGGAGGGCAACTTTTCCGGAAACAACCTTGGTTTGAGTCACTGTTTTTATGCCTCCTAACTTTGTGCTCTCAGGCAAGCCATTTTTGTCACTCTGACCCTCTGTTTTATGACCTTTAAAAACAGAATAATGGGTGAATAAGTGCCTTGCCTGCTTAGCCTCCAAATTCCTTAGTTTCAATCCCATTTTAGAGAAGGTACTCTGGTGTACTAGAAACATTAAAAAAAATCTATGGCTTAAAAACTCAGGAGAATTCATAGGGACTGGGGAATTATGTTCATCACAGTAATTTGAAAATTCTTCCATGTAAAAGTTGCTAATGGCAAAGGAATGAGAATATGTAAGTCTGGTAGATGTAGGTTCAGCCTGGAGCACCAGCTGCAAACCCTAAATACTTTGAAGAATTTCCTTATTTAAAAATATGATTTAAAAGTTTCATCCCGTAATATATGCCTTTTTATTTCCCATAAAATGCTATTCCACTTTAAACCCTCAAGTTAATGTAATATTACAGGAAGACCTTTCATGTTTACCTTTCAGGGTCAGTCCAAGAGTACAGATATGTAAGGTCTGGTTTCAGTGTTATCACTTGGGGATCATGCAGAGAAGAAAGGGGCTAAGATTCGGGCACATTGTGTATGTTTCGAATGTATACTAGGTTTTTCCTCACTTATCCATTTCATAACTTCACTTGACCCTCTAAATGGCTCTCCTCTCATCCATAGTAAGGAAGAAAAAACCAAGCATGATGCTAAGTTTATTTTTGTTATTATATGGACAGTACTACATGTTGTATCAAATTTGTTTTTCTAGCTGGCTTTATGATCTAAAAAATCAGCACAAACCTTTACTTCCCTAGGGATAGGATTTCAGCTGGTGGCCTTGGACCTTCGAAGTGAAGGCCTATATTTTTTGTGTGCCAAGGTATATTTGGGGAGGTTTCCCCGATTTGTCCCCCTTCCCCCATTCCTACACTCGCCAATGCTTTCAGTGGTAGAATAGCGAATTGGTGGGAAGCAATTTCCCGGTTTCAAGGTACCAAAATATACATACATAATATTCATGACACAAAAACTCTCCACTGATTGTTCAGTAAAGCAAAGACCAACTGCCATTCATGAAGTATTGACAAAAATGCATAAAATCTTCACAAAATAAAAAGCAAGTCGCTAATTCAATTTTCCCAAGGTCAAGGCAAAGTACCTTCTAGGAAAGTATCTGAGCTGCAGAAAGCATGTCCTTTTCTTTGTAAGCAGACATTTCTCTTCTAGTGGTGCAAAGTCTCCACATCTGGATAAAGGTCTGGGAAGCAAAGCCAGTGGAGAGAAGCACTAGGGAGAATCTTGGTCTGCACTCATGGGATGTAGGATTACTTTCTTGGAAACTCCCTTTCAAGTTAACATGAAGCAAGCAACTGCTGGCCTCTGGAGCTGGCCCTGAAAGTTCTGCATATTCAGTAGCACATGTTCCTATATGCGGCTCATGGAGGCAGCTGTGCCAGTCTCTATATGGTAACCAGCCATCTGTTGGGCACATTTTTGGAGACAGCGTGAGGAGGCAGCTCTGTGACTGTGACGGCTGATCAGTTGCTGATTGGAGTGTTGTGCTTCTGCTATTTGTGTCTGAGGGACTCTCAGTCATGCTGGGTCAAGTCTGCCACTGAGGTGCAACTCCTTGCGCTATTGCCTCCTCCTGGCTTGTCAGGATGTTCATTAGAGGCCTGCTCAGATTGTGGATTCCCACACGAGCTTTTCAAAGGTGGTAACTCTTGATCCAATAAACAGAACTGTATATGAGAGGACTGAAAAATGAATAAAACACATCCATGCAGACCTAGAGACTCTGTTCCTTTTCCTGAATACTGTTCCAAGATTGCTGCTTCTAGGAACTGCCATTTTTCTTCATTGATTTGACAAAGCCAGGGGCCCAGACATAAAGAAATGAGAAGTAATGACAAAAGCTGGCTGAGGTGTACAGCCTGGAACCTCTTGGCATAGATGCCATGTTCGTAGCCAGGCCCAACTATTTGCTAGTCTAAGTAAACTTCAAATGATGACATTTCCACATGTCTTTTACGAAGTAGTCTGTGTAACACACACACACTCACACACACACACATACCGTTTTATCTTTAAAACTAAAGTAATACCATATTATCTTGAAGGTTCTTTTTCTTTTAAAAATTATTTTAAAGTTACTTTAACCCTGTGCTGATACAAGAGCCTCCTATAAGCACTATTACTTCCTTTCCCTCTGCTCATCTCGTGGCAAACAAATTCACCTTCATTGACACCACTATTCACTGGTAGGCTCAGCCAAATTGTAGTCACATGTAGTGACACTTGCTCCTTCTGGGGTGAAGACAACTTGGGATTTGTTACCACCGCTTGTTAGTTCCAACCTATATTCCTAGCTTGATTCCCTAATCTCCTTCATTCAGTGACGCTAAGTAAAATTCCTACCTTTATGCTTCCAGTTATCATGTGTGCAAAGGTAACGTGAGAAAGTGTGTGGCATGGGGCCTGGTGCCCTCATATGGGTTGACAGTTTCTTAGTCAAGTGCTGCCTCCTCCACGATGATCTGTTATTACCAATAAACCTGTATAGTTCCCAAATAGGAAAGTATCATAACATCCATTTTATCTTTGCAACTATGCCAAAGGCGGGCTCGTTTCAGATATTTTACATAAGAGGAACCTCAGGCTCAGGTAGTGAAGTAGCTGGTCACATGCATATTAGCTAATCAATTGTACAGCTGAAAATTGAGGATGAGTTTGTTTAACTAAAAAAGAAAAAAAAAATTACGCAACCAATATCCCCAACTACTACTCTGAACTTGGGGATAAAGATTTAACTTTTAAGTTTTTTTTTTTTTATTATTAAGTCATTTGTACATAGATCATAAATACATTTATGCCATTATGGGATTCAATGTGTTGATTATTTGTACAAATTGGAGTGCTTACATCCTATTAATCAACTCAGGCTTCACCTAATTCACCCAATTACAGGATTAAGACATTTGTGTTCTACAACTGATAGATCCAACTTGTACTTGCAATATGCTCCATAGGTGCGGTCCCCATACCAACCCTCCCTCTATCGACCCACCTCCCTCCCTTCCCCTCTCCCTCCCCTTTCAAGCTTTGTTTCTTTTCTTTATCACTGGAATGAGTGTGTTAATGCTTGAAAAAAATTAACTGACTCCTAGATTATTTTTAATGAAGAACTAAAATAAACCTTTATCTCTTTCCCTCTGAGTAGATAATTGAAGCATAAACAATAAGTTCAAAGGAAGAGGTCAGATGATGTCACATGACTGGTGTTCTGACTTTATTTTTTGTGTCTTTTCATCTGCTCATAGTGCCCCAAGATTGTTAGCTAGCTCATGCGCAGTGTCGGAGAGGCATGGCATGTTGGCTGCTGGTGTTCTTAAACAAGAAGAATAAGAGACTTGGGGAAAAGAGGATTTTTCTGTGTAGTTCACATTCTCTTTTAAAAGAAAATAAGTTTTGTACCACGATTGCCACTAGACTAAGTAAGTGTCAGGTTAGATTTGGCAACACTGGTGACCACCCTGAGCAACCCACACTAGAGAACGGGATGTCTGTCCAGTCTGAAGGTGAGCTCCATTTCGCTTTCACAGTGGAAAAGCCATGAAGAGATATAATGCAAACGCTTCAAGGGAAAATAAACAGAAGAATGATATGGATGCTACTCCACTGCAAAATATGGAGGAAATAAGGTTACAACTTCTAGAAAATGCTATCAATCCCTAAATTCAAGAAAGCAGTATAAAACATACCATTAATGTGTAAAACCGACTTGGAAGAGATAATTGATGATTTCAGAACACAGTGGAGGCACTACAAAATCAGAGATAAATTTTCGCTACTCATTTTCTGAAGGTTCCAGAGAATGCAGGTGATATACATACTCCACAATTATTTCTAAAATTCCTGAAAAAATTGGGGCTGAAGAAGACTATTTTTTAATATATGATAGTCCTGAATCTCTCTCATTATTGTTCTTTTTCTAAGTCTTTCTGGCTATTCATTCTCATTCATTTTTTTTTTCTTCTGTCTAAATTTTAGAATCACCTTTCTTTTTTTAAACTTCTTAATTGGCATTTTTGCTTTAAATTTTTAGTATAAAATTGAGATTGAAATTTCTTGATATTACATTTTTTCTCCAATTAAGTATTATGGTGTTCCCTTCTTATATATAACTTAGTAGAATGTAAAAAAGTTATCTTTCTATATATAGTACATGTTTATTAAAAAGTTTATTCCAAAAACACTATAAACATGGCAAAAGTTTTAGCAGAGCATCTGGGAAAGAAATGCAATAAAAAATTATTGATCATGATTATGTTCTTCATAATCAGACACTTATATGATGAAAGAATTTCATAAGTGAAAACACTTATTTCCTGTCAAGAAATTCAGGATTTTTTTTGAGATTGGCAAGGAGAGTGAGTAAGACAATTTCAGTAGCATTGCATTTGGGTTTAATAACCAGGTGTCTCCAGCCTGAGTGACACAGCAAGTTTCTGCCTCTATGAAAAATGAATGAATGAATGAAGAAATAAATAACTGAGTGTGGTAGAATGTTCCTAGCAATTTGGGACGCTGAGTCCGGCAGATAACTGGAGCCCAGGAATTCGAGGTTGCAGTGGTCTCTAATCATGCCACTGAACTCTGGCCTGGCCAACAGAATAAGATATTGTCTCAAAAAAAAGAAATGGCACTGAAGGGGTTTAAAATGTGAATACACTTACGAATACCAATTACTATGAAACTACATTGACATCTTTATTTATATTTATTTGATTTATATTTATTTAATGAATTTTGAGGTAGTTCTTATTAGGAAACAAAAAGCTAATATTTGTTCTCATTTGATGCTCACAATGACCTGTTCTGGTTAAAGAATTATTATTAATACATTCATTTTATAGTTGGGGAAACGAACTCAGAGAGGGCAAGTTGTTTGCCTCTGTCCCACACTGTTCCTTTATTCAACAAGCATTTTTCAACTCATGATATATGCAAGAAACTGTGATATGAAGATAAAAATAAGAATGATGCCCAAATAACCAAATCATTGCTTATTCTGAAAGCAATCATTTCCTACAGGGAAAGACGTAAAAGTTGAAAAATAGCTGCAATACAATAGACGCTATACTAGAAATATGCAGGAGGCCAAGAAAAGTAGGGCTATTTGGCTTTGTGTTTGGGGAGCAGGAAAGTAGGGGACTCTTATGGATGGGTGGAGGGAGGATAATTGGTGGGACCACACCTACAGTGTGTCTTACAAGGGTACATGTGAAATTTACTAGGTGTAGACTATGAAGGTCTTAACACAAAACGAGAAAATGCCATGAAGGCTATGTTGACCAGTTTGATGAAAGCATTTCAGATTGCATATAAAATGAGCACAATGTACCCCATGATTGTATTAATGTACACAGGTATGATTTAATAAAAAAAAACTTCACAGATGAAATAACACTCATGCTAAATTTTAAAGAATAAGGTCAATGTTAGAAAAATGTAAAAAGGAAAGGTATCAGAGATGGACTAGCCCTAGAGATCTGTGCTTCTTAATTTTTAATTTGCATATGAATCAATTATAGATCTTGTCAAAAAGCTGATGCCTGTGATTATGATTTCTAAGAAGGTCACAGGTGATGGCGATGCTCTCTGTCTTCCAACCCAGTTGGAACAGCAAGGTGTTAAAGCACAGAAGTAGGCTTGAAATGTCTTCAGAATGTTTCAGTCTGAGGGAGAAGGACAGGGAAAACTAAAATGTCAGGTTTGAAAGGATGGAGAAGACACTAAGAGGAGGTACGGAGATAGAAGGGAAACAAAAAGGGAATGGAATTTTAAAAGCTAACGACAGAGTTTTAAGATGAAAGTATTCAATTAGCTTAATTGTTGTAGAAAGTTCGAGTTAGTAAAAACTAGATATAAGAGCTAGAGATACTCATTGTGTTTCACATAAATGTGAACGGTATTGTCCGCCCTGAACAGAATTGCCATGTACGGCTCTTGGACTATGCTGTTGGATAAAATAATGACTAGCCGTGTGTGGCTACTAACCACTTAAAATGTGGGGATTGTGAATTGAGTGAGCTTCAAGCATAGAACACACACTGGATTTTGAGGACTTAGTACAAGAAAAAAATATACCAGCCATGTACACCTAAGGTGGCAGGTTCGAATCCCCAGCCCGGACCCGCCAAACAACAATGACGGCTGCAACCAAAAAATAGCCGGGCGTT
>NW_003852512.1:4513327-4530336 GCF_000181295.1 Otolemur garnettii
TTGTTTGGCGGGCCGTGCTGGGGATTCGAACCCGCCACCTTAGGTGTATGTGGCTGGCGCCTTAGCCGCTTGAGCCACAGGCGCCGAGCCTAAAGTCTTAAATAAATTGTGAAACAATAAGAATCTGGTGCTTTTATTGAAGTGTTTCTTTGACAACATTTCTTATTTCTTCCATGTCTATTACAGATTTTCCTATTTGAGCTGGTTTTAATAATTTTAAAATAAATTTTATTATCTATTTCCCATGAGAACTTCATACCATTTAACATTGCATTAAAAGTTTTTTTTACGAATGTGGTATGTAAGTTAAAGCCTGTTTCATAACCATTTTATTACTGATAAACATGGATTAAATTTGCCAGATCTTCCTAGTTGATTGGTATTTTGAAATAACTAGTTCTTAGATTTCTGACTTTCTAGCATTAGTGGCTCCTTCCTCTTATCTTTGATTTTGTTTTCATGTTAAAAAATAGATAGTTACTATTTCTAGAAGCTTTGCCAGGCTATTGAGATATAGCTCCATGAGTAGGATGCTGACAGAAAGTTTTAAGGAAAAAAACCCTTAATAGTAAAATTATTTGTAGCTATGACTGTTCCTTTAAGGTCTAAAGTGTTAGCCTGTAGCCTTTGTATCATTATTTTCCAAATAGATTGTATTTGGCACTTTGGTCTCTTTGTCCGACAGTACTTTTAGAAGCATGATTTAACATTTTTCAAGTGATATTATGATTTTACTTCAATATTTAATCTGTCATTTTATTTTGTGTAATTGAGGAAAGAAGCTTGTAATCCTACAACTTTTACTACATTCCAAAACTTAATGTGTTTTTCCCTGACAGATGTACATTTAAAATTTGAAAATATTCACTGGACTTTGAAAAAATTATTTTAGGGTAAATCTGAAGAAGTTGTTAAGTTGGCCTTTTAATCTATCGTTGTTCAATCATTTAATTTTCTCCTTTGTAGTATCCAAGGAGCACAGGCATACTTTGTCTTATCGTACAGATAGTGCAGTTTTTCCAAATTGAAGGTTTGTGGTCACCTGGATTAAGCAAGTTTATCAACATCGTTTTCCCAATTGCACATGCTCATTTTGTATCTTTGTGTCATATTTTGGTAATTCTCACAATATTTCTTTTTTTTGTTACCACGTATGTATGACATCTGTTCTGCTGATCAGTGATCTTTAATGTTATTATCAGAACTGTTTGGGGGCACAAAGTTCCACATCCATATAAGATAGTAAATTTAACTTGTGAATGTTATATATGTTCTGACTGCTCCACCAATCAGCCATTCTCTCCTCTCTCTCATCCAACCTGCAGGTCTCCCTATTCCCTGAGACACGACAATATTGAAATGAGGCCAATCAATAAGCCAACAATGGCCTCTAAGTATTTCATTGAAACAAAAAGTCATATGTCTACCACTTTAAATAAAAAAATTAGAAGTGATTGAGCTCAGTGAGGCAGGTATGTTGAAAAGCAAGAAAGACTGAAAGCTGGTCCTCTTGTGCCAAACAGTTAGTCAAGCTGTGAATACAAAGAAAAAGTTACTGAATGAAATTCAAAGTGCTACTCCAGTGCACACACGAACAACGAAAAAGCTAAGCAGACTTATTGCTGAGATGGAGAAAATTTTAGTGGTCTGAATAGAAGATTAAACCAGCTACAACATTCCCTTAATCCAAAGCCTAATCCGGAACAAGGCCTTAACTCTCTTCAGTTTCATAAAGTCTGAGAGAGGTGAGGAAGCTGTAGAAGAAAAGTTTGAAGATAGCAGAGGTTGGTTCACCAGGGTGAATGAAGGAAAGACACCATCTCTAACACAAAAGTAAGAGATGAAGCTACGTGTACTGATGTATAAGCTGCAGCAAGTTATCTAGGAGATCTAGGTTAGATTATGAATGACAGTGGCCACATTAAACAACAGATTTTCAATGTAGATAAAGCAGCCTTCTATTGGAAGAAGATGCCATTTAGGACTTTTACAGCTAGAAAGGAGAAGTCAATACCTGGCTTCAAAGCTTCTAAGGACAGGCTGACTCACTTGCTCGAGGCTAATGCAGATGGAAAATTTAAGTTGAAGCCAATGGTCATTTATCATTCTGAAAATACTAGTGCCTGCAAGAATGATGCTAAATATACTCTGTGCATTCTCTAGAAATGGAACAACCAAGCTTGGATAACAGCACATCTGTTTACAACATGGCTTACTGAATATTGTTAGCCCATTATTACTCAAAAAAAGATTCCTTTGTAAATATTACAGTTTATTGCCAATGTATATAGTCACTCAAGATTTCTTATAGAGATCTGCATGTGGGAGGAGATAAATTTAGTTTTCTAGCCTGCTAATACAACCTCATTCTGCAGCTTATGCATCAAGAAGTAATTTCAGCTCTGCAGTCTTGCTGTTTAAAAAATACATTTCATTAGGTGCCATGGGGCCCCAAGAGACTCTAGCACCACCACCAGGCTCTGTGGCTCTACTCCTGAGACTTTGGTGTCAATGCCAGGCCCTGTGGCCTCACCTCTGAGGCTCTAGCACTGCTGTTGAACACATAGCCCTACCTGAGAGCTCCTATGTTGCTGTCTTGTTCCATGGCCCCAGCTCCTGGGCTTCAGTGCTGCTGCCAGATTCTGTCTCTGAGTCACCTCTGCTGCTGTTGGACCCTGTGGGCCCACTCCTGATGCTCTAGTGCCATTTTTGGGTCCTGCTTCCCTAACCAAAGGCTCCTATGTTGCTATCTGAGCTTGTGGTGTCACTTCCATGGCTCCCGCCAGCTGCCTGACAGGAAACACCCTCATGGTCCAACACTCCAAGACTCCATAGCAGATCCCTACCTGCTATACTTTACTTGTCATTGCATCTAGCACCATTTGAAGTAAACACCCACAGCCTAGACACCCATGACCACTACCTAGCTAGCCTTGGCCAACTGCTTACTGTCACTACATGGAGACCTGGGCAGAGCAGTCTCCTACAATATCAGCCTCTTTGGAGAGGGACTTGCCCAGCTAGCTCCCAGTTTGAGCTTCCAACAATGGCCTGAAGAACAAACCGTCACTTTGCATGACGATCACCCACCACTAACATGTGCTATGACAATCACAGGGGAACAAGAAAACACAAATCTTTTGCATTACAAGCTCTCAGTGTATCTGACCCTCCCCTCCCAGGGAAGACTTCCAGAGTAGGTCACAAAAGCACCATCTAGTTTGACATTCCCAAACAATCACAATGGATCTACAGCAGTAAACCCCAACCAAAAGGAAATCGTCTGAATTTCACAAATGAAATTCAAAATAGTGATGGCACATAAGATGGATGGGATAGAAGACAAAGTTGAAAACCAAAATAAAAAAACCAAAAAAAAAAGGAGAAAATCCATGAAAAAAATGAAAAATATGCTAAAGAGCTAAACACCATATGAAAGAATGTAACAACAAAGAAATGAGAGAATAATTCAGAGAATTTCAAAATACAGCAGAAAACTTACTAAACCAAGCACAAGAAATAATCTCAGTACTTAAAGACAAGGCCCTTGAACTAATCCAGCCAGTTAAAGACAGAAAAAAAGAATAAAAATGAATCAACAATCACTCAGAGAAGTATGGGTGGGACTAATGTGAAATCACCAAATGTATGAATTATAAGTAACCCTGTGTGAGAAAAGGAAAATGAACAAAGCATGTAAATTCCATCTGTGGGAATTACTGAGGAAAAGTCAATCTTGCCAGAGATTCAGACAGACAGATACAAGATGATCATAAAAACTGAAGATTCATGGCAAATAGGAAATCTCCAAGACACATTGTCATCAACTTGGCCAAAGTCAGAATGAAGGAGAAAATTTTACAAGCAACAAGTTTACAGCAACAACCAACCTAAAAGAGGATCACCCATCAGGCTAACAGCAGATTTCTCAGAGGAGACCTTACAAATCAGAAAGTATTGGGGCCTTATTTGTAATCTTCTTAAATAGAACAAATGCCAGCTTAAAAAAAAATGTATTCTGCAAACCAAGATTCATAAATTATGGAGAAATAAAGACTTTTTCAAACAAGCACACATTAGAGAAAATTGTCACTACTAGATTTGCCCTACAGGAATATTCAGAATTGCTTTATATGTGGAACAGATACCCACATATCTGGGATACCCATCTGATTGTTTGTGGTACCGTAAATTAGTTCAAGCTATATGGAAAACAACATGGAGATTCCAAAGAAATAAATGTAGAAACCCCAGAGATCAGGAAGATGGACTGGGATATATTCTCACTGCCCCGATCTATTGCATAAGGTTCACAACAATTTAGACCAGCTGCAGTTTTGGATTGCTCTCCATGTCTGCCATCACCCTGGGGTGGGCCACCCATGCGTAGGAGTAAGGAGTAGAACAGCAAATCAACACTTATATCTTTCAATTGATTTTTATATAAGACTGTTTCAGAGGCTAATGCTATTCAGGTAATAGCACAAATTCACCTTCCTAGATCCCATTTGAGTCTCAAATGGAATTCTAGAACAAATGGACCTAACAGACATTTACAAAGCATTCTGTCCCCAAACTGAACATACATTCTTCTCATCAGCACATGGAACTTTCCAAAGATACATCATAGGTTAGAGCATAAAATTAGTTCCCGCTAATAAAAGAAAATTGAAAGAACTAAAAAATTGAATAAACAAAAAAATAGTTTATTGCACCACAATTCACAATTGCAGAGATGTGGAATCAGCCTAAGTGCCTATCAATATGTGAGTGTATTAATAAAATGTGGTACATGTACACCATCGAGTACTGGTCAGTTATAAAAAAAATGGTGAACTAATACCTTTTGTAACAACCTGGGTGGAACTTAAAACCATTCTTTCTAAATGAAGTATTGCAAGAATGGAAATAGAAACACCTAATGTATTCACCATTAAATTGAGATTAATCATTGAACACTCATGGAAGTCGGACTCAATGGAAACCAAGCAGGTATTGGAGTAGCAGAAGGGGTAAATTTACACTAATGGGTATAATGTATGCTATTTGTATGATGGACATGCATATAACCTTGATTTAAACTGTACAAAAATAATTTATATAACCAAAACTTTTATGTCCCCATTATATCCTAAAATTAAAAAAGAAACTTACAGATAACTTGAAGCTCAGTGAGCCCTAAGCAGGATAAATTAAAAAAAAATTTTTTTCTTAGCAAAGTATCTCAAAAATGGAAGAAAAAGTATCCAATGAAACTAATTTATAGCTTTCATATAAAAGCTATAACCTAATTATAGCCTAAGAATATAGGAGGGGGGAGGGGAAAGGGAGGGTGATTGGAGGGATCACCTCTATGGTTTATCTCACAAGGGTACAAGTGAATCTTTCTAAAAGTAGAATATAAACGTCTTAACACAATAACTAAGAAAATGACATGAAGGCTAAGTTAACCAGTTTGATGAAAATATTTCAAATTGTATATGAAAACACCACACTGTACCCCATAATTGCATTAATGTACACAGCTATCATTTAAAAAAAAAAAAAAAAGTCCTACTTAGGCACACCGTGGAAAAACTGCTGCAAAACACAGATTAAAAGACTATGTAGAAATGAGACAGACTAAGGCTGATGACACACAAGAGAACAATGCTATGAATGCCCTTGCATCTGACCTTATTCAGACAAGTGAAAGACTTGAGAAAGTAGGACAACTTTAAGTGCTGAAAGAAGGAAAAGAAACAATTGTCAATGTAGAATTTTTATCTAGCACAAATATTCTTTAATAATGAATATTAAATGGAACACTTCAAATTAAAAAAACTGAAATCATTCCGTGTATCTCCTCAGAATACAATGGAATACAACTAGAAATCAATTCCAAGACAAATTTTGAAAACTGTACAAAGTCGTGGAGGTTAAATAACCTGCTGGTGAATGCTCCTTAGGTTAATGATAAAATCAAGACATAAATCAGAAGATCTTTCAAACTTAATATAAGAAATGGCATAAGCTATCAAAATCTTTGTGATACAGAAAAAATAGTGCCAAAGGGGCACTACATCAAAAAATACAGAAATGTCACAAATTACCAACCCCATGTCACACCTCAAGGAATTAGAAAAGGAATAAACCAAATTCAAAGCTAGAAGAAGAAAAGAAAAAAAATCCAAGAGCAAAACTGAACAAAATGGAAAATAAAAAGTAATATGGAGGATTAATGAAACGAAAAGTTGGTTCTTTGAAAAAAATAAACAAAATTGATAGACCACTATCTAAATTAACCAGGAATATTTTTTGATATTCTAAATTTAATTTTTTAATGAACTGTTTTTATTTGATTCATTTTTTTTTATTTTTCAGGTCTTTTAAGAAAATCAGAATACTATGGAGGTGCAAATGTTTTGGTTGCATGAATTGCCTTTGTGCAGTTTGAGGCAAGGGTATAAGTGTGTCTCTCATCTACATAGCATGCATTATACCTGTGAGGTATGAATTTACTCTGCTCCCTAACCTTCTCTCACCTGCTTGCTTTCAATTGAGTTTTATTACCAAATGGTCACACGGATGTTGATCGATTAGGTCCAGTTTGGATTGGTTCCATATCGTTGCGATTGTGAATTGTGCTACAATCAATATTTGAGTTCTCATGTCTTTTAAATAAAATGACTTTTTGTTTTTCCTTTGGGAAAATACCCAATAGTTGCATTGCTGGATCAAATGATGGGTCTGCTTCTAGTTCTTTGAGGTATCTCCATACTACTTTCCACAGAGATTGTAATAGTGTGTAGTCCCACTAAATATGTGTAAGTGTTCCTTTCTTTCTGCATCCACATAAGCATTTGTTGTTTGGGGGCTTTTTTTTTTTTTTGCAGTTTTTGGCCAGGGTTGGGTTTGAACCCACCACCTCTGGCATATGGGGTCAGTGCCCTACTCCTTTGAGCCATAGGTGCCACCTGTTTGGGGGCTTTTTAATAAAAGCCATTCTTATTAGAGTTGGCAATTCCTCATTGTGGTTTTGATTTGAATTTCCATGATGATTAGGGAGCTTGAGAATATTTTCCTATCTTCATCGGTCATTAGTCATTTTTATCAGATCTAGAGAAAATAATTATATGCTTCTTAGGGAACCAGAAAAAACAAAACAAAACAAAACAGAATAGCCAAAGCAACTTTAAGCAAAAAGGACAAATTGGGAGGCATCACTTTATCATAATTTAAGCTCTGCTACAAGGCTATAGTATGCAGAACAATTTGGTACTGGCACAAGAACAGAGACATAGGCCAATGGATCTGAAGATAAAACCCAGATGTAAAACTATCCTCATATTGCCATTTGATCTTTGACAAAGTAATCGATAGTATACATTGGGGAAAAGAATCACTGTTCAATAAATAGTGCTGGGGAAATTGAACAGCCACATATAGAAGATTGAAACAGGATCCATATCTTCCACCACTCTTCCAAAAGTAAGGCATGAAACAATAAGAATTGTAGAAAAAACGTTGGAAAAAAATCTTATAGATATTGGTCTAGGCAAAGAATTTATGAAGAAGACCCCAAAGGCAATTATAGGAACAAATTAGCAAATGGGGCATGATTAAATTAAAAGACTTCTGCATAATCAAGGGAACAATCAATAGAGTGAATAGACTACCTACAGAATGGGAGAAAATATTATCTTGCTATATATCTGATAAAGGATTGGTAAGCAGAATTGATAAAGTAGTCAAACAAAGCAGCAAGAAAAAAATTAACCCTTTAAAAAATGGGCAAAAGACATGAAAATAAGCTTTTCAAATAAAAATTAACCAGGAACATAATAGAAGGATGAGATGCAAATAGCCTCAAGCACAAATGATAAAGGAGACACCGCAACTAATATCACAGAAGTAAAATGCCATCTGATATTACTATGAAAACTACTACTCCTAAAAGCTACAAAATCTAGAGACAATGTATAAATTTTTGGAAACACACAATAACATCCCAACCTTAAATGAGGAAGAAAGAGAAATGCTTAAGAGACAAATACCAAGTAGCAATATTGAGAGATTTTTTTTTAATACAATCCCCTAGCAAAAAAGCTCAGGACCATACTGACTCACAACCAAATTCTACCAGACCTACAAATAATAATTGTCACCTATTTTACCAAATCTGTTTTATAACACAGAGGAAGAAAATCCTCCCTAACTCATTCTACAAAGTCAGTTTCATTCTGATACCAAAGACAGAAAAGGACACAAAGGAAAAAGGAAAACTACAGACCAATGTCTTTAATGAGCAGAAGACGTAAAAATTCTCAGCAAAATACTAGCAAACCAAATCCAACAGCAAAACAAAAATGTAATTCACCAAGATCAAGTGAGTTTTGTTCCAAGGATGCAAGGATGGTTCAACATACACAAGTGAGTAAATGCGATTCACCATATGAACAGAATTAAAAACAAAAAGCATATGATTATCTCAATAGATGTAGGAAAAACATTTGATAAAATCTAGCACTGCTTCATGATAAAAACCCTCAATAAAGTAGATATGTAATGAACATACTTCAACATAATAAAAGGTTTGTATGATGAATCCACAGCCAACATCATAGTGAATGGGGTAAAGTTGGAATTATTCCTTCTAAGAACTGGAACAGGACAATGGTACCATTGTCACCATTTCTATTTGACATAGTAGTATAAGTCCTAGCCAGAGGACTACAGAGCAATTGAATAAGATATATTGGGAAAGAGGAGGTCCAACTATCCATGTTTCCTGATGATATGATCTTATATTTTGGAAACCCTAAAGCAGTGATTTTCAACTGATGTGACATCAGAGGATCTTAGGTGTGCCACAACAAATTTTGAAAATCATTAATTAAATTATTTTTGAAAGAAGTTCAAAGCATAGTAAGTATATATTTTTTTAAGTCCTTTTTTCAATCAACATAATTTAAGTGTGCCATGGAAATTTAACTATAGTTCAAGTGTGCTGTAAGATAAAAAAAGGTTAAAAAACTAAGACCCTCCCCAAAGCAAATATAGTAACAACAAAAATATATAAATTGGACTTATTAAACTAATAAGCTTCTGCATAGCAAAGGAAATAATCTTCAGAACAAGTACAATACACAGAAAGGGAGAAAATATTTACTACATATTTGACAAAGGACTAATATTCAGACTCAACAACGAATAACCTCTTTAAAAATAGGGGAAATATATTAACATACTTTTTTTCAGTAGAAGTATACAAAGGTCCAATAAACAAAGGAAGGTATTCTCAACATCAGTAATCATCAGGGAAATGCAAATTAAAAACACAATGAGATATTTTACCTTTATCAGAATGGCCATTATTAAAAAGTAAAAAAAGAAAAAAATCAATAGATGCTGGCATGCAAGCAGTGAAAAGGGAATGCTTATATGTTGTTGATTGGAATATAAATTAGTATCACCTGTATGGAGATTCCTCAAAGAGATAAATCTCCAATTTGATCCAGGAATCTCAGTGCTGGGTATTTATCCAAATGAAAGAAGTCATAGTATTAAAAAGACACCTGCATCCAAATGTTTATTACAGCATAGTTCACATTTATGAAGGGATGGAATCAACCTAAGTGCTCATCAACTGATAAGTGGATAAAGTAGTTTATAAATGAACACACACACACACACACACACACACACAGACGCACATACACTGTGGAACGCACTTCAACTTTGAAAAGGAATTATATACTGTCTTATGCCGCTAATTGGATGAAACAGGAGACCATTATCCCAAGTGAAGTATCTCAGGAACAGAAAATTAAATACATATGCTCTCACTTATAAGGTGGAGATAAATGATGAATAGATAGAGTGACACAAAGTGAAATAATGGACATCAGAAACTATGAAGAGGTGAGGGTAGGGGGATCAAAAATGATCTGTTAGGTACAATGTATGCACTTCAAGCATTGGGAACACTAAAATCCCTGATTTCACCACTGTACAATCCATCCATATAACAAGAATAACTTATACTCCCTAGATCTTTTGATATAAAATAAAATTAAACAATATAGCATGTGATATCTTAAGTACTTAAATATTTGAATATATATTTAATATATATAATATATATACACATACATGTTATATATATATGAGAGTTAAGATACTGTGACCTCACTGCATCATTTCACTTCAATGACAATAATATACGATTTCATTACAGTCATGTGCTGCCTAACAATGGTTTGGTCAACAAGGGATGGCATATATGATGGTGGCCCCATAACACTATGAAGGAACTGAAAAACTCCTATTGCCAAGTAATATGTTGATTATTCTTACTCAGTGTAGGCTTATGTGTATTTATGTCTTAACTTTTTTTTTCAGAAAATGTTTAGAAAGCAAAGTAAAAATAAAAGTTTTAAAAATTAAACAAAAGCTTATTCAGTAAGGATATTAGAAAGAGAATATTTTTGTATAGCTATGCAGGATTTTGTGTTTCAAGGTATGTTTAATTACAAGCATCAAAAAGTTAAAATTTAAAAATTTATAGTTTATAAATTACTCTATAAATTACTATGGAGTTTAGAGTAAGCTAATTTTTTACTGAAGAAAGAAAATTATTTTTGATCAATGTGCATAACCTAAGGGTACAGTGTTTATAAATTGTACAGTGGTGTATAGTAATGTCCTAGGTCTTCACACTGATTCACCACTCACTCACTCACTCACTCACCCACAGCAGCTTCTAGCTCTGCAAGTTCCATTCACAGGAAGTGTTCTCTACGGGTATGTCATTTTTCATCTTTTATACCATTTTTTACTCTATCTTTTCTACATTTAGATATAGTTATTACACAAATACTTACCAATGTGTTACAATGACTTGCAATATTCACTACAGTAATATGCTGTACATGTTTGTCTCTTCAGCACAATAGGCTGTACCACATAATCTAAGTGTTTAGTAGGCTATACCATCTAGATTTGCATAAGTACAGTGTTCATACAGTGACAAAATTTCCTAAAGATGAATCTCCAAGAACATATCCCTGTTGTTTAGTGATTCATGTCTGTACTTAATATTTTGTTAGACTAAAGCCTGTTGATTGGCTGACAGTGAGTAACCTTCAAAAAATTATTTCTATAACTGGGGAAGTGAAAATATCCTACCTCCTGTGATCCACAAGAAAGTCTAAGGCGGATATTAGGAAATCATTTTTTTGAGTGATGCCTAATTTTAACAAAGTTATGCACATAGTTATATATAATTTTTCTAGTCTAAGTGTCAGTGTTTTGCTGGGTAAAATCTCAGGAGGAAAGAAACAGGATTGAAAGAACTTCCTCTCCTGAAATGTGAGCCATAAATGTCACATGAACAGCTATCCATTCCTAAGTTTTGATTCAGTTTTGTAATGTGCTGGATAAATTTAGATACAGAGAAGTGTCATTTGAGAATAATGCTGTACAATGCATAGCTTGAATGCCACACTTCATTGATTCTTCTAGATATTTATATAATCACCCTTCTATGCTAATTGAGTCTCCCAGTGTACATTTTGCTACCTTTTCTGCATATTTTATTAACAAACAGTTATACCACGCTGATCTAATTTCATATTTCAGAGATCCAGCTGCAGAGTTGCTGATGAAGCTACATAACTTATTAGCTTAGCTGAATGCATAAACAAGCATTTAATCAATAATCAAGTTGCATATTTTAATAGAACCAGTTCAATGACTAATTTTTAAAAGTACAGACCAAACAAATTTATGTTCTTAATTTATTCCAAAAGGCAGGTTAGTGCTATTAAGGCTGGCACTTTTAAAAGTAATAGATATTTATGAACTTAAAAAAAGATAAATACCAGATTTTTCTTTTGCAATTTTCGGTACTTGCTCCCCCCCAACAACCAGAAATGTCTTTAGATGTTAAGGATTGCCTTTTCTTTATCACAGATGTTCTGTTTGCCAGATGGGCAAGGGAACAATCCCTAAACCCATCCAACCATGAATTTGTCAAACATAGCAGCTGGGGACCTTCTCGGAGAACATGATTGACAGAGACTCAGGAATATAGACTCCTCGTTTTATACTGCTGCATAGTTGCACCATGGCTGACTGGTTTCTGACTCAGAGGGTCAGTTGGATGGTTTAAAAATAGTTTCTTTACTGTAGATGCTGACACAATAAATCTTCAAAGTATTGCTTCAAAAATCTCATGCTAATTGACTTAAGGAAGGTTTTAAATTCTGGTATTTAATTCAAAAACCTCTATTAAACAATGCTATGTACCCAAAACTATTCCAGGTATTGGAGGTAGGCTTGGGATCTTGGTTCTTATCTTCCAGGACCTTATAATTTACAAGAGAGGACAGATGTGCCCCAGTTTAGCTAAAGGAACAGAGTGATAAGCACTAGACTGTAATCCAGGGTAATAGAAAGCAAGGGAAGGGGAAAGTAACCAAGACAGGAGTTGAACAGGGGTTGAATAAAAAGGAGAATTTGAGATGACATTGAAGGCTAGGAAGGATTCTGACATGGAGAGTTGGCAATGCCAAGCATCCAGGCAGAGGGGAGAGCATGTGGTATTTGAATGGTATTCTTTTTTTCCCATTTGTTTTGTGTTTACTGGGTGAATAGCACTTTCCTTTACATAGGCATCTGATCTCAGGCTTTTCATACTGAGAACACTGAGATTTCAGTTTGAAGACACCCTGAAATCCTAAGAGTAGCGTACCCCAACCACCCTCTAATAGCTGGCTTGTTTGTATAGGCAGAACAATTCATCTCTCCATTTTGGATGGCTAGCTGTCTGTGAGTTACTTGCCTTATTTAATGGGAAAAATCAGATAGGAAGTGGTCTTTAGGGACACTTTTACTTAGAAAATCACACTTGTACAGCAAGTTAAGTCTTACACATTTAACATTTGCTTATTGAAAGCAATGTCATAAAGTCAAATAAAATTAAACACATATTACCTTTTTCCTCACAAGCACATACCAATTATGGAAGGGGACTTAACAGGAATTTTAGAAAATATAACAGAATTATTCTTTTTAGTAGTCCTTGGGTAGTCATGACAATACTTCCACTTTTTGTTTGTTTCTTTGAACAGAATTTTGGTCCAAAGTTTTGTTTGTTTCTAGTATCTGCTTCTGCCGTCCCCTCTATCAGATCGGCTTCCTCCACGGCCACCACCTCTTGGTGCTCTGTGGCCTGAACTGCTGTAGGAATCACGTGGAGGAGGACACGCCCTTTCCATAGAAGGGAGAAGCCCTCTTTCTTGTCTGCCAACCCAATCATGACCACTTAAGTAGAGATCACTTCGACTGCTTGTGTAACTGTCTCAACCCATCATGTGAGCTGCTATAGTCATCATAGTGACTGCTTCCACCACAATGTGGCAGGGGCCCTCATGTAGTAGAGAGTTACAATAACTATCATATGGATCTCCACTTAGATGATCTGAATAGTCATGATCACAGCCATACCCATCTCTATTACTGTAGCCCCTGGATGGATAAGTCATCATGTGAACTGGAATAACCATAATCACAGTCAGTGTAATCTCTTGGTGGTGGTGCTGGATCTCTTGTATCTCAAGATCTTAGGTAATGTCTACTTGAATAGCTGTCTTTAGCATAATAACCATCATCTCTTGGGGACAAATGAACATCTCTATGAAAAAGCAGGGGCTCCCTTCGAGGTGGGCCTCCATAACTATCTTTTCCATGTGATACAAGAGCTCTTCCTCCCATTCCACTGCTGCCGTAAGCTGCTTCATGAAGGAACAGATCTTTTAGGAGGAGGACCTCCTTTTTAAGGTGGTGGGCCTCCCACTCCTTTACTGGGAGTGGTCCCCTGTAAGAACTCATGTTAAAATTTGTGAATAGCCACCATCATCCATATGCCCTCCCTGAGAGAGAAATCCCCTGGTTCCTCTACTTCCTCCTTTTCCACCCTTAGTCCTCTTGGAGGGCCTCTGCTCCTTGTGGGTAGAGGTAGTCCATGTCTACCACTTTCAAATGATGGCTTGGTGGTTTGTTTCACTTTGATGGCTTTTCCATCTAAAGATTTTCCATTTATGTTTCTGGCTGCATTCTTTGCATCTGCTGGGATTTCAAAGGCAGTAAAAGCAAACCCTTCTGATGTGTTGGTTCTCAGAATTTTATCAAGAGCACTTCCACTATTCATCCATATTTACCAAATATTGCTTCATGTACTTTCTCATTTGTTTCTGTATTGAGCCCAGCAAGGAAGAGGTTTCCTAGAGACACTTGTTTCAACTATTTTTTTCCTGGTGAGTTGGAGGTGTGATAAAGATTTCCAGCTCCTGTGAGCTCACTGGTAAGGTTTCCTAGCAGTTCAGCACAACTGGTGGTTGTCATGTTTGAAGACCAAACACAGAAGTCTGTATTGTTACTGCACGAGAATTGAATCATATTATTAATATTTCTTAAATGTAAGTTCTTTTTCCATTGAAACATGAAAAAAAATTGTTAAGCTTAAATATTTTAATGTTTGATAATATTTTCATCTGACAGAAATAAAAGTCTTGACATGCTGCCATTTTTCAAATAGTTGTTGGAGGGCACTGCTGCCTATACTGCACGCTTGGAAAACTTTAACTCAAACTGGGAACTGGGCCTCCGCTATGTAGGCAAGAGCAGAATAAATGAGGCAGATGTTTTATTGACTTCTGCTCATTTGAATCTGCTCTGTGCAGAAGGGAGACGTTGTTTGCCTCAAATTATTTAAGTGCCAGCATTTGTCACTCCTGTAATTCACTTACCACCACCAGATATGCAATTACTTTAACTGCAAGCCACTTACATCTTAGTCAGTTCTACTGTCTAAAAATATGTCTGCTTTTATTTGAAGAGCTAAGATTGAAACTGTCACTTGGTACCATTCCAAAACTTTGCTAATTGTGCACTTTAAGTAGAGCAATATTTAAATTAATTTTCCTTTTAAATTTTAAGAAGAAATGATCACTCATGTCATGTTAATTTATAATAATCATTTCACATTATATTTTAAGAATAAGAATTGGGGCCGGGCATGGTGACTCACGCCTGTTGTCCCAGTGCTGTGGGAAGCCGAGGAGGGTGGATCATCTGTGCTCAGAGGTTCGAGACCAGCCAAGACCCCGCTGAGCCAGATGAGCCAGAGTGAGACCCCGTCTCTACAACAACAACAGGACAACGAGACAGCTGGACCTTGTGATTCCAGCTCCATGGGGGGCAAGAAAACACTACAGGAGGAAGAAGTAATAAAAAAAAATTAAAAAAAAAACCTTCAAAGTAATAAAGTTGAAATAAAAAAAATTAAAAAAAAAAAAGAATAAGAATTGGGAATTGGTTGGCCTGAAAGGCTACACAGCTTGTTTTGGTATTGGACCTTGACTTACCACTTTAACTTATCCAAATGTATCCTTTCATGATGACTTTTCTGAGGATTTGATCAACTTCAGCTCATACTACAATCCTCATAAGCTAGCACTGTGATGATTTCCCTGTTTTATTGGACACTGTGACTGACAAAACAGTAGTTTTCATTCCACCATTCATGAATAAATAGAAAGTTTCAACAGAACAGTTTATTTACCTAGAACTAGATAGAGTGACCCTTTTAGGTTGAGTTTGAGTGATAGATACATAGAGTAGGTTTTTTTTTTTTTCAAAGATGTGATGAGAAGGAAGTTGATCAGTTTTCATCCAAAAATATTGGGGCAGAGCCTTTATGTTCCCTGGAATGACAGGATGATTTTGATGACTCATGGATACGGATAAACAGCCTGGGACCCTCTGCCATGTGGTTTAGGTTTGGTTTCCAGGATAAATGTATCATGGCACATACCTATTTGTTGCTAATTTTATCAGCTGGGCTATCCCTGGCATTATTTTTTGTTGTTGTTAGTTTAGTTTACTTTTTTAAAAAAAAAAACTAACAAAAGGATTCATTTTTATGTAGTTGCTGCCAGCTTGGATTATCTTAGCAATGCACAGGCTATGAATGAAAAATCTTAGTTCTTTGTTTATTTTTGTTTGTCTTTTGGTCTTCTTTTGGTTTCTCTAAGAACTCTATGTGCCCTTTCCTGACTCCAAGGGTCTTCACATGCTATTCTTAGTGTCTATAATACCATCTCTCTAACCCTCTTGGCCTACTTGGCCCTTTTGTCTTTCACATCTTATGCAAAAACTCGTCCTCAGGGAAAACTTCTGTGACATTCAGAGGAGACCAAGTCCACTTACTATGGTCCAAATCACCCTGATATTTTCTTTTGTACCCTTCACTGCAAATGATTAAAAAAAAACCCCAAACCCTGTCTTGTAATTATTTTTCAAAGTCTTTATGCCCTCAAATGCAAACTCTCTGAGGACAGAGACTATGTCTATCACTGAACTTGCTATACTCCCCGCTCCCAGGATGGTGGTTTATACACAGACTCTTCAATATTTATTTGTTGAATGAATCATACCGATAAAAAGGTGAAAACATAGACATGCAAGCCCTGATATCAACCTCTTTGATTCAAAAGCTTTTTCTCACAATTTATCTTCATTATTTTTATGTACTTATACTGGGAAAATAATTAAGAGATCCAAGGAAGGTGATACAATTGGTTTACTGGAAAGTGTAGTCTTAGTGGCTGTCAGACTTGGATTTGAATCTTCACTCTTACTTATGAATTGAGTGCTAATGAGACATTTTTTAAATCTCTAAAGTGAGAATAGGTAACACTGCAGTATTTTTCTTGCATCCAGGGGGATAGTATTACTTATATTGCTGAGTTACAATGAGGACGTAGTAGGAGCTCAATCAAATGTTAACTGACTTCCTTCTCACCCTTTTCTTTTCATTCCAAAGTACTTTTGGTGTGAGACAAACTAAATAAAGTTTCATAGTTTACCTTAATTTTTTTTTTTTTTTTTGAGACAGAGCCTCAAGCTGTCCCCCTGGGCAGAGTGCCGTGGCATTACAGCTCACAGCAACCTCCAACTCCTGG
>NW_003852512.1:4530591-4593416 GCF_000181295.1 Otolemur garnettii
TATTTGTACTTCCTGATGGTCACCTGGGTACAATGAGGTCTTGGAACTAATTTTCTTTTTTTCTGAGAATTGTCAAATACTAAAACTATGAATCCCTTTGAAATATCTGATCAGGAACTGACAGTGGGAAGAAATATATTTTGAAATTAGTGTCACATGTGTTTAGCCTTTGCTGAACAAAGGACGCCATTTTTAGGTTTCTGAGCAAGTGAGATTTCATGACTTTCCCAAAAGAACACAGAATGCATGGCCAGTTATTGATACGATAACTGTTGAACATTTACTATGTAGCAGTTATTGTTTTAGCTAAAGACCAGAACATGTGATGTTAGGTTAAAGTACTGGCCCTTGATTAACTGTGATTAAATAGAGCATAATAATCACAATGATTAGGGAGCAGTACAAGGAGAGAAGTTATGCACTGGGAGGAGAACTTGGAAAATGCATCTAATCTTGCCATGTGGAATATGTAGACTTCATGAGCACTGCAGCACCATGCATGGAAGTCAGAAGGTAAGAAGGAATGTGAGTGCTTTAAGAAACGCAACTGAGGTCTGGTCAACATTTATAGAGCACCTATCATGCACGAGACACTCTAGAGCAGTGGTTCTCAACCTAGCTAATGCTGTGACCCTTTTACAGTTCCTCATGTTGTGGTGACCCCCAACCATAAAATTATTTTCTTTGCTACTTCATAACTGTGATTTTGGTACTGTTATGAATCATAATGTAAATATCTGAGATGCTGGACGTATTTAGGTGACCCCTGTGAAAGGGTCGTTCGACCCCCAAAGGGTTGCGACCCACAGGTTGAGAACCACAGCTCTAGAGTGTATGGAGTGAGAGTATGGAGATTATTAAGCAGTGTTATAATCGTTAATAACATTTAAAAAAACATTATTATTAAGAATCCTTGCCTTGCAAGAACTTATAGTCTAGAGGAGGGTGGGGTAGTGATGGGAGATAGTTAGAAGAGATGTATAAATAAATAAAACAAATACAGTTTCTTTAAGGTAAATGCAATAACAAAATTAGGTCTGGAATGATAGAGGAAGAGCAGTTAACTCTGGCCACTGCATAGGGGACTGTGTGTGTGTGTGAAGGCTTTATGGGGTTGTTACAGGATGCTTCAGCATGGCTTTGAAGAATGGACATTCATCAGGTGAGACAGGCATGGACAGGGGCATGGAGGCTTGTAACAATACAGTGGGTACAGAAAAATACCAGAAATTGGGCATTATTGGACCAGTAATTGGATCTTACTGTTCCAATTCCTGGAACAGTAATAGATAAATGTGGACAAGCTAACAATAGTCATGTCCTGGAAAGCCTTGTCAGCTGCCTTAAGCAGTTTGTACATAAACCTAAGAAGAATGAGGACTTGGAAGTTTTAGAGCAGTGAAGTGAAGTGGTCAGATTTGAATTTTAGGAAAGTCTTTTCAGCTGTTATACAGAGCAATGGTTCTTGAAGTTTGGAATTTTTCAGAATAATACAGGAAGCTTATAAAATTCAGATTCTTAGAACTTACCTCCAGCAAAGAGGGTATGGAACTCATGCATTTGCATTTTTAGAGAACAGAATTGCTTTTAGATGCAAGGGGCCCTCAGATAAATTTGGTGGTGGTGATAGGCATCAGGAGCAATTCCAGAGATGATGACAGTGACATCAGATAGAATGCTGTTGCTGCAGGTAGCAACATCACAAATTCTAGTTTGAGGTACAGAGATTGGACTTTGTTTCTGGGTGTTGAATAGAATAAGACAGGTGCCTCTGAGAGGGTTGAAGTACTTGATACATTATTAATATATAGCTCTAGGCACAAGAAGACAAAGATCCAATTATGAGAGATGATGGTGGCATAAGGTTAGGGGTTCACTCACAATGAGGTAGCTGGCTGAGATATCTCAGCACTGTGTACCACTCCCGGCTTGAGGTTAGATTTGGTTTGCAAAGGCTGAAGCTGTAGGTGGAGAAGCTGGGGGCACGATGTGTCGGGCAAAGAGGTCTGAGGAAGCTGGCAGCCAGGCAGGATTCTCTAGGGATGGATGAAAGGGTTGTTAAGCAGCGATAGAGGCCCAGCTGTGGAGCTGTGGTTCAATAGCATGAATTTTTCAACTGTTTCCAGGCATGAAAAATCTATCTTCAGGAGAAAAAGTTATTGACAATAACTCACCAAATTAATTCACCATGTCTTAGTCGTTCACTAGATCAACACTCATGTTACAAAGTGGGGGAAGGAGAATTTAGGACACATTTATTCATAGGCTCATAATCTGCTGCCACCAGGTCTGTTTCTCATCAATTCTGCCACATTCAAACATGCAATGCACATTCTTTCCCTCCAATTTGGAGAAATATTCTTGTAATACTCATGGCCCAATAGAACCAGAGTTTCAACAAAACTTTCTATCGCTGTGGCTTTTTAAAAAATTATTAGATAAATGTAGCTATCACAGTATTTTACAAGATAACTAATTCCCTCTGGCACAGCTAATTAGTGCAGTGGTCCTCAACCATTTTGGCAGAAGGGGTCAGTTTCATGGAATACAATTTTTCCAGTGGAGGGCATGGTTTCAGGATGATTCTAGCTCATTACATCTCCACGTCAGATCAGCGGGTATCAGATTCTCATAAGGAGCACACAACTGTCCTTCACGTGGTCAGTTTACAGTAAGGTTCATGCTCCTATTAGATTTCATGAAATCTAATGCTGCTGCTGATCTGACAGGAGACAGAGCTCAGGTGATGATGTGAATGGTGAGGAATGGCTGTAAATACAGAAAACTTCACTCACCTGCCCACTTCTCACCTCCTGCTGTGTGGCCTGGTTCCTAACAGGCCATGAACCAGAACCAGTCTGCTGCCTGAGGGTGGGGACCATAGAATTAGTGCATTATATTTTTGCATATTCACTTTTTGTCTTTCTTTGTTGGGATGTGCAGGTGTACACACATACGTACACATATGCATACATTCACACACACTCATGTATACACACACCCAGCAGTTTTAGTGCCCTCACCACTGTGAATTTTACATTTGTATTGGTTTTGTAGGGCTTCCATAAGAAAATACTATAGATTAAGAAGTATAGACACAAGAAAATTATTTCTTCATAGGTCTGACAGACGGAAGGCTGAGATCAAGGTGTTGGCAGGATGGATGTCTTCTGAGACATCTCGCCTTGACTTATATGTGGCTGCCTTTTCCCTCTGCCCTCACATGGGCCTTCCTCTGTGTTCCCATGTGTCTTGTGTCTCTCTGTGCACAAATTTTCTCATCTCATAAGGTCACCACTTAAATTGGATGAAAACCCACCCTTCAGATATCATTTTACCTTGATTACCTCTTTAAAGGCTTTATTTCCGAATACAATTACAGTCTGAGGTACTGCAGGTTAGAACTTCAACATATGAATGGGGCGGGCTACATTTCAGCTTTTAAAAGCCCTTTTCTTTCTTTTTATCCTCCACCATTTGTTTTAATATGTGAAACAGTTTTCTCTTTGTTGCCATCTCTATAGAAAGGAAATTTTTTGATGGCTATCAGAGGGTTCCATCTGTTTGATGCAGTGGAATATGCTTAATAAGTTCTCCAGTGTTGGGCATTCGAGGTAATTTGCAAGGTTACTCTTATAAATAATGCTTCATTGACCATCTTTGTGCATATGGCATTTTCCTTCTCCTCAATTATTTCCTTAGGATAAATCCCCAAGAGCGGGATTAGTGGGTCATTTTTATGATTCTTGATACATTTTGCCATATTGCTTTTTGAATGGGCTACACCAATTTATACAGCTACCAGAAATATATGAGGATATAGCTTTGCTATAATATACGAATTTGATGCTCTGGTTTAAATATGTTAATTTAATAGGTGTAGAATATTATACTATTGCTATTTTAATTTCCATTCCTTAAATTACCACTGAAGTTGAGTGTGCATCCCAAATTAGAATGGTTCATATAAAATATCAGAAAATCTTTATCCAAGCATTAATTTCAGAATTTGAATTAACTTGAACTAATTGATACATTAACAAAATTATTATTCAGCACACTTTTGATGAGTACCAGCTCTGTGTCAGGTACTATGTTAAGGATAAAAGATTCAGAGGGAAAAAGAAGAAGTGCATGTTGTCTCTTACTATCATTTAGAAGTTTTAAGGAAAAGAGAAATTTAATAGGTGTTCAGTGCTGACAGTTAAGTAAAACTTTATCATATCTCTGTGCCAGGATCCTACTTGAAAGAGATGACACATTTGAAAAGGGTATTCAAAGAGAGTTTAGCAAAAGAACTACATAAACGCAAGGTAACCAATAAGCAATAAAATTAATGACGGTGAAATCCTTGGAAGCTGGGTCTAAAGGGATAATGGGAGCAACAGAGTGAGAGCAATCTAAGAGTGGTTCTTGCACAGGAATTGTAGTTTTAGACAAATACAGCCACTGGTGAGGAGCACCTCTTGTCAGTTCTCCAGTATTCTGCTAGAGCTTCCTCTGACTAAATAAAAATGGAAATCAGATAATCAGGGCCTGGATGAGCTGTCCAATAAGCCAACTTCCTGGAGTTTAAAACAGAGTAGACAAAGGCAGAGAATGGAACCAGATGGGCAAACAGAATGTCCAGTCACAGCCTTCACCTTCCTCCCCCAACAGCATAAAACTGTTCTATGCCCAAACAGGTAAGTTTAGAACATCTATTGAGAAAATAACGGAAAACAACTTGTTTGAAACTAACAATTACGGCATTGCTTGGGGCAGATTTCTTTAATTCATTGAGTCCCCTTTATATTTGTACTTTCTGAAGATATGTTCATATTTGGCAAGAACTTGGAGTGACAAGAGGGAGAAATCTAATCAGAGACCATCAGGACCCAGATGACTATCTCAAAAATATAATGCCAAGTGGGAATAATTCTTGTCGTTGAATTAGAAAGTAACAGTGTCACTCAAGTGTAGCAGCCCATATAGCTTATGGCTAGGAGGAGTGTGAGTTATAAGAAATACCTGTAATGGAACACCTTGGTGGAAAGGGCATGGAGAGAGATTTAGCTCTCCTAACAAGCATGAGAGCTCGCGAGATGAGAGCATTGGGGAATTGGCAGGCTCTACACCTGTGGTGTTGAGAAGCATGAGATCAGCCTTATATTAGGCTGGAGGAGAAGGCAGTTGGGAGTGTGCACTCTGTCTCCTATCCTGCCTGCAGAATGCCAGCATGGTCTCTCTGCTGAAGATTACTAAGCTCTGCCAAGGACTAAGATGTATCTATGCTAAGAAGACTGCTTTACTCTCCCTAAGACACACTTTCTCTCTCTCTCCAGCTAAAGTAGATAGCCCTCTGGCACCTAAGAGAAACTGTTCCTGAGCAAGGTAGCTTAGCAGTTCACGTCTGGAACCCACCTAAGCAGGGCCTGAGACCTGGCCAGTCCCGGGCCCTGATGCTCAAGTTACTGTAAATGACAAAATTCTTATGTAATAACCTGCTGTAGTAACTATGCTGTAGTGCTGTTTCTCTGGACTACTATCATATACTAAGGTGTCACTATCGATCCACGTACATCAGCTTGACTTCTCTGTCTTCACTTCCTAAATATTTTCTTCTGCTACTGCTATGATCTAAAAGTTTTTGTTCCCTCCAAATTTGTATGTTGAAAACTATAACCCAAGGTGGAAGGTGGTAAGAATGGAGGCCTTGTGACTGAGATTAAACCCTTATGAAAGAGACATGAGGAAGCTTGTTTTACCCTTCCATCATGTGAGAATATAGCAAGAAGGCATTCATAATGAGGGATGGACTCTCAGTAGACCAAGTCCGCCAATGCTTTGATCTTGGACTTCGTAGCCTCCAGCACCTTGAGAAGTAAATTTCTGTTGTTTATAACTCACCAAGTTTGTGGTATTTTTGTTTTACAACCCATGTAGATTGAGACAGCTGCCATCAAGAAGAGTTTCTTGTTATTCAATCAATATCTGAATGGAAACTCTTTGATTGGCCTAGCTAAATGTCCAATGAGATTAATCATCCTTAGGTCAAGTGTTCCTCTTGTGACACAATCAGTGCTATAACTTGTTCAAGAAGTAGCCCAATGATGCTTAGATTAGCAGGAGGCTGTGGAAAGAGAGGCTTTCCTTAGAAGGGAACAGTGAGAATAGAAGAATGTACAAAGCACACAGAGATAACTGAGAAACCATAACCTCTCTTATATTCATACCAGTCAGGAGTAGTTGCTAGTTTTTATGGACTTCTATAACAACTTTTACAAGTTCATTGAGGTTTGACTGATGTCCAATATTCTATACATGATTAAAGTACAAAATTTGATGATTTTTGACACATACATACACCCAGGAGATCATCATCATAATAAAGATAATAAACTTCAACTTCAAAGGTTTTCTCTGTTATCCTAGAGAGATATATATGACAAAAATCTTTCCCTCAAGGAAATTAATATCTAGCGAGAGACATGTAAAGAACACACTTTAGATGAGTAAGGCAGAATTAAATAAGACTTAACCTTGTACTGAAAACAGTACACTGTGCCTTTTTCCCCTAGACTGTAAGTTCATGAGAAAAAAAATCTTATTTATGGTTTGCATTCTGAGCCTACCCATGGATCAACAAATATGGCCAAGGGATCAGGATACCATAGTATAAACATGATTACTAGAGGTCTATTTACCCCTGCATATTGAGGCCATTATCAGAGAAAGCAAACAGATAAGCTGGAATGCCACTCTATGGAATAATAGAGGTTAAGAAACTCACCCAACCTTAAACAAAATATGAACCTTGGTTCTCTCTTTTCCACTCTACCACATCTGTCTTTTATACTTGAACCTTTTGCCTAGTATAAATTCTTTTTTTTTTTTTATTAAATGATAGCTGTGTACATTAATGCAATCATGGGGTACAGTGTGGTGTTTTCATGTACAATTTGAAATATTTTCATCAAACTGATTAACATAGCCTTTATGTCATTTTCTTAGTTATCGTGTTAAAACATTTATATTCTACTCTTAGAAAGATTCACTTGTACCCTTGTAAGATAAACCATAGAAGTGATCCCTCCAATCACCCTCCCTCCACCCATCCCCCCTCCCCATATTCTTAGGCTATAATCAGGTTATAGCTTTCATATGAAAGCTATAAATTAGTTTCATAATAGGGCCGAGTACATTGGATATTTTTTCTTCCAGACTTGTGATACTTTGCTAAGAAGAACATTTTCCAGCTCCATCCATGTAAATATGAAGGACATAAAGTCTCCATCTTTCTTAATGGCTGCATAGTATTCCATGGTGTACATATACCACAGTTTATTGATCCATTCGTGGATCGATGGGCACTTGGGCTTCTTCCATGACCTGGAAATTATGAATTGGGCTGCAATAAACATTCTGATACAAATATTTTTGTTGTAATGTGGTTTTTGGTCTTCTGGATATATACCTAATGAAGAAATTGCAGGATCAAATGGCAGATCTATTTTTACTTCTCTAAGTGTTCTCCAGACTGTCTAGTAGGAATTCTGACTGGTAGTCATTTGCCTTTCTCTAGGAATTTGAAATCCACTTTTTGCCATCAAATTGATGTCTACAAATTAGCTGCCCTTAATTTCATATAATTTATTTAAAAAAAATGGACCACTTCACAATTGATTACACAAACTTTTCATGTCTACTGAATTCTAAACCTTAATGAAACACGTACAACACACACATGTACCCACACACACCCTCTCTCTTTAGGATTCCTTGTATCACTTTTCATTTTGTTTTGTTGTTTATTTTACCGGGAGATTACCTCTTTACAGTTGTGGATATAAAATAATGACTTTGTGGATAGAAGATTCAGTTTGTCTGATTTCAGCAGTTCTGAGGACCAGGAATGGAGAAAGTAGATTCTAGGGCTGTTCCTATTTCAGTCATAAACAAGATTAAAGGAAGACAACTAAGATACTGAGAATGAAATGAATTAGGTTTTGTTTAGTGCAGAGATCATGAGGATTGGAATCATTTCACTTATGATTTTAAAAGGAATGAAGAATTTCTGAAAAGAGAACAGAGATTAGGTGTTCCTTTTGGAGCAAATACACAATACAAGGAACTTTACTTACATTGAAGCAGGAAGTGTTGCTTAGTCATAGGGAGGAATTTTTTGCTTGTTGCTGTAATAAATTCTCAGAATGGGTAACTGAAGGTAATATGGCATATCTCTTTCATATAGGGCTCTGGTAAAAGAGGAACAACCCCTAATCCTTGGTGGGTTGTACATTGTACTTAAGTAGAGAAAACCAGACAATTTCTCTAATTTCGTTCAACCCTTCCAATCTACTAGTCTTCTGATGGTTTTGAAATACTACACTATTAGTAGCCACCTCTGGAAGAATAGACCTCATGGGATATTTTTCAGACCTTTCATACTTTAGCTATGTCTCAAATCAAGTAAACATTAACTCAATAAGTATTATTCATACTAATTTATTTTTGTTATGCATAAAAATTAAAGGTATTTTCAATTCTCTTTTTATGTCATTTATTGGGTTTAATTAACCTAAAGTTTGAACTTACAATAGCACTTTTGTACAGCTCTTTGCCCAAGTGACTACAATAATTATTAATTGCAAGGAGGAATTATAATAGTAGAGATATTGGTTTAATAACTTGCAATTTTTTACAGAAAGTCAGAGAGTCCACAGAGTCTCTCTCTTCACATCCCTAAAGTAATAAAATGACACCAGGAAAGGAATTGGAGAGTAAAGAAATGTAATTTATTCTCTGTTGAAAAGCAGAAGTATAATTATGAATTGAAGTTTCCGTAAAACTCCTCCACTAAACCAAAACAATGGTGGTAATAATGAAATTAAAACAAGATGTTTGAGAAAGAGGAGGCTTCCTCTTCCCCATATTCATATTTGCTTTGTGGGGACAAAGTATTTGTTTGCTCCAACACCACCCTAGTAGTTTCTCATGGTCACTTGAAGGAGCTTACCAATCTTGAGGACTTTACCACACATCAAAGAAAAAAGAAAAATGGCAAGTCTTGACAAAGTACGCTGATTGTCAAGACCTTTAGAAAAGTAATGTTTGGCAGAGTTCAGTTAGACTGTGAGTTCCTCAAAGACAGAGAAGTTATTTGGTTTCACAACTCAGAGAAGAGTACGGGAAAGCAACATAATGCTTACAATGTAGCCTGAGCAAAGCCTAATTTGTAAGATAAGACTAGCTAGATGCACCAGTATCTTCCAAAAAGATGACTTCATTCACCTGTCACTTACCAAGCACCTAGTTCTGTGCAGTACAGTATGCTAACAGCTAGGGATTTAATCCTGATAAAGACATTGTACCTGTCCCAGAACATCTCACAGACTAAAATAAGGGGGAAGGAACTGACTAAAGAATTGGCTTTTAAAATGCAGTTGGTTAGGTATTGTGGGATGGGAAATATGAAAGCCTTGGGATGGAGTGCAGAGGAGGGGCAGGCATTCCTCATGCCTGGGACAGAGGGAATGAAGCTGGGCAGGGGCTTTTGGGTACCTGCCCTTTTGCCTGCTTCAGGCCACAGCTCTCTCTTTTAGAATGACTAAGAAGTATTGAATGAATTTTAATTTTCTTTAATGTTCCAATTCTTTTTATATTTAAATTATTTTTGCAATGCACCAGATACCTTAAACTCCTTTATTGAATAGGTAATTTCCTATATGAATGAGATGGTGTCAAATGGAACACGTTGGTGCATTCAAAAAAATTATATGTTAATGCCTCAAGGAGAATTCAAGCAAAAATTACAAGACAGAACTTGGAAAATACTCCACTGAGGCCCACTGAGCTGCCCTTGCCAAGGCGAAGGACAGGTAATTTGCTGTGACTAATTGAAAAACATAAAGAACATTAATAAGAAAAATGAATGCATAATCCATGGTATAACAGGCAGTGAAACCATTCGCATAATTGATTACTCTTCAAGGTAACATGTTCCTTCTTCCTTTCAGGAATCTTTTACATATGGCCCAGTCTGTTTTAAAAGCCTACTAAAGTGACATCACTTGAAATGTCATAGGTGCAGCTGTTTCTATTCTAGAGCTCCAGATAGTAATAATGGGATATCCATAATGTGGCAAAAGGATTATTAAAGAAAATATTTAGAGACCTTGTGTTGTTATAGTCTACATCCGAATATCAGAGACACAATGTTAAGAACAACAATTTTTCTGTTAGTAACTTTTGATTTGAAAATTCACAGTAAGCCATCAAAAGACCTGAAGATTAATTTCAACTCCACTGGTTACTAGCTGTGTGAGCTGTGATAAGTTTTTACATGATTTTCAGGTTTTTCTTAGTCAAGTGGGATAATATTATTTCCTCTGCTTATCTTACAAGGCTATGAAAGCCCAACAAAAGAGCACTGGTGGAATTAAATTGATGACCATAAAGACTAAGCAGAAAAGGATTATTAGGATAATCTGAATAATTTCTTTGACATTAGGTTAAGCGATAACAGCTTCTGAAAATGAATAGTGTTGCAGGTATTTTAAAAGAGATTACTTTCCTGGTTTCTGTTTCAGATTTTTCGTTGTTGGCAAATAGAATGCTGTGAATTTTTGCATGTTGATTTTGTATCCTTCAACTTCATTGAATTTGTTTATCAGTTTGAACATTTTTTTTTTTTTGTAGAATCTTTAAGTTTCTCTGGATATAAGACCATATCATCTACAAACAAGGATGATTCGATTTCTTCCTTTTCAGTATGGATGCCCTTTATTTCCTTCTCTTGTCTGATTGCTTTAGCTGGAACTTCTAGTACTACGGTGAATGACAGTGGTGAAAGTAAGCTTCCTTGTCTGGTTCCAGATCTTAGAGGAAAGGCTGTCAATTTTCCCCACTCTGTATGATACTAACTGTGACTCTGTCATATATGGCTTTTATTGTGTTGAGATAAGTTCCTTCTATTCAAAGTTTTTTTTTTGAGAGTTTTTTTAATCACAAAGGAATGTTGAATTTTATCAAATGATTTCTCAGCCTCAATTGAAATGATCATATGGATTTTGCCTTATGTTCTGTTGATATGATGTATCACACTGACTTTCGTATGTTGAACCAATGGCACTCTATCATCCCCCAAACTTCTACACAGCAAATGAAGCAATCAACAAAATGAAGAGGAAATCCAGAGAATGAGAGAAAATATTTGCAACCTACATATCCGACAAGAAATTAATAATTAGAATATGTAAGGATCGCCAACAATTCAAAAGTCAAATATGTGATTACAAAATAAACAAAGGTTTATATATAAACTTTCATCCATGACTTGACAGAATAAAACATTTTTCAAGTCCTTAATTATAACAAAAGCAGCAAAATCAGTGAAGCAAAAAATAAACTAGAAATATTGTTTTTTCCCCTTTAGAATATTATGATTAATTCAGATCAGCCATGTTTATTTCCTTTAAAAATAAAGATTGCTTTTAAATAATGGACAAAATATCTGGATAGACATTACTCAAAGAAAAGGCAGAAAAATGGCCAACAGGTATATCAAAAAATGCTCAACATCATTAGTCATTAGAGAAATGCAAATCAAAACTAGAAGGAGAGGGTGATGCCTGTGGCTCAAAGGAGTAAAGCGCTGGCCCCATATGCCGAGGTGGAGGGTTCAAACCCAGCCCCAGCCAAAAACTGTAAAAAAAAAAAACCCAAATCTATAAGGAGATATCATCTCACCCAAGTTAAGAGGCTGTTAACCTAAAAGAAAGGTAATAAATGAATGTTGGCAAGGATATGGAGAAAGGGGAACCCTGATCTGCTCTTAGGGGAAGTGTAAATTACTATAATCACTTTGTAGAACAATATGGAAATTCCTAGAAAAAAATAAAAATAGAACTACCATATTACTGATCAATCCCACTGCTATGTTTATGTATAAAAGAAGGGAATTCAGTATATGGAAATAATATCTGCACCCCCAAGTTGATTATAGCACTATTCACAATAGCCAAGATTTGGAATCAACCTAAGTGTCCATCAGTGGCTAAACAGACATAGAAAATGTGGTGAATGTACCGAATGGAATTTCGTATAGCCACAAAAAATTGAATTCTGCCATTTGCAACAATATAGATGGAACAGGAGAAGATTATGTTACATGAAATAAGCCAAGCACAGGAAGACAAATCTTACATGTTATCAATCATATGTGGGGGCAAATATTAAAGCCATCTCATGGAGACACACAGTAGAATAATAGTTACTAGAAGCTGTGAGCAGTAAGGGAGTGGGGTGATAAAGCCAGGATAGATAGTGGGTGCAAAAATATATTTAGACAGTTAGGATGAACAATACTAACACAATAAAGTGACTATTATCAACAACAATTTGGGGTATACTTTACAAGAACTGAAAGAGTGGAAATGCAATATTCCTGACACAGAGAAATGATAAATATCTGAGGTGGTGGATACCCCAATTACCCTGGTTTGATTAATTTACACTAGATGCCTATATCGAAGTATCATATGAAACCCATAAATATATACAACTATTGTGTACCAGTAATAATTAAACATATTTTTAAAGGAGTCATTTTCCATATACTGTTCTTAAAATTTAAAGCAGAATAAAGCAAATGGTGTCACTTTACAATTTGGATCTTTGATCATCTGAAAACATACAGTTTCTTGGAAATTCTAAGTCTGCAGTGGGAGCTCCTGAAATACTCATTTCTTCTCCTGTCTTTGGATGATGAAATACAGAAATGGATCCAAGGAAGAAGTGGAAAAACACAGGAACCGTTATAGTCTGACAGTGTAAGGATAACTGCCTTGTTTTCAATACGTTATGCAGCGTGGCATCACATTCGTGGTTGACCAGTGTCCTTAACTCACCCTGTGCAACTATGCAGGGACAATCTATTTCAAGGTCTAGAAGGAGGCATGTTGTAATGCTTAAGAGGAGAGAATTTGAGGGAAGATAATCCTGGCCTTAGATCCTGACTCTGCTATTTAATAGCTGGCTGATTTAGAGCAAGTTACTTAATCTTCCTGAGCCTGAGTTTCTGTTTCAGGACAATGGAAATGATAATAGCACATAAGTTACAGAGTACTGGTGTGAGAATTGAATGAGTTAATCAATGTAAAGAGCATAAGCCTTTTGGTGCTCAAAAAATATTAACTATTTTTACTAGTTAGCACTCAACAGCTTGGAGGGAAGAGAACAGTAGGAGGTTGTTTCTAGTGAAAATCATCACAGAGTATAATGCAGATAAGAGTAATGGAGCTACAAGGAGAAATAGAACCAGGGATTCAAAATATAGGTGTGGAATCCTAGCATCTGGTTTCAGACCCCAGTTCCTCCAGCTGGATATCATTTATCCCTCAATGTTTCACTTTGAATTATGCACACTGTATTTTTTTTTTAAGACAGTCTCACTATGTCTCCCTTGGGAGAGTGCTGTGGTGTCATAGCTCACAGCAACCTCAAACTCTTGGGTTTAAGCAGTTCTCTTGCTTCAGTCTCCCGAGTAGCTGGGACTACAGGCACCCACCACAATACCTGGCTATTTTTCGGTTGCAGTTGTCATTGTTGTAGAGCAGGCCTGGGCCAGGCTTGAACCCGCCAGCCACGATGTATGTGGCTGGCGCCCTACTCACTGAGCTATGGGAGCCGCCTGGGCACTGTATTAATTGGTATTTCACAGGGTTTATTTTTAAGGATCAATGATATGATGAACATGAAACAGAGAAAGAGCATTGACCCAAATTGTGTGGCCTGTTCTTAGTACTAGCCTAAGTAGTTTCCTGTTCTTTCAACTTCCTTCACCCCTGGGAAGAACTGTGAGTCCTAGTCAGAACTCATGAGTTGAGCCCTACTGAGTTGGAATTAGTGCAAATGTGCATGCAAACTTGTGTGCTCCTTTACTATCTTTGAAAGATGGGTCTGCTCACAAGACATTAATATATATGATTAATTCATCAGATGCCAAGGCTAGTTAGTAAGAGAAAAACAATCTTTTCTTTTTTTTTTTTTTTGAGACAGAGCCTCAAGCTATCCCCCCGGGTAGAGTGCCATGGCATCACAGATCACAGCAACCTCCAACTCCTGGGCTCAAGTGAGTCTCCTGCCTCAGCCTCCCAAGTAGCTGGGACTACAGGTGCCCGCCACAATGCCTGGCCATTTTTTGGTTGCAGCCATCATTGTTGTTTGGCAGACCCGGGCTGGGGATTTGAACCCGCCACCTTAGATGTATGTGGCTGGCACCTTAGCCACTTGAGCCACAGGCGCCGAGTCGAGAAAAACAATCTTTTCTACCAATACCCCTGGGCAATTGGACCTCTGTGTGGGAGAAAAATGAACACTGAATTTTACATTGTGCCATAAACAAAAATCAACTCTAAATGTAAATGGATTGTAAATGGAGCTAACTGTAAAACCCTGAATTCTAAAACATCTAGAAGACAGCATATGAGGAAATGTTAGCGACATCAGAGTAGGCAAAGGTTTTGTACATTGAACACAGTAGATAAGAATTGTGCCATCAAAATTAAAACCTTTTGCTCTTTAAAAGATATTGTTAAGAAAATGAAAAGGGAAGCCTTGCCTGGGAGAAAATACGTATAAGCACTTAGACAAAATACGTGCATTGCAAACACATTAAACACCTCTTATAATTCACTAATAAGACAATAAAAAATGGATAAAGAATTTGACCAAGGTTTCACAAAGGAAAAAATGAATGATGCCACAATGGCTGAACTGAAGAGAGGCATGGTCTGGGTTCCATAACATGGATGTTATGCTGGCAGTTGAGTGCATGGACAGGGAGAGAGGGCAGCCTCACTTTGCACCCCCATCTCTTCCCACAGAATTCTCCATTTTCTCCTTTCTTTTTACTTCTCCTTATCTTATTCTTCTACAGTGAAGAGGCTTATGGAGAGCTCAAGTCCAGTGGTCTTTGTTTGCTCCTAGAGCTCACTCTAGGCAGAACCAGAGCTGATACCAGGCTTCTTGGCTGCCTAGATGCAGACTCCCTGACTGGATTCTGCAGATGGACAAATGAGGGGAGTGTGGACTGGGGTGTCTTGGGCCTGGTTGAGTTCCTGTCTTCCCACTTTCCCATTGAAGTTTGTGTATCACTTTAAAACTGGCAGCCTACGAGAAGCAGAGCCATGTTTACATTTGACATTCATTTTCAAAACAGTTGTGCAATGTCATTTACTGAGATCTGGTAGATGTTTCTATTCCACCCCGAATAGCAGAATTACACCTTAGCACTTTGAGCAAAGATGGGTAATCAGCATTGGCTTTTGGCTTCCAGAATCAAGGTGTACATTTACATTGCGGTAACACAGTTATGCTTTCAAGCTGATGTTCTCAGCTATGTGAAAGTTTTTTTTGTAAGTTTTTCCTCTTGCCAGTCTGAAAAAAAATTGTACCCCTTGGGAACTATCCAGAATAATTTGCCACTATCTATGTGACCATAGGCAGTCACATATCTTTCTGAGCCTCAGTTTCCTCACATGTAAAACTAAGGATTGAAGTAGTTGATCTCTGAGGGCCTTTCAGATACATTTTCTTTGATCCATTCTCACATTCCACAATTCTAAGCCTGCCTTAAGTATTGCCAACATGCATTTAGATAAAATTTTTTGCAGTTGATTTGCAGCCTCCAGGATTCCTCTGCCTTGTTTATTTCTTCCTCATCCCTGTCTTGCTGGTTTGAGCTCCAGATGCTACGCCTCGTGCATAATTTGCCTGCTTATGATCTTGCTGTTCCCTGTGGATGGTGTCATGTTTGAAAGGTGAAGGAGAGAGTGTTCAATGCAGGAGCTAAGCCGCAGATGCATCCCTTTCTGACACTAAAGCCATGGATTTCTCTAGTTTCTCATCCTCTGTCCCTCTTTTAGTTTGTTTCATTGCTACATTTGGGTTTTATGATTACATCTGCTGTAGCAGGCACAGATGTTTTTCTCACTCAATTGTATGGTTAATGGTGAAATGGATTTTTCAAGCAGATGCTTGCATGTGGATGCTGTCCTTTTCTCTCCTGACACATTTTCTACACAAACAGTAGATTGTGTATCTGGTGTGCTTTGAGTCTAGCAAGAGAAAAATTCAAGCTGAATAACACTGGGCTGATTTTCAAGCTCCTAAAGCAATAATGCAGACACTAAACTTGACAAACTTCCCAGCACCCCTGCAGCCCCAATCCAGACCTGCACCTCCATTTTGCCAATTTTACTTGAGGTGACTGAGAGTAACCTTTGAAAGGCCACAGTATGAAGGGAAAATAATATCAGACTCAATTTTGAAAGAGCTGGACTCAATTGCTCTACCACTTTGGGTTCTGAGACCTGAGGCATGTAATTTAACCTCTGTTTCTTCATCTGTGAGATGAAGTGATAATAAAATGCTGGTGAGGATCATTGAGATAATTGCCAAGGAGCAGAGGTCCCTGACTTAAGTCTAATCTGTGTCTACTACTGGGCACAAATAGCTAACTGGAGCTGACTGGCCAGACGTCCATTTGCATGACAGACTGAAAAGCTTTCAGGGAGAGAGGCCGAACTGTGGAAGTGTTAGGGGCTTGAGCTCTAGCCCAGGGTTTCTCAGTCTTGGCACTATTTAAATTTTGAGCCCCATAATCATTTATTGTGAACAGCTGTCCTGTGCCGTGTAGGATGTTTAGCAGGATCCCTGGCCTGTACCCACTAGATGTCAGTAGTGCACCCCCTCCTGTTGTCATAACTAACAATGTCTTCAGATATTCCCAAATACATGGGAGAAGGGGATCTCAGTATAAACTCTGATTTAGAACTGCTAGTTACCTGAGAGCAATGGTTCTCAACCTTTCTAATGCCACAACCCTTTAATGCAGTTCCTCATGTTGTGGTGACCCCTAACCATAAAATTATTTTTGTTGCTACTTCATGAAGGGAGGTTGAGAACCACTGCTGTAGAGTCTCTGAATCCTGGCTTGAAATTCCATCTCTACTACTTAACCAAGGTCATGCAGCTAGTAACAATTTGTACTTCAACTTTTTCATCTGTACAATCAGAGTCCTAAAGTCCTAGCTACTTTGCAGAAAGGATTGTTGAGAGGATTAAAATAATAGGTGTTCAGGTGTTATAATTTGAAGTCAGGCAGTGCAATGCCTCCATTTTTGTTCCTTTTGTTTATGATAGCTTTGACAATTTGGGCTCTTTTTTGGTTTCAAATGAATCTTAGGATTTTTCCCCCTAGATTTGTGAAATATGATGTTGGTATTTTGATGCAGATTGCAATTCATCTTTAAAATACATTGAATAGTATGGATATTTTAACAGTGTTGATTCTACCAATCCATGAATGAGGGATGTTTTTCCATTTGTTTATGTCATCTGCAATTTTTTTCATCAGTGTTTTGTATTATGAAATGTCCAATTTACTTATGTAGTAGGCTTGACTGTTGATATCGCTAACATTTCACTTTCATATATCTTATTGCTTTTTATTGTGAAGGTACATCCTCGTTATTTCAAATGTACATTTTGCCTTGTGATTATCTTTCAATTTTTGAGCAATTTTTGTGAAACCATGAATAAGTCAAAAATTGTTAATTTCAAATATGAGTTCCATTGTGGAACCAACGCATCATAGAAAGCTCAAAATATCAATGGAATGTTTGGAAAGATGTGGTTAATGGAAGCACTGTGTGTCAATGGCTAGAGAAGTTCCTTTCTGGGATTTTAATCTTGAAAATGAGCCATGTGGGCTACCTGAGATCAAGATAAATAATGATGAAGTGAAAACTGTAGTGGAAGTGAATCCATCTCAACCTATGCATGAATTAGCAGCACTGTTTGATGTTACTATTCAAATAATACTGGACTACTGGGAAAAAAAATGACAAGGTAAAAAAGCTGGATTAGATGGGTTTTGCTTGAATTAAGTGAGCATCGAAAGAGAAGTTGTCTTAAAGCTTGCCTTTCTTTGTTGTCATAACATAAAGGCAAACAATTTCTACAACATATTGTTAAGTGAAATGGCAAATTTATTCTTTTTGACAATCATGAGCATTCAGCACAATGGTTGGATACAGATGAAGTGCCGAAACACAGTGTAACATGGAATATTTATCAATAAAAAGCTAATGTGTCTTCTTGGTGGTCCAGCGCTGGTATTATCCTCTACAACTTCATAAAACCTGGTCAATTGATGATAGTGCATGTCTACTGCAGCCAACTGGATGACATGATGAGGATCCTTGCAATTAAGCAGCCATAATTGGTCAATAGAGACTGGCCAATTCTCTTGCAAGACAAAGTTTAACCAGAAGTCCCATAAACAACATTGCTCACACTACAGAATCTGGACTTGGAAACTCTCTGTCATGCACTGTATTCACCAGATCTTGTACCAATGGACTACCACTTCTTCCAGACTTTGGACCACTTCTCGAAAGGAAAAATATTCAATTCTCAACAAGCTGTTGAAAATACCTTTTACAATTTCATCACAACTTGCTCTCCAGGCTTCTTTACTGCTGGAATAAACAAAGTACCATTATGATGGCAACACGGTGTCGATAGGTCAATAGTTTAGGCAAATACTTTGACTAATTTCACTGCTTCTCGTTTGATACACAATAATATAAACTTTTGATGTGAAATCAGATAATTAATATTTAATGACATAATAGTACTCCTTGTAGAGAACTTTCACCCCTTTGGGTAAGTATATTCCTAAATATTGGGAATGGTATGAATTTGACCATTGCCTTGACTATTACTAGCATATAGAAATGCTACTGATTTGTGTATATTAACTTTGTAACTTGAAATTTCACTAAATTTATTTATCAATTCTAGGACCCTTTTGGTGGAATCTTTAGGATTTTCTTGATATAAGATCATATTATCATCAAATAGGGATACAGATGAGGAAATTCTTTCCTGATATGGATGCCCTTTATTTCCTTCTCTTGCCTAAGTTCTCTGGCTCAAATTCTAATACTATGTTGAATAGAAGTGGTGAAGTGGTGACAGAAGGCACCCTTGTCTTGCTTCAGTTCAGTATCATGTTGACTATGGGTTGGTCATACATAGCTTTTATTATTTTCAGGTATGTTCCTTCTATGCCTAGTTTGTTGAAAGGTTTTTTTTTTTTTTTCCATGAAGGAGTGCTGAATTTTATAGAATGCTTTCTCCGCATCTATTCAAATGCTCATGCTTTTTTGAAAAGTCTGTTGATTTAGTGAATCATATTTATCGATTTGTATATATTGAACCATCCTTGCAACCCTGGGATAAAATTCACTTGATCCCGGGGAATTGTCTTCTTTATGTGCTGTTAGATTCAGCTTGTTAGTATTTTATTGTGGATTTTTGCATCTATGTGCATAGCAATATTGGTCTGTAGTTTTCTTTTTGTAGTTGTTGTTGTCGTGTCTTTTCCTAGCTTTGGTATTGTGGCAATATTTGTTTCATAAAATGAGTTAAGGAGAGTTTTTTCCTTCTCAGCATTGTGGAAGATATTCAGTAGGATAGAAGGTTGTTCTTCTTAGGTCTGGTAGAATGTGATTGTGAGTTCATATGGTCCTGGGCTTTTTTGTTGTTATTGGAAGATTTTTTTTTTAACTGTTTCAACCTCACTATTCCTTATTGGTATGTTTAAAATTTCTACTTCCTGGTTTAAGCTTTGGAGGCTGAGTGAAAAAAATATATCCTTTTCCTCTAGATTTTCTAGTTTGAGTACATAGAGGTTTTCATAATAGTCCTTTGTTCAATTTAAAATTTCTTAATTTTTATCTTGATTTCATCATCGCCTCAAAGATAATTTGGCAAAAGACTGTTTAATTTTCATATATTTTTGAAGTTTTGACAGTTCTTCTTGGAATTGATTTCTAGTTCCATTACACTATGTTCTAAGAAGATACATGGAACTATTTCAATTTTTAAAATTTGCTGAGACTTGTTTTGTGGCCCAACATATGCTTTATCTGGAAAATGCCCCATGTGCTGATGAGAAGAATGTATATTTTGCAGTTTTTTGGCTAGAATGTTCTGTAAATATGTGCTAGGTACAGTTGCTCTAAAGTACAGTTAAATCCAGTGTTTCTTTGATTTTCTGCCTCAATGATCTGTCTAGTTCTGTCAGTGTAGTGTTGACATCTCAGGCGGTTATAATATCACTGTTTATTTCTTGTTGACTTGATTCTTTTGTCATTTTAGAATGGACATGTTTTTCTTTTTTTAGTATTGTTGATGTAAAGTATGTTTTATTTTATATAAGAATAGCTATTTTGCTTACTTTTGGTTTCCATTTGCATGGAATATTTTTTGTACCTCTTTATCTTGAGTCTTTGAAAATCTCAGTGAGTTAACTGGGTCTATCTAGTCTCTTGCTAAATCTTTCCACTGTAATTTGAAACTCTCTAAATGACTCTTTCTCTTCTAGAAATTCTGTTATACTTTTTCTTATATTATATATGTCTTTAGTGACGTTTTCTGTCATGTGTTGAAGTATTTTTTCCCCCTTTGGTTTCTTTGTGTTGGTTCTCAACTTTATCATTAATCCCAATTATCTTGCTTTGTGATCCATACTCTGATTTACACATCTGACATGTCATCAATTCCCTTTTAGTTGCAGTTCATTGTTGAAAAGCAAGTGTGATGCCTTGGAGGTGTCTTTTTCCCCCCATGTTGCCAGAGTTTTTCCCAGTCTTTTTTCCCCTATGTTGCCAGAGTTCTTAACCTAGTTCCTTCTCAATTAGTACCTCTTCTCTTTGCTGAAAAACAAATGGCTTTGTGGTACACCTATTTTTCTTTGCTAACAACTCTGTTGCTCAGTGAATAGAAGAAAGATCCCTGGATAGTGAGCTTGAATCTTACTTAGGAAGGTTGACCAGGCAGAAGAGGAACAGATACACTGTGAAACTTTAACACTACTCCTCTCCTGCCTTTCCTTTTCTCCCTGCAGTTGTTATGGGTACCCATGACAGGCAGGGTGGGCATTGTGTGATGCCCTACCCAGGTCTGTCAATGGCAGTGCTACATGCACAGGCTGTAGCAGTATCAGTTGAACTACCCTGATGGCAGTAGTGAGCACTAGAGCCAGGAATATGCCTTCTGCCTGGCTTCTGCAGCAGTTGTTGCCAGATGGGGCCTTCCAGGTGGCACTAGAAAATGCCAGGTCTGTTGTCACCTGTGTTCCCCGTGCCAGCAGTGGGGTTGCTTGGCACCTGCTCAGCCTTCTTGCTCCCTCTCCTGTTCAGCAAGGGTGCTGGGGAGGGGACAGCAATGCATCTTACTCCAGGTTAAATGCAGCATTCTGGATCTGAGTCCACAAAATGGTACCAGCTGCAGTGAATGGGGTTTGGAATCCTGCTCTACCACACTGTGCCTTCTCTCTGGAGAAATGCCACTACACAATCTCCTATTAGTTTCCTATGTGGGTCTAGAGATCTGCTGTGTGGGGTGAAGGCATGCCTCTTGCACCTCTGATTGCAATGTTCTAAGGGGAAATATAGAGCCCCAGGATTCTCTTATCTGTTCCTTCCCCATAGGTGGGCACCTTCTCTGGGTACTTTTGATTCTGCTGATTAGGTTGTCCTTATTCCCTCTTAACTTTGAGAGACTCCTATTTCCTCTTTCCATTCCCAGTGCTTTCTTAGATGATAGATGCAAAGGTGAATTTTTTTTAATTTCTTATAGCATAACTGTGTACATTAATGCAATCATGGGGTACAGTGTTCTGTTTTCATGTACACTTTGAAATACTCTGTGCAGTAACTAAGGTGAATATTTACTTGTCACTTTCAATCCCCCTTTGTGTGTGTGAGCTGTCTCTAGTCTGCCCTCTTCCTAATTCCAAATCTGTTGTAGTATCTTTTCTTAAAATTTCAGATTAATATAAGCATATATATTTTTAGGTTACATTGTTTGTGTTTGTTATGAAAAGCGTGAGTTGCATTTGAGTCCTCCACCCGAGAAATACAACTATATTGTACCTGTTATGTAGAAGCTTCCTGAGCCGCTCTCCCTCCTCCCTTCTCCCCTATATATATATATATGTAAAATTAAATGATAGCTGTGTACATTAATGCAACCATGGGGTACAGTGTGGTGTTTTCGTAATTTGAAATATTTTTATCAAACTGGTTAACATAGACTTGATGTCAATTTTCTTAGTTATTGTGTTAAGACTTTTATACTCTACTTTTAGAAACATTCACTTGTACCCTTGTAAGACAAACCATAGAGATGATCCCTCCAATCACCCTCCCTCCACCCATCCCCCCTCCCCTCCCCCCTCCTATATTCTTAGTCTATAATTAGGTTATAGCTTTCATATGGTATTTGTATCAGAATGTTTATTGCTACCCAATTCATAATTGCCAGGTCATGGAAGAAGCCCGTGTGCCCATCGATCCATGAATGGATCAATAAACTGTGGTATATGTAGACCATGGAATGTTATGCAGCCATAAAGAAATACGGAGACTTTACCTCCTCCCCTTTCTTGAATTTAATTGTGTTTTCCTCTTGTATTAAGTACATGGAGTGCTCATTTCCCCCTTTGTCACCCTCACTAGAGTGCTCTGGCATCATAGCTCCCAGCAACCTCAAACTCTTAGGCACAAGTTATCCTCTTGCCTCAGCCTCCCAAGTAACTAGGACTACAGGCACCCGTCATAACATCTGGGTAGTATTAGAGACAAGGTCTCACTCTAGCTCAGGCTGGTCTAGAACTCCTGAGCTCAGACGATCCACCCACCTCAGCCTCCCAGAGTGGTAGGATTATGGGCACAAGCCACCTCACCAGCTTTCCATCTTTTCTGTAGTTGAATAGTATTCTATGGTATCCATTTACCACACTTTATTAATCCTCTCATGGTTTTATGGGCACCTTGGTTGTTTCCACATCTTTGCAATTCTCAAATGAGCTGCCATAAACAGTCAAGTGCAAATGTCCTTATGATAAAATTTTTTTTTTTCTTTTGGTTAGTTACCTAGCAGTGGGATTGAAGGAACAAATAGAAGGTCTATTTTTAGATTTTTGGCGATTATTCATACTTCTTTCCAAAAAGGCTATATTAGTTTGCAATCCTAAAGTATTCCTTTTTCTCTGCACCTTCACCAGCATCTGGAGCTTTGAGACTTTGTGATGTGGGCTATTCTTACTGGGATAAAGTGATATCTCAAGATTGTTTTGATTTGAATTTCTCTGATGATTAGAAATGATGAGCACTTTCAATGCATTTGTTGGCCATTCTTCTGTCCTCTTCGGAGAAGGTTGTGTTCATTTCAATTGCCCAGTGATTAATTGGATTGTTTGCTCTTTTCTCATTGATTTGATTGAGTTCTCTGTGGATTCTGGTTAGCTCTTTGTCTGATTCATAATATGTGAAATTTTACATCTGAAGACCAAAAAAATTCCTTAGCATCTCACATACTTCAGATAAATCATTTTTTGGTACTCTTTCATAGCAAATGAATTGTAAGAGTTGTGTATACTCACATTAATTCCTCATCTTCCATATTTTTTTCAATGCTTTTTGTGTCCACCAGTCAGCTGAGATACTTTTACCAAGGTTACCATGACACAAAACTTGCAGAAACCAAGAATCAATTTTTCTTTCTGCAGTGCCTTGGCCTTTTTGCTGGTTGCTTACTCCTTCCATGTCCAAAGTAACTTAGAATCATGAATGACCCTTTGTTAGCTCTTGGAAATGTAACCCCCCTGGAATATTATTTATTTCAGTTGTTGAAGATTTTATTGTCATTATCTGGAGCTGTTGGGTGTGCCATATCAGCTTCTCAGGTTATTTTGCAGAAATGCCGAGATTGATGAATGCGTACCTGGTTTCATTGTTAGAATCCCACATATCCATTGCTATGGATAATATGCCTATGTGAACAACTCTCAATAAAAGCCTCAGACCTAAACACTCAAATGGGCTTCCCTGGAGCAATATATCTCACTACTGTCTCTAAAAATTGGAGCTAGAAAGCATGCCTTGTGTGACTCCCAATGAGGAAAAATTTGGAAAACTGTGTTTGGCTTCCTGTACTTTACTCAAGAAGTTAACTAAGGACATAACTCCCTTCACCATAACCCCAATGAAAATGACATACTTAGGAATGTACCTAACAAAAGAGGTAAAGGACCTCTGTAAAGAAAATTATAAAACCCTAAGAAAAGAAATAGCAGAGGACTTTAACAAATGGAAGAATATATTATACTCATGGCTGGGAAGAATCAACATTGTTAAAATGTCTATAGTTCCCAGAGCAATCTACCGATTCAACTCATCCCTATAAAAATACCAACATTCTATTTTCAAGATTTGGAAGAATGAAGTTTTTTATAGTATTCACTAAGGATTTTTTTAATTTCTGAGGTGTCTGTTGTCATTTCACCTTGGTCATTTCTGATTGATGGTATTAGGGATTTTACTCTTCTTCTGGTTAGGTTAGCCAAAGGTTAATCAATTTTATTAAACTTTTCAAAAACCCAACTTTTTGATTCATTGATCCTTTGGAAAATTCTTTTGTTTTCTATTTCATTGAACTCTGCTCTAATGTTGGTTATTTCTTTTCTTCTGCTGGGTTTGGGATTGGAATGTTCTTCCTTTTCCAGTTGCTTGAGATGTCTCATTAAGTTGTTGACTTCCTCTATTTCTGTTCCCTTGAGGAAGGCTCGCAATGCTATAAGTTTCCCGCTTAGTACTACCTTTGCAATATCCCATATGTTCTGATAATTCATGTCTTTATTGTCCTTTTGTTCCAAAAATTTGGCAATTTCCTTCTTAATCCATCTATGACCCAGCTATCATTCAGCATAAGGTTATTAGTTTCCATGTCTGAGTACATAGATACCTGTTATTCGTGAGTTCAACTTTTATTGTGTGATGATCCGAGAAAATACATGGAATAATTTCTATACATATACATTTACTGCAGTTAGACTTGTAACCTAAGATGTGATCAATTTTGGAGGATGTTCCATGGGCTCAGGAGAAGAATGTGTATTCACTTTTATTAGGATAAAATGTTCCATAGATGTCTGTTGATTTCAATTGTTGTATGGTGAAGTTTGAGACCACAATTGCTTTGCTTAGTTCCCTATTGGAAGATCTATCCAATACTACCAAAATGGTATTAAAATCTCCAACTATTATGGTGGTAGAAGATATTGCTCATGTCTGTTAGGGTCTCCTTTATAAATTGAGGAGCATTCTGGTTGGGTATGTAAATGTTAATAATTGAAATCTCATCATGTTGAGTGTTGCCCTCAACAAATATGAAGTGACCGTCCTTATCTATACTTACTTTTGTTGGTTTAAAGCCTAGTGTATCTGCCAATAAAATTGCCATTCTTGTTTTCTTCTCATTTCTGTTTGCCTGGATTACAGATGCCCAACCCTTCACCCTGAGTCTATATTTATTCTTTAAAGTAAGATGAGATTCTTGTATGCAACAGATATCAGACCTGAGTTTTTGTATCCAGTCAGCCAACCTGTGCCTCTTAAGAGGACAGTCTAAGCCGTTCACAATTAGTTGAGAGTATGGATAAGCCTGGTAGTATTTTGGGTACCACGATTTTTGAAAGTCCAGTGGAAATTTTGAAATTTTTCATCACTGTGGAAATTGGATTTTGGTCAAGAATTTCAGAGTGAGTTTATTTTGATGGTTGAGCATTGTGCTGGTCATTATGGAGAATGGGTCTGAGGACTTCCTAAGGAGCTGGTTTAGTTATGGCAAATTTCTTCAACATATTTATGTCCTTAAAGTATTTAACTTCTCTGTCATAAATAAAGCTCAATTTAGCTGGATACAGGATCCTGGGCTGAAAGTTGTTTTGTTTTAGGAAACTGAATGTTGATGACCATCCTCTTCTGTCTTGAAAAGTTTCAGGAGAAAGATCTGTAGTTATTCTAATATTCTTCCCCTGGTAGGTTATGATTTTCTTATGTCTGGCTACTTGCAGGATTTTCTCCATCACATGAACTTTGTTGAAGTTAATTACAATGTGCCTAGAAGATGCATTGTTTGTGTTGAGTAGTGCTGGGGTTCTGAAACTGTCTGCTATCTAATTTCAGTGTCTTTTGTCATGCTTGGGAAGTTTTCTTCAATTATCTCTTGGAGTAGAGTATCTGCACCTTTTGGATCATCCTCTTCTCCTTCAGGGATTCCTAGGAGGTGAATGTTTGCTCTTTTGGAGTCATCCCCCACTTCTCTCAGGGAATGACCCATTTTGGCTCTCCACTTCTCTTCCTCTCTTAGTGTTTGTGAGCAGTCAAAAGCTTTGTCTTTAATGTCAGAGATCCTTTCTTCTGCCTGCTCCATTCTGTTACTGAGGGATTCTACTGTAGTTCTCAGATCTTTGAGGGCTGCAAGTTCTTGCCTCAAAATGCACCAAAAGTCTTTGGTGATTTTGCCTTTGAATTCATTGAATTCTGGAGACAACTTTTGAATTTCTACTTGAATTTCTAATTCCATCTTTGCTTTCATTCCATTAATCTTATTTACAATCTAAATTCTGAATTGGATTTCTGACATCTCATCCATTTGTTTAGGAATGGGTCTTCTGTTGTGTCTCCTTTGTCATTGCTTGAGGAGTTAAACTACTCTGATTATTCATGTTGCCAGAGTTTTTCCGCTTTTTCCGCCCCTTGATTATATTCCACTGTTTGGCTAGAGAAGTTGGCAAGTTGAAATTGAATTGAGGGCTCCTGGAGTTGTAAGTGACCAGCCATTTACCAAAGAACCTGGATTGTCCATTGCGGCTTTTCCCTTAGAGCTTTACAATGGTCCCATTCAGAACTACAGCCTGAAACTCTGGGGACTTGCTTGGTGTGGTGGGGCTAAATGGTGCTGACTGGTATTCAGCTAGTCTCTGACCAATCCTAGTGAATGGCTTTGGGCTGAAATCTCAGCTGTGGAGATATAAAGGCAACTAAGACATCCCAGCCCCACCTCCACAGGTGACAGTTGGCAGGTGAGAATCCCACACTTCCACAACAACACAACCAGGGTACAACCTTGGGGGGTCCCTGGGTGATTGGCCAAGGTCAAGGAAACCAAACCAATTGTTCCCATCAACACAAACACCAATCTGGTGGGAGAGTTCAAAAGGTCTTCAGCATCTTGGCAGCGGGGGTCCACTGGCAGCTCAATTTGAGCCCAGTGGCAGAGGCTGTGGATCCACCACCACTGTCATGGCAGCACTGCTACTGTCGGGGTAGTGCCATCAGTCTGGGGCACTGCTGTCTACAGGTAACTGAAGCCAGAGGGGAGCTGGAAGGCATTGCTACTGGCTGCAAGGGTCACAGGAGCTGGGAGGGGAACTGGAGGGCTCCGCCACTCCTGCCAGGCTCCTGCCACCCCTGAGGCCCCAGGGGCCCCCAACTCCACCCTCTGACTTTCCACCCAGCTTCTGCCACCTGAGGGCTGGGGTCAGTGGCTCAAATTAGTTTTATCCCCCATCCTTCATTATTTTATTCATGCCACTTACTAATACTTAAATAATTTTTTTTCTAAAATGCAATCCCTTAGAGGGCAAAGTGTCTTTCTTATTTGCTGATTTTTCCCAGTGTCCAAAGCAGTAGTAGAAGACATTTGATAATGTATAGATTGAAAGAATGAAATCTAGAACAACCTGCAGCTTTAAGGACATCCTTACTTAGAGGTTTGTAGTTTTCTGAAACATGCTGAAGGAACCTTTAAATAGGTGTTGCGTGTATAAGGGCTAAGCTATGGAATTCCCAAAACAGTCTAAGTTTTCTCATTTAAGGTTTTTGTTCTTATATGTCCTCAGTTCTCAAAACCATGCCTAGGTTAAAGTGTTCAGTAATTTTTTTTTTTTGAATAAATGAATGGTACCTGATGCAAAGTAGTCATTGAAAACATTTGGAGAAAAAATTCAGAAATTAAGACATGCAACAGATGCTTGGGGGAATGGTTTATGTTTTTCTCCTACCCATGTTCCACATTTTCTTTTCCCCTTTCAATAAAGAATATTTATTCATTCATTCTGTTAATATGCATTGAGCATCTAATTTATACCAGTGATATTTTAATATAGCTAATTATCAAAACTTGTTTACTGAAACCCTTACAATACAGAACTTCTTCAATATTGAGTTCTTCTCATATGTGTGTTAACTGGGCAGTAAGAAAATTGGCAGATCAATATCATACACCATGCAAGATCATAGAATTTTGAGCCCACATCTAAATATTTATAGATAGGAAGAGAAATAAAGGAATGAAGTTGGATAAAAAATCTAATAATGATATAGATTGAACAATTGTTTTTTTGTTCTTTTTTTTTTTTTTGTATTTTTTTAGAGTCAGAGTCTCAGTTTGTCACCCTCAGTAGAGTACCATGGTATTACAGCTCACATCAACCTCCAGCTCTTTTGCTTAGGCGATTGTCTTGTCTCAGCCTCCTGGGTATCTGGGACTACAGATGCCTACCACAATGCCTAGCTATGAACAATTTGTGTTTGTCTACTAATGCCCATATCTACTGCTGGGATTCTAGGAGAGTGTTTTTGAGAAGTGAAATGAACCATAATAAATTTTAGAGAAAGATTAACTGCCTTGATCAAATAAATGCTTTTTTTGGGTACAAGTCTGGTAGCATTATTTGGATGCATGATGTTTGGGTAAAACTTGAAAAGAAAAATATCTTGACTCAGAAAGACAACGGATTTCCATTGGTTTTAACAATGAAGAACTTTTCAGTATCTAGAACACTAAAGGATACGATAATGAGCATCCCTGCACATATATTCATTTCTACCGATTAGGTAAATTCCTACAAGTGAAATAGCTGTATCAAAGAGTATGCACTCTTAAAATGCTCATAGTAACTGCCAAATTATTTTCCAGAATGGTTAGAGCAAATTTATACTTCTTCTAAACATCTGAGAAATATTGTTGCTGTTCTGTACTCTCTCTAGAAGTTGGTATCATCACACTCTATAAATCTTCTCTATTTCCCATATAATTAAAAAAAATCCTTTTGCTATTTCAATTTTCATTTACTTAGCAACTACTGTGCATCCACTCTTACATGCTGATCATTTTTAATTCTGTGAATAGTGTATTCACATCCTTTGCCCTTTTTAAAATGTATTAATCATATATTGTATGATAAATTGCTAATAATTGATTAGAAGAATTTTTGTTCTGTATTAGAGATGTGAAAATTTTATGTCTTATGTTTTTTAATTTTTTCTCCTGTTTTCTGTCATTTGAGTTTATTTATAGAATTTTCTGATGTATAGAGGATTTTAATATTCATGTGGCTAATGTGACTAAGTTTTTTATTTTATCCATTCCGGACTTCCAAACTTGCTTGGAAATGGTTACACTGAATTTACAAAACATTATACTATATTTTCTCTTCCTATATCCATTTCATTAACTCTGTCATTTTATTTATATGAAACTCAGGTAATCATTCACAAATATTCTAGGCAAACATTTAAATTATTTTTTTCCAAATGTATCTTCAGAAGACCCAGTAATACATATTATTCCATCTTGCCCTGACCTCTTTGATTCATCCCTTGTAAATATGTTTCAATGATGTCTGTACATAAGTATGTTCCTTGACTTGTCTATTCCACTCATTCATTTGTTTATTCTTTTGTCAATACCATACTCTGTGGGTTACAGTGGCTATTATGAACATATTTTCATATCTAATAAGTCAAGTCCCTTAAAGTATTCCTGAAAAATTTCTTGGCAAATCTTCTGCACTTCTCCTGACATATAATTGTATTTTTATTTTTTATAACTGTAAAAATTTCATTTGGATTTTGATTGAAAATACAAACAATTGCTGAATATTGGCATTATAAACTATCACTAAATAGATAAATTTAGCTCTTTAATATTAGAGATTGCAATTTAGGTGGGAAAATCATCTTGATTGCAAATCAAGATATGCAATTCTCATTGTCTATGATTTGCTGCTTATGTGCTTTTTCTATCTGGTCATCTTATTCTCCAGTGTCAAATCTTTTGGAGTGTGTTTACTCCTGGATGTGGCCCCCAGAACCCTCCAAAGTGATTTTCATGTAAATCTCATGGTATTATTTTATCTCTTGCCATGTTAAATATACTGTATGATATTTTTGAAGATCTAATTCAAACAATAGAAACAATTTATATCAAAGCATATAGTATATCTTTCTTTATTTATGTTTAAGAGGAATGGCAGATTTACTTGAGTGGATATCAGAAACATGAAAAGTCACTGGATAAGTTAATGAAAAGGGGAGAAATACAAATGCTCGAAATTTAAAATGACAAAGGTGACATAGTCTTGAATACAAAGAAAATTTCAAGTCTCCTAAGTGCAAAGTTTGCATTATTCTACTCAAATACATTTGAACACAGATGCAATGGATACTTTTCTAGTGAAACATAAGTTACCCACATTGGCCCCAGGAGAGGCAAAAAATCTAAGGAGACAGTCACATACATCACATGCTTAATTTGGATAAAGAATTCTTTTTTTTTTTTTATTGAATGGTAACTATGTACATTAATGCACTTCTGGGGTACAGTGTGGGGTTTTCACATGCAATCTGAAATACTTCCATCAAACTGGTCAACAGAGCCTTCATGTCATTTTCTCAGTTATTGTTTTAAAACGTTCACATTCTACTCTTAGAAAGATTCACTTGTACCCCTAAGAATTCTTATATAAACAGCAGCCAGGAGCCCGGCGCGTTGGCCGCCCCTCCTTGGGGCCTTGGCCATGGTGTGTGGTACTTAGATGGAGCACGTGGTGGGCTCGAGGATGCACCCAACCGCTGTGCCCACAACACTGAGGCGGTTAGGGGGAAGACCAGCCATTAAGGAGAACGCTCTGCAGCAGTGGCAACCCAGAGTGTCTGTCCGGTCTGGGCACCAAAGCGGTAGTGCAGCCTGCGGTTGGCAGGAGTTGAGGACTGAGCACATTTTAGCCAGGACCGGGTTCCAGGAGCCCTCTCGACCCACATAAATGAGCCATCAACCTGACAGGGCAGAGCCTGCTGGTCCCTCACAGGTTCCACCACCCCAGGAGGAGCTGGACCTGCCTGATACAACATCCAGCAGTGAGTTGAGGGGTCTTTTTGAGTGTCCGGGCTGCTTTGACTATGTCTTACCACCCATTCATCAGTATCGGCATGGTCATCTTGTTTGTACTGGCTGTCACCAAAAGCTGATTTCTTGTCCAACTTGCCAGCACCCATTGGGATCCATTCGCAACTTGGCTATGGAGAAAGTGGCCGATTCACTTAGATTCCATGTAAATACGCCTCTTCTGGGTGTGAAATAACTCTGCCACCCACAGAAAAAGCAGACCACGAAGAGGTCTGTGACTTTAGACCTTATTCCTGTCCGTGCCCTGGTGTTCGCTGTCCATGGGCAGGCACTTTGGACCTTGTGATGCCCCATCTGACACATCAGCATGGCTCCACAGTGAGTTGTGGTCACTTGTTCTTTTCTTGCTAATGTGTTTGAGTTTTCTGTGGATTCTGGTTATCAAGCCTTTGTCAGTGGCATAACCTGCAAACGTCTTCAATTCTGACATATTCACTAAGGATTTTTTTAATTTCTGAGGTGTCTGTTGTCATTTCACCTTGGTCATTTCTGATTGATGGTATTAGGGATTTTACTCTTCTTCTGGTTAGGTTAGCCAAAGGTTAATCAATTTTATTAAACTTTTCAATGAACCAACTTTTTGATTCATTGATTCTTTGGATAATTCTTTGGTTTTCAGTTATTTTTTATAATTGTAAAAATTCCATTTGGATTTTGATTGAAAATACAAACGATTGCTGAATATTGGCATTATAAACTATCACTAAATAAATAAATTTAGCTCTTTAATCTTAGAGATTGCCATTTAGGTGGGAAAATCATCTTGATTGCAAATCAAGATATGCAAATCTTATTGTCTAATGCCACGATTTGGTGCTTATGTGTTTTTTCTATCTGGTTGTCTTATTCTCCAGTGTCAAATCTTTTAAAGTGCATTTACTCCTGGATGTGGCCCCCAGAGCCCTCCAAAGTGATTTTCATGTAAATCTCATAGTATTGTTTTATCTCTTACCATGTTAAATATACTGTATGATATTTTTGAAGATCTAATTCAAACAATAGAAACAATTTATATCAAAGCATATAGTATATCTTTATTTATTTATTTTTAAGAGGAATGGCAGGTTTACTTGAGTGGATATCGGAATGAAAAGTCATGGGATAAGTTAATCAAATCATGTGTTTGATCTGCTTTGACTATGTATTACCACCATCCTTCAGTGTCAGTGTTGTCATCTCGTTTGTACCAGCTGTCACCAAAAGCTGACTTCTTGTCCAACTTGCTAGAGCCCATTGGGATCCATTCGCAACTTGGCTATGGAGAAAGTGGCCAATTCACTTATGTTTCCATGTAAATATGCCTCTTCTGGGTGTGGAATAACTCTGCCACCCACGGAAAAAGCAGACCACGAAGAAGTCTGTGACTTTAGGCCTTATTCCTGTCCATGCCCTGGTGTTCTCTGTCACTGGGCAGGCTCTTTGGAGGCTGTGATGCCCCATCTGATTCATCAGCATGACTCTGATACAGCACTAGAGCAAGAGACTGCAACTTTCCTTGCAACAGACATTAATAACATGCATAGTACTTTTTACTGGGTGATGATGCAGTCTTGTTTGACTTGCACTTCATGGTGGTCTTGCAGAAACAGGTAAATGACGATGGTCAAGAGCAGTTCTGCGCAATGGTACGGCTGCTAGGAACACTCCAGCAAGCGGAAAATTTTACTTACCAACTTGAGCTCAATAGTGATCGATGGCGACTGACTTTTGTTTAAAAAATTTGGCAATTTACTTCTTAATCTCATCTATGACCCAGCTATCATTCAGCATAAGGTTATTTAAGTTTCCATGTCTTTGTATGAGTATGCAGATGCCTGTTATTGGGGAGTTCAACTTTTATTTGTATGATGATCTGAGAAAATACAAGGAATAATTTCTATATGTCTAAATTTGCTGAAGTTCAACTTGTGACCTAAGATGTCATCCCTTTTCGAGGATGTTCTATGGGTGATGAGGAGAATGTGTATTCAGTTTTGTTAAAGTGAAATGTTCTGTAGATGTCTGTTAAATTTAATTGTTGTATGGTGAAGTTTAAGGCCAAAATTTCTTGCTTAGTTTCTTATTGGAAGATGTGTCCAATACTGCCAAAGGGGTGTTAAAATCTTCAACTATTATGGTGCTGGAAGATATCAAATTGTTTATGTCTGTTATGGTCTCCTTTATTAATTGAGCAGCATTCTGGTTGGATGCATAAATTATAACAATTGAGATTTCTTCATGTTGCATGTTTCCCTTGAAAAATATAAAGTGATTATTCTTATCTTTCCTTACCATTACTGGTTTCAAGCCTATTATATCTGCAAATAAAATTGCAACACCTGCTTTTTTCTGATTTCCATTAGCCGGACTTATAGATGTTCAACTCTTCACCTTGAGTCTATTTTTTATCCTTTTATTTAAGGTGAAACTCTTGCATGCAACAGATATCAGGTCTGAGTTTATGTACCCAGCCAGCCAACCTATGCCTATTTAGAGGACAATTTAAGTCATTCACATTGAAAGGATTGAAAAGCATGATAGTGTTTTGGGTGCCATGTTTTTCAAATGTCTAATGTATGTTCTTAGTCCTTACCTTCTGTGGATGTTAGGTTTTGTTCAACAGTTTCTGGGTGAGTTTACTTTGGTCATGGACCATTCTGCTGGTTATTATGGAGGATGAGACTGAGACTATCCTGGAGAGCTGGTTTGTTTGTGGCAAATTTCTTCAACATCTGTATGTCATTAAAGTATTTGATTTCTCCATCATAGATGAAGCTTGGTTTAGCTGGATACAGGATCCTTGGCTGGAAGTGATTTTGTTTTAGGATATTGAAGGTTGAAGACCCACTGCTGGTTTGGAAAGTTTCGGCTGAGAGATTAGCAGTCATTCTGATGTTTCTCCCTTTGTATGTAATGGTTTTCTTACATCTGGCTGCTTGCAGAAGTTTCTCCTTCATTTTAACTTTAGTGAAGTTAATTGAAATGTGCCTAGGAGATGCTTTGTTTGGATTGAGTTGTGCTGGAGTTCTGAAACTGTCTGCTATTTGAATTTCAGTATCCCTTGCAATGCCTGGGAAATTCTCTTCCAAAATCTCTTGGAGTAAAGCATCTGTGCCTTTAGGACCATCCTCTTCTTCTTGAATTCCTATAAGATGACTATTTGATCTTTTGGAGTGATCCCTCAACTCTCTCAAGGAAAAATCAGTTTTTGCTCTCCATCTGCCTGTTTGAATGTTTGGGAGTGTTCAAAAGCTTTGACTTTGATTTCAGAAATCCTTTCTTCTGCCTGATCCACTCTGTTACCTAAGGAATCTACTGAATTTCAGAGCTCCTCAAATGATTTTTTCATTTCACTGAGCTCTGCTATCTGCTTTCTAATTATGTCCATATCCTTGGTAAATTTGTCTTTGAATTCACTTACTTATTGAAACAACTTTTTGGATTTTAATATCCATATTTTCCTCTAATTTATTCATCTTATTTGCCATCCATATTCTGAATTCTATTTCTGACATTTTGGCCATTTGCTTATGAATGGCATCTTCTAATTGTATCCCTTTTGTCATTCCTTGGGGTATTTGATTTGCTTTAATTATTCATATTTCCAGTGTTTCTTCTCTGGTTCCACCCCATGCTTAATTTCTGTAGTTTGGGTATTAAAACTGGAAGGGTGTGATTTAATTGGGGGTTCCAGGAATGTAGTTACCTAGTCCTTTACCGAAGATCAGAAATTAGTGATTGTGTATTTTCCTTACATCTTTACTATAGTCCCTTTCAGACCTGCATCTAGAAACTCTGAGAGCTAAAGTGGTGTTATAGGACTAGCTGGCTCTAAAATGTAGTCAGCCAACTACTATCTGATCCTACTGAGTCACAAGATAAGGATAAAATCTCAGCTAGGAGGATATACAGGAAACTGAGATTCCCCTGCCCCTTACCAGCAGCTATTACGGAAGGAGACAGTCTCTCCCAGTTCAAAACAACCTTGGTTCAACCTTGGAGGGTCCCCAAGTGGACTGCCCAAGTTGATAGTTCCAAAAGCAATTATCTTGGGCAGTACAAAACACTACTCAACTGTGAAAATTCAGTTGGTGACCAGCAACCTTGTGGTAGTGTTCCACAGGCAGCTCAGACCAAGAAACCCAAGATCCTGGAGTTTGGCTCTCTCTGGTGGTCAAGGGGATGGGAAGGTTTGTCCAGGCCAAGAGTCAGGCCAGAGGAATTGGTGCTTACTTCCCTACCCTATGCTATAGCCTCACCCACCACTGGTAGCCCCACAGTGCTATGGCCTGGCTCCCTTCAATGGGTGGAAATGATAGGGATATGGGCCTGCCTGAGACAGGGGAGATCAGTGCCTCCTCTGTGTGATAATTTGCCACCAGAGCAACCTCATGTGTCTAGAGCTTGGCTCTCTGGCTTCCTCTAGTGTTCAATGGCTTCTACGCCCTAGGGGCTGCTGTGGTAAACTCGTGGAGTTTGCGACTCTGTCATGGCTATGCTCCACCACAGGTGGGCACATTATGAGACCACAAAAGCTGGGATTCTATGCCTACACCATGCATGCACTCTGATCTCAGTTCTGTCTGAGCCGCACCCTGGAAGGTACCACTGGAGGCATACCCCCAGTTCATAGAGCCTGTATTTTTGTCCCAGTTCTACTCTGTCTGTGGCTGCTCCCAGGGTAGAGGTCTGGCTCCCTCTAGTTGATAAGGGAAATGGGAAGTATGAACCGGGGTGTGAGCTCTGTTGCTCCCACCACCGCTGCACTCTGCCATGGTCCACATTACTCCCTCTCCCGCTTGGCTTCCTCACTCCACAATCCCCACTTTACATCCATGCAGCTGTTTCAGCCCAGACTGGTAGCAGCCCATGCCATACCTGTACCTGTCAAGAAATTGCCCAACAATCTGGGCTGTGCAGGGGATAGGCTTCCAGACTGTAGGGTTGGGATGGCAGGGTGGGCTGGAAGTTCAGAATTGTAGATATATGTTCAGTTTTATGCCAGGCAGGAGAATGTCTAGGCTCACAAGTGGGATCTCTCTGGGGAAGAAGATCCAGTTTTTAGCTACTCTATACCATAGGATAAAAAAAGAGGTCTGAACTCTGCTTACTTGTTTGTAGAAAGTTTACTGCCAGCAGTTCTCATGGAGAAGGAGACTCACATTAGCTTGGTGATAGGTTTTGTACCTATGGTTTGTTTCCTTGGCATTATAGCTCACCTCCACGTTGATGATGTGCATTCCTCAATTTTCTCTCCTAGCTCAGTTCCAAACTATCAGCTTTATTTATCAGAGGAACTTCTGTTCTTTATTTCTCTTTCTGGATGGGAGCCTCTGTGGAAAGCTGGCTCTAGTCAGCCATCTTGTCATAATATATCTTTAAAAGATTTTCTTTCTGTCCAAGGACTATGGCATGCCTGTATATTTGTTTATTCAGGTCTTTTTATATGATTTTGATAAGCTCTTTTTTAATTTTTCATTGTACCACCTATTACTTGGTATTTTATATTTTTTTGTGGCAATTGTGAATGTCTTTCAATTTTAATTTTTAATTGTATATTGTCAGTATAAAACAAATCTTGTCTTGTTTCTGACCAATTTACTACATTTTCTTATCCTAATGGCTAATTTACTTGGTTATCTTGGGTTTTTCTAGGTATACAATCACAGTATCCTTAAATAATATAAATTTTAACTCACATTCTAAAATGTATACCACATATTTAATTTTGTTTTCTTACCACATTAGCTCTACACAAAATAACAATTATAAATAGAAGAAAGTATTTTTGTTTACTAACGCTCCATATTTATGGAGAAAACCTAAATACTATGCAGTCATTAACAATGAACATTTTTGAGACTATTTAATGATATGGAAAACATTCCTCATGTGTTAATTTTAAAAAATTGTTTTGAGAATATGGTCTAGTTGTTAAAACACACATAGACTCCCATACATTCACAGAGCGAAAAAAAGGCTGTGTGAGTACTTGTCAATACGAAATTATTATTATTAGAAGATAAAATTTTCCCTTTTTTAATATTTTAAGTAGTTTTGAAATTTCCATGGTAAGCATATATAATTTGCATGATCAGAATAAGACCATAAATGCTTTTAAGTGCAAGACAGCAAGTTTGGGGGAAAATTCTGCCTGCCACTAAAACGTTTCTTACTTCGTCTATAAGTTCTAACATTTAATTCCAACATACTAAACTGCGAAGAGTTTTGCATAAAATAGAGGTTGCTCAACATCCTATCTTTATGTTTCTATGACTCTAGTTGCTACCTTTGCAGATTTGTGAAATGCTAGCTCTGCAACTCTCTTCAGTGCAAACTGGTTCTGTCACTGGCATCTGAAATATATATGTGCTGCAAATGCATTTACAAAATGGCTACCTCCTTGGATATTGGTAAAGGAAAGGAACAGTTTCTGCTGAGTGCTGCCTAGAAGACTATTCCCTGTTACTTAGAGTCCTTTTCCCCTTCTATCCCTATAGATCCTTTTTCTGCTTTCCCCGCCATCAGTCATCTACTTAGCTGACACAATTGCACTTAAAACTTGTCCCTTTGCAGGTTTGCTGGTGCTTTACTCTATTTCATGTAGGTTATAAAAGTGGTTATCACTTTTGTACTCCAGTGGAATTAAAGAACTTTCAATCTCATCTTTTATAGCCTTTGCTTACTCTTCCTACGGAGATTTTATTTAGGGAAGATGTTCACCTGAATTTGTTATTAGCTGTGAGCCAGACAATCTAACCCATAGGAGCACCTTAAATACTGAGAATGGAGGTTCCTTAGGCTTTTTAGTCTCTGAATTTTTATTTCTTTTTTTTTTCCTAGTGGGAATAGAGTAGGGGAAGATAAAGTTTAGGGAAACCAGAATCAATGTTGTTAGAGGCCCATTAGGTGAAATGTAAGACAAGTATGCAAGTATAAACTTTTCTTCAAGCTCTTATGATAAGGATATATCCCTTAAGCTATTTGATTTTGTGTCAGAAAACCTAAATTGCTTTATTTTCTTAAAAAGTATTTTTGTGGAAATGTTAATTCTTTATTTAAACAGATTGCTATATACTGAGTGTGTGCCCTTGCTTTGAGAAAATCAGAAACATCCATCATTCTGATAAATGTTAGATAATTTGGACAATATTTTCTTCCTTTTCTTTTATTTCCTAACAGAGATGGTGCTATTAAAAACAAACTGTTGCTTTGTCAAAGCCCATATTCTATTATGTGGTGTTATTTATACAAAGTCTAATAAAACATTATGCTACTAATCAAAGGTGATAGATACAAAACATTGTTTTGTCTTCTGGCACTATGGATTATGCTAATAGCCATCTGCCCATAATTGATATTTTGTTCTTCAGTCACAGAAAAATAAACATAACCAACTATAAAAGACAACTTTTTTTGTTGTGATAGATGCTTATACAATTGTCTTTTATTCTCCATTATGCTTTTCATAATTTCTTAGTTAATTATTTAGTAGTATAATACTTTTATGGCACTAAGACTGTCACTGCATGCCAAATAAAGATTTGAAATATATAGTATATGCACAATCATGTCATCCCTAATATCCTCACCACGCAGCTGGGAAAAAACAATGAAACCAATAACATTTAAGACATTTGGGGGATGACAATTTTTTTCCTGTTTTCACACATGTTAGATTCATACTTTAGATTCCTGTGGAGTAAGAATTTGTAATTAAAAAAAAGCAATCAGGAAGAATATAGACTTACTAGGTATAGTGGAAACTCAATTAAGTCAATGTCACCTTGGATTTTGTACATAGCCCTAGATTAGAGGGAAACTCATTTTCTATAAGGAATTCACCTGCAACTCCACAATAAAAGGCTCCCTTTGCAGGTGTCCCTGGATGTAAATCTGGTTATGTGCAGTCAAAAAATATTCATTGTGTGAGTGAAGGGAACTCCACTAAATACTACCAAATGCTAGAAGGAAATACAAAAGAAGGTAAAGATGTGGTACTTATCCTAGAAGAATTTATGATCCATTTGGGAGCTGTACTCTACAACTTAGGAACATTTGTAAGCAAGACATCCAGGTAAATTGATAGAGGATTTAAGTGCTGGAAAGTAGAGACTTGTGATAGGATTGCCAGCAGAAATTGATAGCTATTTTAAAAACTTTAATGTCCACTAAGAAGATAAGTTAAAACTTTCCTGAGATCTCTGGAACCTGTGTGTACAAAGGACCAGTAAGTAGATGTCATCTGAAGGTCATGGTATGGTCCTCTGTCAATAACAATAACAAAATCCTCCATTAATACTTGAAATAGCATCATTGGTGATTCATGTCTTTGAATTAAGTAATCCCTTCCCCATGAATTTTATATGATTGGGGCATTCAGAGAGACTAAATAATGTGGTTTGGTTGCCATGGTAAGATGGTCCAACACACATCTGTACACATAACTTCTAATTACAAATATCATGCTCATCTGAATATCACAAGAAGAGGTACGTACATGATGAATTCAGCTCATTTTTCTGTCATGCTGTTTTTTCCTCATTGATGCCTAATATATTAATAGCACTGTATATTGAATACAAATCTTTTGATTTTCATACATATGGCAAATATATTTCCCATTTGTAGTTTTTTTGTTGTTTTTACCTTATTATTTTCATGTTGTCAAACTTGAAAATGTTCTTGTGTGTATTATGAGTTTGATTTAATGTCTGGATAGGATTTTCCTACTCCAAGATTGCACAAGTATAGTCATTCCTTGGCTCATTGCACTTTGCTTTATTATGCTTCACAGATTGTGCGTTTTTCACAAATTGATTTGAGGTAATTCCTCATGAAGCAACTCTATTGCTTCCATTTTTCCAATAGCATGTGTTCACCTGGAGTTTCTGTGTCACATTCTGGTAATTCTTGCTATATTTAAAACGTATCCATTATTGTTATATCTATGGTGGTGATCTGTGTTCAATAATCTTTGATATTACTATTATAACTGTTTGGGACACCACAAACTGCACCCATATAACATGGAAAACATAATCAATAAACATTGTGTGTGTTTTGCCTGCCCCACTTACTGGCTATGACCTCTTCTCTTCCCCTCTCCTTGGGCCTCCCTACTACCTCAGACACGACCATATTGAAATGAGGCCAATCAATAAATCTACAGTGCCCTTTATGTATTTAATTGAAAGAAAGAGCTGCATGTCTCTCATTTTAAATCAAAAGTTAGAAATGCCTAAGCTCAGTGAGGAAGGAATGTTGAAAGATAAGAAAGGCTGAGGCGAGGCCTCTGGTGCCAAACAGTTAGCCAAGCCACCCTTAGTGCTGATACAGAGAAAGTTTTAATGGTCTGGATAGAAAATCCAAAAAAATTACCTTAAGCCAAAGCCTAATCCAGAGCAAAGCCCTAACTCTCTTCAATTTTATGAAGTCTGGGAGAACTAAGAAAGTTGTAGCAGAAAATATAGAGTAAGCAGAGTTTGGTTAGTGAAATTTAAGAAAATAAACTGTGACCATTACATAAAAGCAGAAGGTGAAGCAGCAAGTGCTGTTATCAAGAAGACTACACTAAACAACTGATTTTTAGTGTAGATGAAAAAGCCTTCTACTGGAAGAAGATGCCACCTAGGACTTTTTTAGCTAAAGAGGAGAAATCAATGCCTGCGTTTAAAGCTTCAAATGATAGTGCAACTCTTCTTGTTAGGGGCTAAAACATCTGAAGACATTGAATTGAAGTCAATGTGCATTTACTGTTTTGTAAATCCTAGGACCCTTGGAAATTACTCTAAATCTACTCTTCCCCTGCTCTATAAAAGAAATAACAAAAGCTTGGTGGCAGCACATTTGTTTACAGCATGGTTAACTGAATGTTTTAAGCTCACTGTTGAGACATACTGCTCAAAAAACAAAACAATAACTTTGAAAATGTTGAAATGCATTGACAGTACAGCTAGTCACACAGGAGTTCTGACAAACATATACAAGAAGATTAATGTTGTTTTCATGCATGCTAATACAACCCATTCTGCAGCTGACAGATCAAGGAGTAATTCTGACTATCAAGTCTTAGTATTTAAGAAGTACATTTGGTACGATTATAGCTGCCAAAGATAGTGATTCCTCTAATACGTATGAGCAAAGAAACTCGAAAACCTTCTGGAAAATATTCACTGTTCCAAATACCATTAAGAACATTTGCTATTCATTGGAGGAGGATAAAAATATCAATATTAACAGTAGTTTGGAAGAAGTTGATTCCAGTCCTCTTGAATGACTTTGAGAAGTTCATGAATTTAGTGGAGGAACTTACTGCAGATGTGATAGAAACAGCAAGAGAACTAGAATTAGAAGTGGAGTGTGAGGATGTGACTGAATTGCTGCAGTCTCATAAGAAAACTTTAACAAGAGCCAGGGTGCAATAGTACATGCCTGTAACTTCAGGTACTCAAGAGACTGAGGTGGGAGGATCATTTTGAGCCCAGAAGTTTTACATCAAGCCTTCAGTGAACTATGAACTTACTTCCTCCAGCAGTATAGGGAGCAGAGTGATACCTCTGTCTCTGAAATAAAGAACATTCAATGGAGGCGTTGCTACTTCTTATGGATGCACAAAGAAAGTGGTTCCTTGAGGTGGAATTTGCTCAGGGTGTATGCTATGATCATTCTTCAAACAACAACAAAGGATTTAGAAATATGCCCTATACTTAGTTGATAAAGCAGTAATGAGGCTGCAGAGTATTGACTCTCATTTTGATAAAACATCTACTGTGAGTAAAATGCTATCGAATAGCATCACATACTCCAGAGGTATTTTTTGTGAAAGGAAGAGTCAACTGATGTGGCAAACTCCATGTTCTCTTACTTAAAATACGCATACCCATTATGTATCCATAGCAATTACAAATTTAAACATAAAAAAAGAAATCACTATAGATATCTTACCCCTCAGTAACCACCACCTTGGTCAGTCAGTAGCTATCAACATTGAGGGAAAACTCTCCACCATCAAAAAGATTATGACTGGCTGAAGTCAGATTGTTAGTATTTTTTAGCAATAAAATATTCTTAATTGGGGCATATGCATTGCTTTTTAGACATAATTCTTTTGCACAATTAATGGTATAAACATAAATTTTATGTGCACTAAGAAACCAAAAATGTATGTGTGACTTACTTGATTGACTTACTTGATTGATATACCCCTTGTCAGTATTCCTGGTCAGTAACTGAACCTGCAATTATCTCTGAGATGTGCTTCTATTCTCATATATTTTCTTCTATTTCTTTCATAGTTTTAATTTTTATATATGCATTTCTAATGTGTGGATTTATGGTTGTGGTATGTGTATATGACATGAAGTAGAAAATGTAATTTTGCTTTTGTTTTCCCCTCCCCCTGAGATAAGTAACCTCTTGTCATATGATTATTTCTTTAATAGTGATGTTAAATGAAATGTTTTTCATATACTGAATTCCAACATCTACATCTGTTTTTCAAGTTTTTTTTTTTTTTTTTTTTTTTTTTTTTTTTGGCCAGGGTTGGGTTTGAACCTACCATATCTGGTGCATGGGGCCGGTGTCCTATTCCTTTGAGCCACAGGTGCCACCCCATCTACATTTGTTTTGATTTTGGAATCTCTATTTCATTAATATATTTGTCCATTATTCCTCCAGGATCATACTGTTTTTATGGTGGGAGTTTCATACTATAGGAGGATTCCAATACAGGAACATAATCTACTTCTGCAAGTAAAACTGGGTTTCTGCTTATGATATATTGAGTAATATTGCCACTCATTAAGAGCTGCTATAAAGACTCTTTCCTGTCCTTTGATTTTCCATGTATCTTTCCAATTAACACTTTTGAAATCATTCAACCTGAACACAACTTTGTTCGTTGCAAACTGAAAAATCCAAATAACACATTGCCTGGTCTGAATTTGAGAATCTCCTACCGAATTCCATTCTGAACTGTTTCTCCCTACTTCAGTTTTGCATATTTAAAAAAAGTTCCCAGTTCAGACTCTATTTCCTCCTCTGTAGTTGCTTGGGGAGGCTCTTATCTAACAGAGAAAGCTGGCACTGGTTTCCAAGAGTTGTATACTCACCGCCTCAAATTCTTCCCCTTCCATTCTTTCTTGAACTGACTCCAGTTAGACTTTTGCCTCTACCATTCTGCCACAATTACTTTTTTTTTAGGCTAGAAATCATCATCTCATTGATAAGTCTCGTATTATATATTCCATCATTTTGTTTGAAATACAGCAGCTTTTGAAACAATTGATGACTCCCTCTTTTCTGAAACACTTCATTTGGCTGCTGACGTGATATTCCTAATTTTCCTTTCACCCCAGTGGTCATGCCTTCTCAGCTTACCTTGATAGTTTATCCTCATCTTCCTGGACTCTTAATGTTACTATATCATAGGGCTCTCAGTTTTTGAACCTTTTCTCTGTCTACCTACATTCACTTTCTAGGTGACCTCATGCGGTCTCATGCTTTTATACACAATCTGTTAGTTGATGATTACTCAATTTATTGCACTTTTTAATTGTCTTGTCTTTAAAATATATTCTAAACTTCAGACTCATATATGCAATTGCCTAATTAATATCTCCACTTGTGTAATAAATATTTCCGTATTGTTACATCCTCAACTGAACTCCTGACATTTTTCCATCTTCTCCTCATAAACCCATTGTTACCCATTATTTCCATGTTTCATTAGTGGAGATTCTATTATTCTAGTTCTTCATCTCAAAATTCTTAAAGTCACTCTTCACTTCCCTTTCTGCTTTCAATACTAAATCCATTTAGAAATGCTCTGAGTAGAATCCTCAAAGAACTCAAAATTAACCTTCCATTTGATTTGCACTAAATTGTTTATTGCAGTTCAATTTATAATAGCAAATATGTGGAATCAATGCAAATGCCCATCAAGCCATAAATGAATTAAATAAACTGTGATATATGTATTCTATGGAATAATTTGTCAGCCACAAAAAGATGCAGGCTTTACATCGTTTGTATTAACCTAGGTGGAGTTGAAGAACATTCTCCTTAGTGAAGTATCACAGAATGGAAAAGTGCCAAATGTACTCAGTATGAACATGAAGCTACTAAATGAACAAATACACTCCCACATAAGAGAAAAATTCAACTAAATTCAAGTTGGAAAAAGGGGAGAGGAGGGATAGGGAGAGAGGTTAAGGGAGGGCATTGGTGTGGTCTCACCTAATACGACCTCCTGGGCAAAGGGCACAACTACATCAGGGCCTTTATCTGAACACAAACAATGTAATCTAATTATTCGCAACCTCGTACTATTCTGGAATTAATAAAAAGAAATTCTCTGAGTAATATCTTTAATGCATATCCAGAATCTATCCATTTCTCACCACTCCCATTGCTACAAACCTCATCCAAGCCACATCTTCTCTTGTCTTGATTATTCTAATAGTTTCCCCATTTCCAAACTTGGCCCCATAAATCTATTCTTGACACATAGACCAGAGTGATCACATTGAAAAAGAAATCAGATCTTGGTGTTCCTCTGCTGAAACATATTTTTTGGCTCCATATATCACTCGGAGTGAAAGCATTTAAAATTTGCAACTTTCCCCTTTCCAGCTGACATTGCCCCTATGACACTTTGTAATCCTTTCCTCTGCTTTTCTTTTCTAACATTCCAAACTTTCGGCAGTACTATCTGTTTCATTTATTTATATTGTTTATCGCCCACCTCCTCTCACGAGACTACATTGGACAGTGTGTCAAACATAGTGAATGATGAATAAAGTCTTGCTAAATTAATTAGTTAAATAATTATATCTCTCCGAGCACTAGGATAAGAAAGAGTCACCTCAGTACAAATAAACTGTCTTAAATATTGGGAAACCTTTCTTATACCATGTCATATGCCAGCTAAGTCTTTGTTAGGTGCCCCTTGAATGTATTTCCACAGCAAGCTATGATTAACCTATTTTAATCCTTTTTTTACTGTGTTGTAATTACCTGTTTGTTAGTTTTTCACAGTATACTGTGAACTTCTATGTGGCAGGAATGGTATAATATGCACCTACCTGTCTCTTGCATTGGTTGAGCACAGAGTCTTGGAACAACAGTTATCTAGTGCAGTTTGTTGAATACATAGATAAATACATAAATAGAGGTTTTTAGTAGCCCTGGAGACATCCCTGCCTACACGTTGTTAATGTTAACATTATCTTATAGGAAGAATTACAAGTCTTTTCCAGCTATGTTTTTTTCTAGAAGTATACCTCTAGTTCGTATTCCTTCTCAGAAACGTGTATTGGTTGACTCTAAAGAGGCTTTGCCGAGAAAATCTTAAAGAGCCTCGGTGGATGATGGCTTCTTTTGCCCTTCAGAAAGATTGGGTAAGACTAAAAGCTGTGATTTTCTTCTCCTAAAGTGGCTGAAGTTTCAGAGAGTGAACAGGTTTTGAGTGTAAAGATTGTACCTTCAATAACAGCACAAATAAAGACTTCACTCACTCTGAAACATTATGTGGCCCTTGGAATAAAGGGACAAGAGGTACAGCCGTATCTACTTATATCCTATGTTTGTTTTTTTTTTTTTCAGATAAGTGTGATTTTAGCTTTCAAACAGCAGCTATAATATTTCCAGCCATTGTTTGAATATAGCCATTGCTCCTTTCTCTTGCAGTCTTACTGTGCTACAAAAAGTGTCACAGTGTTAGAGGTGGCTCTGGCATGGTTAAACTGTTGGTTTTACCATAAATGAAATAAAATAAATTCAATTTTGTTGATCAACCAGTTTTGAAAATACCTCCTTTGTCTCTGATGGTGTCCTTACAGGTGTCCCTGTCAACATGTTCACTACATTCCCTAAGTAACTATTACTAGGGAATGTGATGTTTTATGGATCTGAATTAAATCCGTGTGATGATATAAATTGCCACTTTAATTTTGTTGTTTGTTTATTTTCATTTTTGTTTTCCAGCCAGGTATATTTCTTCTAGGTCAGGGTTTAATTCCTTCTCTTTGTTTTCTTTTTCCTTTTCCTTTTGCAATAGACTGTAGAGGAAATGTGCCAGACGGATACCCAATTATTCTCAACCCTGAAAAATCACATTCTTCATTTCTAAACAATGAAATGATTGGACAGGGAATGAAAGAAAGTGTAGAGAGTAATAGTATGTTATTTTACCCACTTTGCACCCTTAATCAGTGCAAATATGTTAGACATATTCAAAAGTTGAACTATCACCAACCGACCCCCTCATGATTAGTTAGCATCTAATTATTAACTAATTTGTAACTAGTATCTATGTTAGCAGTTAAACTTTTGGCAGAGACCAGATAGTAGGCAGAAAGAATGTGTTCCTTAATCCTGCTTGAAAAACAAAAATGACTTTTTTCTTATTTTAAATATTTTCCAGAGGAAATCCTCACCATTTCCTTGTGAAAAGTGTATTTGACTTTTATGAAATAATCAGGCAGCAGCGTGTGGGGTAAAGCTTATCTTTGTTATCTCATTTTCTATTAGAAATCCTTGTGGATACTAAGCAATCAGTCAGTGCTTTGTGAATTAAGTCTAATCCCACACCCATAGCTAAGTTAATGGCAATCCACTCAATTTATATGGAAAGAAATTGAGACTCAATAAATGGCCAGGCAGCTAGGCCAGGATTCCTCATTCCCAATTCAATATTCTTCCTACTAAGCACCCTGCTGTCATGAAGTAGAAAGTGTATTAAATACTCTGCTATTCAAGCCTGGATTTCTTTAACACAGTGAGCTGAAAAGAGTCTCGTGATAGTTGGTATCTAGCTGGGAGATGTATTTGTATTTGTATTTGTTTTGCATTTACATGGAGCAGCAAATGCAAATAAGTGCAGTTATTTACGGGAAACTCATCCACTGGATGAACAAAAAGGCAGTTTTATAATTATACTCAATTATAGTCATTTTTCTACTCATTGCATTTTGATGTATTGTGGGATACTCAAAGTTAGAGAAGATATTCTACTTTCGGTCCATGTGGTTGGCACTCTGAACCAAGGAAGTTGTTCTGCAAGTATTGAATACCTGGATTCTACAACTCTTTGTCATTTTTGTCCTATTATTTCCCAGGACTTTGCTTCTCAGTCTCCATTGCCAGCTCCTCCCCCCAATTTTATAATATTGTAATAGCCAGAAATTAGTACTCACTCACAGCCCTTCTGTGCTCTAAAGTATACTTACTCCCTGGGTGATTTCACCCAATCTCATGTCTCTATGTATCATCTTTATGCTAATAACTCCCAAATTTATATCTGCAGCTTGGATTTCTTTCCTAAATTCCAGACTTGTATATGCAGCTGCCTAGTTGACATTTGCACTTGGATGTCAAATAGGTAACTCAAATTTAGGATTTCAGAACAGGAGCTCCTGATCTTTCCACACAAAAGCCCACACCCGGTACAATCTTGCCCATCTAGGTAAATGATAGATTTTTTTGGCTTAAAATATAACTAGAATCTGCCCACTTTTGACTCTTTCCACCAGTGTCAACCTTAAACACAGACAAGAGATATATTTTATGTTGGGTCATTTTTTAAAGGGCTCTGAATATCTCAAAAAAAATTTAATAAAACACACTTGGGCGCTTTTGTAACTTGGAGACAGACATTCAGCAATGGCAACACATGACCTATAACCCTAAACAGCCATTCCCCAATGAATATAACTCTATCCCCAGAGAAACACTGACATTATTTACTTTGCCTTCTTGAAAAAATAAATTGTTATGTAAAAATGCTTTGAAGGCTCATAGTTTACGTGGCTGTTGAAATTGAAAATGGATAGTGAGGAATAATTTGCTATCTTGAACTATTCATACTCCTTTAAGTTAAAATGTTAAATTTCTATATAGAACATGAGAAGCGTGATACCAAGTGTTTACATTACAATAAATATGCATGTATTATTTTCAGGCTTTGTGAAATTCTCAAATGTCATATTGGAGTATGGGAAAGATCTGAGAGGCAGAATCTCCTAAGTGATGGAAAGAACAAACTACTTTTTCAAATCCTCTCTCACAAATAGAATGAATGCAGTCTACTTTTGATTGAGAAAATATTATTTTTGATAGTAAGAAATGCAAGAAATAATTATCATAACTGTCAGGATAGTGGTTATCTCTGGGGATGGAGAGTAAAATGAGGTTTTAATCTTGGAAGGTCTGGCCTCCAAGGTGCTGGCTATGTTCTCTTTCTTGCCCTTGTTGGTAGTTACACAGGACTAGCTTTAGAATTCTCCCTTAACTTGTATATGCATCTGTTTTATTTATTTGGATGTATGTATGTTTTGCTTCATAGCAATTTTTTCAATTTAAAAATACAACAAAGAAATAGGAAAATAGGAAATAAAATAACATTTCCAGGAGTACTCAATGTCTATTTTTCTTGCTTCCTTTCATGTACCAGTTTGTAGTTCTGGCAGGAGTTATGAATTAGTTCAGCATTCAAAGCATTTGGACGTGGCAGCTGAGGAATATTTTGTCATATTAAACAATTCATATTTATTTAAATTAAAATGTAAATTTTTTAAAATTTCTAGATAACACGCGAGAAGCATAATTCAAGCCTTTCAATTACAGTAAGCATTTGTATATTATTTTCAGCCTTTGTGAAATTCTCATATGTCATGGGGAATTAAATGATGAAATGTAAATATGCTGTAATATTTTTGCAATAATGAAAATTTATCTTATGTACTTTATTGCACTATTTAAAGGTGACAAATGAAATATATGGTTTATTTATGAATCCAAATATTGTTTTAACAATTTTATTTGAAATTCTAATTGCCAGCACTTCCACTGACAACACAGACTGCCACAGACTAACCCAGAGGTACCTGATGTTTCTCCATGATTACCATGCCCAGTCAAGTGTGTCAGGTCTTTCCTTCCAGGAAAATCACTGCTCACCGTTGTTGGTGAAGGATCCTTAAGAACGTCTCCTGTTTTCTGACATAGTATCCATATCTGAAAGCAAAAAGATCATCATCCTAAGTCATAAAGTAAGGAACTGCTTGTGAGCCTTACAGATTGTGAGTGTGATAAATAACGATGGGAGATTGCAAGGGTATCTTTCTTCTCAACAAAATTATTTTTTTTGAGTCACATTAATGTTAGCTGAATAAACAGCATTTGGACACTGCGGTGAACAGCCTGCTTACTCATTCTGAATGCCTTATCCATCTCTTTTCCCTCTTTGTTGTGTTTTTGGCATATTTCATTTGCTGGGAAGAACCTGGTCCAAATAAAGTAGAAAAATACTCTTGAAATATTTGGTAGATCACAAGCACAAAATATTTTTTTTAAATCTGTCCTATTGCGTCCACCTGGGTATATATTTCTATACCTTATTTTTTTCTTTCTGAGCTGACCAGTGTGGAGTCCACCTGTCTTAGGTAGCTGTTTAAAGAATTTAAAACAGGGTGACACCACTAGATCTCTGTGCCATCAGACAACCTAGGGAATTGGATGAGACAGGCATGCCTGAGTGTATGCTGAAAGGTATTCACTAGAGGATAGATGTATATTAGTTTTAGAAAACAGACTGATCTTGACAGCCAGCCTCTCTCCTAGAAATCATTCACTGTAGGTTACCTGTGGAAGACAATGAGGTTTTATGTAGAGAGGGGTGTTTTTTAGGTCTTTGAGTAACTTGATGATAAGGAGAACTCTGGCATCCTCATTAAGTCACTTACAGAAGGAGCTAACCGTCCATACGAGCAGTTAGTGTAGTGACACAATTTGCCAGAAAGGGTATACAGTTGAGCTGAGGACTATAGAACGAAGCAAACTCCCTTCCCCAGAGGCATCCAGTTGCTTTTCTGGCTGAGCTGGTTTCATGGATTTTATTATATTTTGTTTATTTTAAACATCGCTTTCCCTTTATTCCATTGGGAAGATAAATCCAATTCTTAAGAGCTGGGGCAAGGCTATAGAATAGTAGATGGCTTTATTGAATCAATTAGACAGTAATTAATTATTCATTGAGTGCATGCTAAGTTTTATTTAAAGTTCAGGAGTGGTGGTTGTGTGTGTTTGTGTGCAAAATACATTTCTTGAAAGTGTCTTCTCTGCTTACCCAAAACGTAGAGGTCAAACTATATTCCTGAAAGTAAATTGATTAAAAATTCACCTTTTTTGGACTATGGTGGTAATCTCATTGGTCTCCCCACATGCACAAGATCCACTTTCTCTCATAATCAAATCAGCTCAAGAAATTGGAACAATTGGCCTGTGACACAAATCCAATTATGACAATCCACTGTTAAAATCCCTTCAATAGTTTCAATCTTATTGAACCATAAAACCAATTTTTTCTGTTATGATACGAGATGACTGTTGTCACTGCTACCCTGTCACAGCTTCCTCTACCGACCCGAACATAACCAAAACATAAACTACTCTGTACAATTCTAAGAAAACAGAATGGCCTGCTTGAACCCATGCTTTTCAATATTCTGCTCTTATTGTCTGGCATGCTCCTGCCACACACTCTGTGAAGTCTTAACTCCAATTTTAACTGACAGAAACTCTGAACATACTGTGGAATATTTAGTCTTCTGTATCAAAATGACAGATAAAGAGAATTAGAAATAGCCCTGCAATGAACACCTGCTAATGCTGGCTTATATAAAAATTTTACTTTATATACTAGTCAAGATCGTAGTTTCTAGCGTCAAAACTTAAGTAAAAACCGCAAGCCAGACCAGGAAGTACATGATTTAATGTTATAATTATTGCGTGGGTAAAGAATGATATGCAGTGGTGAGTATCAGAAATCTGAGGTTGAAGTTATAACACCCACCTGAGAACAGGAGATTAGGCCTTTGGCTCACAGAGGGAAACAGTTTGAAATAAAATACTGTGTTAAAGGCAAGACACTTGGAGAATGGTATCTTTGGCTAGATGCTGAACTATCAAAGGAAAAAAAAAAGGAAATAAAATGAATCAAGACTCCCAAAAGGCCAGGGACATGGCAAGTGAGAGGAGATTTTCTTTGGGTAGAAAAAATGTAAAAAATATTGCTCTTAGCAATTCAAAACTTTGGGTCTGCTTTTCATGTAGGTATGAGTTAAAAACTGCACCTGTGTGATAAAGGAAACCTCAAGCCAGGAAATTAGGATAAAACTGGAAATGAGCCACTTTTATCCCATTGGCAAACATGAAATCATCTTGAAGAGGTATGCTTTCAGCCTAGGTAACCTACAATTTCTTAAAACGAATCATAGGCATATAATAGTGAAACTGCAACAATAAGTTAAAAATCTTGACAACTACCCGGAGACAGAGATTACCTGTAAAGAAATGACAGACCATTATATGGGGATAAGCTTCTAAAAAGCAGTGATAGAAGACAAAAGATAATAAAGTAGTTAATTCAGACAACTAAGGAAAGAAACTCAGTATTCTAAAACTGGCTGAACTATAATGTAAACATGAACACACTTTTAGATAAAGAAAGACTGAGAGGTCCCTAGTCAGGGACATTGGCTAAAATATCAATGTAACTACTTCATAAATATAGAACTCAGAGGAAGGATTGAGATATAAGAAGCGATGGTGAGAAAGAACTTGCAATAAATATGTGGGTAATCTAAGCATAGAGCCTGTACACAATAATTGTGGCCTAATTTCAGAGAGGAATAAAACTAAATGGAATTAAAATAATGGACGTTTAAGAATCAAGAGGACGATCTCTGTAAAAATCTTCTAAGAATTTTATTGTTCCAAAGGAAGATAGAGTTATTGGTAAAGTTTATACTTTAAGTTGCCCATTTAAAATCCTAAAGCTAATGATTATAACATTAGAAATAAAATGTGGTCTTTATACACCAATAGAGGAGGAAGGCATAACAAAGACGAGCAACTTAGTGAATAGAAGACAGGAGAGTATCGAAAAGAAAAAAAATGGTAGAAATAAACCCAAATATATCTGTCGCCCCAACAAATGTAAATGTCTATCATTGTCAGTTAAGAGCAATGATCTTATATTGTATATATAAAATGTAGCTATGTGCTGTTTACAAGAGAGATGCTTAAAATGCAAAGACACAGGGAAGCTGAAGATAAATCAATGTAAGAAAACAAATCAGGATTAATATGCCATGGATATATCAATAGTAAGCATTTTAAGGCAAAAAAAAAAAAACCATTACTAGGGATACAATAATGTAAAAATATATACCAAAGATATATTAGTAGGAATTTATAAAGCAACCAAAATTTAGCATCAAAATACATACCAGCAAAAACATTACAACTACAAACAGAAAAATTGCAAATCCATGATCATGATGAAAGATTTTAATATTTATCTCTCAGAAACTAATGGATCAAGTAGTAAAGTATACTAGCGCTATAGGGTATTTGTATAACCAAATTAGCAAGCTTTGTCTAATGGACATTTGTAAAATCTCAAACTCTGCAATGGGAAAATAAACAATTTTTTAAAAGTACAAATGAGAAATTTATTAAAAAACACACTTTACCTCACAAAAAAATGTTAACTAACACTGATTGATATCGTATAGGCCATACACTGCTTATTGGATTTGATAGCAAATGAAATAATAAAAATAAATAACTAAAAACAGGCTAACTCTCTATAGGTTCGGAAAGATTAAAATACATCTCTAACAACTTATGGAACAAAGATGAAGCCATTATAAAAATTAAATATTTTTTTAATGAATGACAGTGAAAACACTTCATGTCCAAAAGTTAGTTGTAAGATGAAGCAGGAGTTAGGGGAAGTTATAGACGCAAATGCCTCTATCAGAAAAGAGGAAAGGCTTGACCAGTGCGCCACATGTGCTAGAACGAGAAATTAGAAAAAGAACAGAAACATAAAAGGAAATCAAGTAGAAAACACTGAAATATAAAAACATGAAGGAAAATGGAAACAAAGAAACGATAGGGGCAATAATGCAAAATTTTTCTGAAGTCAAATATAATTGATAAAAACCTATAAAAATATGGAACAGGAAGGCAAGCAAAAGGGCTAAATATACAGTGCCGTGAGTTAAAATGTGAACATAACTATAACCAGAGCAGAAAATTTAAAAACATAAGGGAATCCTATGAACGACTTTTATACATGTAAACATGTACAAAGTGAACAATTCCCAATAAAAAGGAGACTTTCCAAGCATGTTGCACAAAACACTGAAAACCTGATGTAAACCTATAAGCACTGATGAAATTTAATCCAGACATAAAGATCTATGTGGGGCAACTACACTAACACACACATATAAACATGCATGCATGCATCCAGGCATGTTTTCAGACAAGTTCTGTCAAACCTTCAAGGAAGAAATAATCCCTGTGTTATACAAGTTGTTCTCATGACCCAGCTTCGCTTCAGAAAACATCTTAGAAACTCGTACTGCGTAGCAGCTAAAGTTGAGAACCACTAAAGCGGATGACATTTTTTCCATTTTGTAGCTGAGAAAGGTAGGACTTAGCCAGGTAAAGTGACTCTTTCAGCTCACAGAGCCAGTTATGTTCCCTGAATTGCATCTGGTATTTTTATTAGCTCACAAAGATTTCGTGAAAATCTCTCTTAAGCACATTTCTTACATGGGTCTGCAGATCCAAAATGTGTCAGATCTTTTCCCATTTGTGAATGGCTATCAGTAGTAGAAAGTTATGCTTTTGATGAGCCCATAATCGGAAGTAATATGTGGTAATTGAATGTCATTTCATTCTGGAGCAGTTTTGAAAGTAAAAATGAATTCTTCAGGAGAAAAAGGAGCAGAAAACAAACAACATTCAAACAAAACGTTGAAATGGCTTAACACTGGGTTTTCACAACAGAAAAAAAAATGAGAGAGAATTATTTTCCTCTCGATTTCTCTATAAACCTAGATGGGTTTTAAAGAATAAAGTCTATTAATTTATGAAAATTAGAAATGATATCCTCTTTTCTGCTAAAAAAGAATTTTCTCTTGTGGCTTACACAAAGGACCGTGAGTAACAGAGCTTAGGACTTTATTGGCATTCCGTTCTCCACCCTTGCTGAGGACTAGAAAGCTCCACGGGGGGTGGGGGTGGGGCACATCTATTATAATCCAATTGGTTCAGAGAGTGTTCCAATTAGACAAAATGTTACAATAAATGTATCAGTAACAATTACAAGGGTAATGAATAGCAATCAGAGTGTATTAATAAGGATTATGATTCTTTTTTTGGAAAACTTGATTTAGATCCAGCTCAACTGCATAGTTCAGGTTCTATTTCTGGTTGGTAGTAGTCACATCATTTACACTGTGTGGAAAAGAGAGAAGCTATCAATTATAGTAAATACATAGAGCTATAATTTCTGATGGAAGATGCCTTCCATTATGACAAAAATCAGATTGGGCAACATCCAAAACTATGCATTGAAAACATATGTGAGACCCCCAAACATCCTAAGCCCTCGCACTCTATACCTATGCCAAGAGTAATCTGCTCAGGAAATGCACATAACATGTTCAGAGGAAACATTTTATTTAACTCACACACAAATAGTATTGATAATAAGCATCTGTTGAATGTCTGTTATCAAATTATTTTCATATATTTTATGTTTCTTTATTGTTTGGGATTTATTGATGGTACAAAGAATTAGGTTACACTGATTGCAGTTGTTAGGTAAAGTCCCTTTCGTAATTGCGTCCCACCCCCAAGAAATGTGCCGTACAATGGAACTCCCCATCTACATTTCTCCTTCCCTCTCCCCAATGTCTCATTCCCCTACCTAATCCCTTGCATTATGTCATCTACGGCCTTCATATTAGAATTGAGTACATCGGATTCTTGCTTCTCCAGTCTTGTGATGCTTTATTAAGAAGAATGTGTTCCAACTCCATCCAGGTTAATACAAAAGATTTAAAGTCTCCATTTTTTTTAGTGGCTGAATAGTATTCCATGGTATACATATACCAGAGCTTGTTAACCCACTCCTGGGTTGGTGGGCATTTAGGTTGTTTCCACCTTTTGACGATTATAAATTAAGCTGTGATATAGTGTAGTACCAATGTCCTTATGATAAAAGGATTTTTTTTCCTTCTGGGTAGATGCCTAGTAATGGGATTGCAGGATCAAATGGGAGGTCTAATTTCAGTTCTTTGAGCATTCTCCATACTTCCTTCCAAAGAGACTTTATTAGTTTGCAGTCCCACCAGCAGTATAAAAGTGTTCCCTTCTCTCCATATCCACACTAGCATCTGCAGCTTTGAGAGTCTGTGATGTGGGCCATTCCCACTGAGGTTAGGTGATATTTTAGGGTGGTTTTTGGATTTCCTTCATGAACAGAGACTATGAGCATTTTATCAAATGTTTGTTAGCCATTCACCTGTCTTCATCAGAGAAGGTTCTGTTCATATCTCTTGCCCAGAGGTACATGGGATTGTTTAATCTTTTTCTGTTGATTAATTTGAGTTCTCTTTAGATTCTAGTTATTAACCATTTGCCAGATTCATAAAATTCAAATATCTTTTCCCATTCTAAAGGTTTCATTTTTGCTTTAGGTGCTGTGCTCTTAGCTGTGAAGAAGCTTTAAGACTGAAACTCGACCCACACTTTTTACCCCTTACAAAAATTGACTCAATATGGATAAGAGGCCTAAATCTAAGGCACAAAATGATAAAAATCTTAGGAGAAAGTGTGTGGAAAACTCTTGATGAGGTTGGATTGGGGAAAGATTTTATGACAAAGACTTCAGCGGCTATTGCAGCAGTAACAACCATTAACAAATGGGACTTAATTAAGCTTTATGTTATTTATTATACATAATAATTTTTCAAGTTTAGCAATATTATTTACCTTTTTTTCAAAGGTAAGCTATAGTAGAGAAACTACAGTAGAGAGGTCAGATGACTTGCCTGAAATCACATGACACAGCCAGCCCTCTAGTTTAGATCTCCCTATTATTATTCCTAATGTTCTTATTTACTTACAGTTGCCTCTCTTTCTAATTTCTTCAAGACCATAGCCGAGTGATGCTCCTGAAGCAATTTCTCTGAGTCCATAGACGTTTGATATTGGGTCTGTCTTTCTTTAGTTCTTCTTCCTTCACTCTGAGTTTGGGCCTGTCCCTCTTCCTTCTGTTTTTATTTTACCCCATCTCAAGAGAAGGCTATACCTACTTTCCTTCTGGCTAAAGAATAAACAAGATTAAAAGAGAGAAATTATCTTCTTTTTCAAACCTTGTGTCCAAGATGTGACAAATAGGGATTTTCAAAATAAATGATTTTAATAAAACTAGAGTGAAAGAAAAATGGAAACAAACTAAAAGAAAGAAAGGGTAAGAAAAATAATTCTATCCCAAGTACAGTTTTCCAATTGGAGTAGATAAAGATTTGTTAAAGAGACCCACATGTAAAATAAGAACTCTGCTCCGAAAAGACCTCCATTTCATTCTGAAGATACTCTTACACAGGTATTGAATATAGTGCAAATAAGATCATTGTGGTGCTGGTGGCCAAACTCCAAGCACATAAAGCAACCTTACCACTTCTCCTGGTACTTTACAGCAATGTAAGAAAGCACAGAAACTCAAAATCATCTTCCAACCACCTTCACTTGATCTTGTGATTATCTCCTCACAAGTGCCTACAACTCCTTAGTCTTTGTTATTCTTCCACCCTCTACATTTGTCAATGAAACAAGTCTACAACCCCCGGCCTCAGACTTATTGACCCCCAAGGTCCCTTACAGGAAGTTATAGGAATACCCATTACATAATTAGACAAGGCCTTTCCAAATAGTTTGAATATTTAAGAGTACTTCCTCATCAGAACTCTGATGAAACACAGTGCTAACTTCAATGAGTTTATTCTTCTTACTTGTGTTCTAGTCAAACTCATGAAGCTCATTTTGCCACTAAGCTACTCTAATGGTAAAACAGGCCTCATCACAACAGAGGGTAAACAGGTTTTGTCTTGGAATTGTCTATCAAAAACAAGCTTTCATAGAGTGCTACTGTGTTTTCAGACATAGGTAGCTGAATTGATTCAATAAAAGGCAGTGGTAAGGCAAATTTTAACATATCCATCTGATTTCCTCTGTAAGTCTGGGGAGCTGCTATTGAGAGGTTATGTTTCATCAACCATCTGCCATGGTTTCTTCTAAAAGTATGATAAGAGTTAGTGTTCTTAAAAATTATTATTATTACTAGTTTCTAAAACTTTCACATTTAATTGTCTTTGTTTATAGCTAAATTCATTGGCTAAAGAAAATAGAATTTTTACTGAAATAATGTGCATATCTAGTTTAATGTCTTATATAAACAATTCTGATAAATTCTCAACATTGAAATTTTATTTTACTTTGCTCACAAATGGGAGCTAACTAATTCAAATGTTTACTGGCCACATTTTTTGAAATATAGAATGACTAGTCTTTTAGAAACAGAGAAACTGAGTGCTTTGGGCTTTATTTTGATTGTTTCTTCCTCTAAACTATGAGTTTCCATCATCTTTGAGGTCAAGCAAAATAGAAGCTCTTAGATGAAAAGAGAAACCATATTTCACAGGAGATTAGTTAAAACCCAGAGTATTATCTCTGTTTTCTGCCAGGGCTAAGGTTTGTGATGATCATTTCTAAGAGTCACAACCAGCCCAACAAGATGAATCTTTTCAATGTAGCTCAGAAATTGCCAGGTTTTCACTGATGTAAGAATTTATGTGTGAACACTGATTTTCTCACACCAATACCTTGTCTTGGGCCATATTCTAGTGTCTATTAATGAAAAGCTATTGATATAAAAAAATCTCATTGCAAAAGAAAAAATACTGGCTTATGAGATCTTATGAGATTGAGAAGAAAGTAAATGATGTACAAAAAATGATTCTGGATAATGTATATTTAAATTAATAAAATAATAAGTATTATTTTCATTTTTCTGTCTTGGGATCAAATGATTGTAGAACAGCTTTATTATTTTGAGAAATTTAATTACACAAATTGTATCCAACATTTTACCTCTAAAATGGAGTTAGCTGGTGTAATTGACAATAGTAGCTGTAGCTAGGTCAGCTCTCAGCATGTCCTCTCAACTCTCTTATTCTTGCTTCTCTGGAGAATGGTCATGATAGTGGCATATAAAATGTTATTTCTTCACACTTACCCATTCCTCCTCTCTGCCACAGGAGATTGAGCCCTGCATTAGGTTGGATCATTCATCATGCAACATCTATCTTATGGTGATTAGTCCAGTGGACACATGATCAAAGAATAGCCAGTCAGATTTCTTTCTTGGAAGCTGTTTGGAAAAGAATTCTTTTTCTTTTTGAAGTTGTTCAATTGCAAACATGTCAACAGTCTTGAGGAAAAAAAAATTCTCATCTTCAGATGAAGAGAATGACAAGGCATAATAGGGGACAGAATTAAAGGATGTGATGAGCAGGGGCGAGAGATCAAAAAGGAATATGCAAGAGCCCCTTGATGTCCTTTCCACAGGAATAAACCAAATCAAGTTCCATACACAGTTGCACACCTTAATGTCATTGATTTTATTCTAATGACATCTTCATGCATCAATTTTTTCATCTGTAAAATGTGCAAAATAGTATCAATCATGCAAAGCTGTTAGAAGTAAACGAGAAGCTATGTTGAGCACAATGGAGGAGCTCATTTATTGTTAGTTTCCCAAAATATAGCTTATCTGACTGTCAGGAGATAGATGAGTTTGAGTCATACTTTAGTCTTTAGATTACATTTCCAGTGTATGAAATGTCTGTTAGAGGTTATGGTGACACTTTAATTAACTGCTTGGCAAGGGACAGGAATATTGTCTATAGCTACAAATTCTAAATTATAGTACAGGGCACAATAAAGCATAGAATTGAAGTGAAGGAGACTGGGAGTGGCAAAATGTGATTTAAGGGAGCAGCTAAGGTGTAATCTGTTGCTTTGAGAGAAGATAAACACTGAAAAAGCTGGAAGACTTTATACCTGAGGCAACTGCATGCAGATTGGCCATGTGGGGAAACAAAGTGGGTAATAATACTGTTTGTGCAGAGAGACATCAGACATTGTCTGGAAACAATAAGAACCAGACCTGAATCACAATTGCATCAGAACTACTACAAGTGGTATACAGTAAAGCATTGATCATAGAAATTATTTGATTATATGCTGTCATGGGAACTGGTAAAACAGTCTCTGTTCACCAGTTATTTCTGAGTCTTGCGCTTGCCCTGAAGATAACAGGGCAGGCAGTCAGGAAGGAAACACATATGTGAAATGGGGGAGAAAGAGGACAGACAGGAATCCACAAGGCTTAGGTGGAACTCAAGTCAGTCTCCTATCTCTTCTAAAAGTGCAACTTTGATGATGCAGATGATGAACTGCAAAAGAAGCCAATGTCTTTCATCAAAAAAGACAGGCAGGAGTCTGGCCCAGAAGTGAGAAGCTGACTATGAAAATGCAGTAGGAGCTGAAGAAGTTACAAGTCTGGATCAAATACAGGTACCTACGTCACTGCCGTGAGGTGGCATATTAGTGAGAACATGCATGGACTGTTATACCACAAAACCCTTCGACAAACTTCTAAGCATTAACATGGGAGGTATTTCATGTGTGTTCATGTGTGTGTGAATTTTATTTTCATATTTTACATACCATACAATGTACCCTTTAAAACTGTACAATCTAGTAGGTTTTATTATTTTCACAAAGCTGTGAAAAAATTGCCACAAACAATTATAGAACATTTTCACTCAAAACACTCTTCCTTTAGACCTTTAGTAGTCACATTCATTTCCCCTGCCCAGCAATAAGCAACCCCTAACCTATTTTTTTTGTACCTATAAATTTTCTTATTCTGGAGATTTAGCGTATAAATGGGGCCACATGATATGTGGCCTTTTATGACTGGCTTCTTGCACATAGGATATTATTTCAAGGTTCATTCATGTTGTAGTATACATCAGGACTTCATTTTTTTATATTGCAGAATAATACTCATTTGTACTGACTTTGGATATTGATTTTATATTCTGTGACATTGCTGTACTTTTAGATCACTTCCAGGAGTCTTGTGGTTGAATCTTTAGGGTTCTCTTAAGTATCAGATCATATCATAGACAAAGAGTGAGTGACCTCCTCTGCCCCTATTTGGGTGTCCTTTATTTCCTTCTCTTGCCTGAGTGTATTGGCTAGAACTTCCAGCACTATGTTGAATAGTAATGGCAATAGAGGACAATCTGTTCTAAGGGGAAAATCTTTCAGTTTTACTCCATTAAGTATAATATTAGCTGTGGGTTGGTCATAGATGCCTTCAGTCAGATTCAGAAATGTGTGCCACCTATGCCTATATTCTTCAGTGTTCTAATTAGAAAAGGGTGCTGAATTTTATCGAATGCTTTTTCTGTATCTATTGAGAGGATCATATGGTCTTTGTTTTTGCTTCTGTTGATATGGTGAATTACGTTTATGGACTTGCGTATGTTAAACCAGCCTTACATCCCTGGGATGAAACCTACTTGATCATGATGAATGATTTTTTTATTGAGTAGCTATAATCTGTTGGCTAGGAGTGTTTTTTTTTTTTTTTTTGAGAATTTTTGCATCTATATTCATTACTGAAATTGGTCTGAAGTTCTCCTTTTTAGCTGGGTCTTTTCCTGGTTTGGTTATCAGGGTGATGTTTACTTCATAGAACATATTGGGGAAGATTTTTGCCTTCTCAATTTTTTGGAATAATTTCCACAGTCTGCGTATAAGCTCTTCTTCGAAGGTTAATAGAATTCTGGTGTGAAGCCATATGGACAAGGCCGTTGTTTTGTTGTTTCCTTGATTGTTTGTTGTTTCTTTGATCTCAGTTCTTGAAATGGGTCTGTTCAAGAGCTCTATTTCTTCTTGATTAAGTCTAGGGTGAAGGTGTAATTTCAGGTATTGAGCCATTTCCTCCATATTGTCAAATATCTGGGCACAGTGTTTCTTGTACTACTCAGAGATGACCTCTGTATCTCTGTGGCATCCATTGTTATTTTACCCTTATTATTTCTGATTCAGGTCATTAGAGATTTTACTTTTCTGTTTCTTGTTAATCTGGCCAAAGATTTATTTTTGAAAAACCAACTTACTGTTTCATTAATTTTCTGAATGATTCTTTTGTTTTCAATTTCATTAATCTCTGATTTAACTTTGGTTATTTCTTTTCTTCTTCTGAATTTGGGATTAGTTTGTTCTTTTTTTCCCGAATTCCATGAGATGGTTCATGAGTTTGTTGATACTCTCTCTTTCTGTTTTTTGAATATAGGATATAATGTGATAAATTTCTCTCATGAGACTGCTTTTGCTGTATTCCACAGGTTTTCTTAACTTGTGTCTTCATTGTATTATGTTTGAGGAATTTAACAATTTTGTCTTTTATCTCTTCTTGAACCCAATTATCATTCCGCATAAGGTTGTTTAATTTTGAGTTCCACCTTTATTGCTTTGTGGTTTGAGAAGATCCAAGGTATAATTCCTATTATTTTAATTTTGTTGATGTTTGATTTTTATCCTAGTATGTAGTCTATTTTGGAGTATGTACCATCAGCTGATGAGAATAACGTACATTCTTTAGCTTTGGGATGTCTGTTAATCCCGTTTGTTCTAGGGTCACATTTAAGTCCTTTGTATATTTGTTTAGTTTCTGTTTATAGAAACTGTTAGTTTGCACGTTTGAATATTTCATGGAGTCTCATAGTTCACCTGTTCTGCTTCCTCTCTCTTCTTTTCTGCCTCTTTAACTACGTGGGTTAACTCGAAAATTTTATCCTCTAGCTTTGAGGTTCTTTGTTCTCTATGGTCTAACCTATATTTGATACTTTGTACTGCATATTTACCTTCTCTGATTGTCTCCTTCATTTTCTTAAGCTCCACCATATTCTTTCTATTTTCTACATATCGTTTATCTGACTTTTGGTTTTGTCTTTCCATTTTCTCATCCATTCTTTTTTTTTTCTTTATCATCTATATTTTAAACTCCCTTTATTTCAAATCCATTAATTCTTTATAGGTAGAGTCTTCTGCAGTAGGCTGCCTCATGGTCCCTTGGAGGAGTTGCTCATTTTGGTTTTTCACATTGCCCAGATTTTTCTATTGGTTCCTCCTCATGTGTTCTTTCTTCTTGTTCACCTCCTTGTCCTCCTTTATCCTTCTCATGTCTTCCTTTGCTTCGAATTACCTTGTTTCAGAGCTTGGGTTTTAAAGTGTCTTCAGCCTGAGCAAAGCCAAACTCTTCCTCTTGGCAAAAAAAAAAAAAAGAATCAGGAATCTTTGCTCTTGATGACAATATGTTGCAATATGTTGCTGGGACACCAGGTGGGTGGTGCTGTGGCTTTCTTAGGAGACAGGGAGTACAGCCAACAACCTCTATGGTCCTTATTCCAAACTTAGTTGCTTTCAGTGATTGTCTGATTGTTTCCTTAGCATCCAGATCCTGCCCAGTTGGGATCTTAAAGCTCACGAGGATCCTTCAGGGGCAGGTCTCACAGTGCTTCCTGACTCCAGTCCCCACGGGGTGCAGGAGTCCCTCAGCCTGTCCCAAGAGTGGAGTTCTGATCCCAGTAGGCAGAACTAAGACAGCTATGCTTTAGGCCTCTTCTTTCTTTCTTTCTTTCTTTCTTTTTTTTTTTTTGAAAATCCCAAGTGCTTTTTTT
>NW_003852512.1:4593873-4601441 GCF_000181295.1 Otolemur garnettii
ATGGGCACTTGGGCTTCTTCTAATAGGCCCCTTCTTTCAACCTTCCCCACCATGACAGCCTCCTGGTAACCAAGACCTTCTCAGTATGGCTGCCTCTCCAGCCACCAAATCTATGGCAAATCCACTCCAACCAGTTTTCAACCCTGGTTGCTGTAAACTGTTCAAGTCCGCCCACTCTTCTAAGCATTCCACTCAACACACAGCTTCCCCCAACAACTGAAAACTCTGGAAAGGCTTTTTCCCATCCCAGACCTCCATGTGGGGCCAGACCTTCCCAATTACTTGCCTAGTTCATCAGATTTCCACTGCTCTGGGTCATAGGCTGTATCCAGCTCACCACCTCCTCACTATTCTCCCTGAGCTATAACTTTGGGTAAGGTCTCCACACCAGGTATGGCTGGGTTCTCTTTTCCCCCGTTGTTCTAGAAGAGCTCAGTTGAACCATCCTTCTGGTCTATCATCTTGCTCCACCCACAATTTCTGGCTTTTCTATACCAGATGCACCATTTCACAGTCCCACTAGCAATGAAGAATTCCAATTCCTGCACATCCTCAACAATGCATGCTACTGTATTTTAAAAAAAATTATTATTACAGTCATACTAATTGGTATGAACTGGCATCTGACTGGTTTTGATTTTCATTCTCCTAATGATTAATGATGTTGACCATCTTTTCATGTGTTTATTGGCCAATTGTATGTCTACTTTGAAAAAAATGTCTATTCAAGTCCTTTGCATATTTTTTAGAGGGGAGTTGTCTTTTTGTTGTAGAGTTAGTGAAATTCTTTGTATACTCTGGATATTGGTCACTTATCTGACATAAAATTCATAAATAATTTATCCCATTCTGTGGCTTGCCTATTTATTTTATTGATAGCGTCCTTTGAAGAACAAAAGCTTTTAATCTTTACGAAGTCCCAATTTTCTATTTTTTTTGGTCACCTCTGTGTTCGATGTCATAGCTAAGACACTGTTGCCAGATTCAAGGTCATGAAGATTAAAACCTATTTTTTCTCTTAAGAGTTCTATAGTTTTCGATCTCTGTTCAATCTTGAGTTATTTGTATATGGCCTGAGATATAACTTTAACTTCATTGTTTTGCATATAAATTCTCTTAGAGGAACATCATAGTTTTATTATTTTTTTTTTATTGATACGGAGTCTCACTTTATCACCCTCAGTAGAGTGCTGTGCCATCACAGCTCACAGCAGCCTCTATCTCCTGGGCTTAGGCAATTCTCTTGCCTCAGCCTCCCAAGTAGCTGGGACTACAGGCATCCACCACAACACCTGGCTATTTTTTTGTCTTTGTTGTTGTTGTTGTTGTTGCAGTTTGGCTGGGCTGGGTTCAAACCCGCCATACTCGGTATATGGGACTGGCACCCTACCCACTGAGCCACAAGCGCCACTTGAAAGATCATAGTTTTAAAGGCAGTGAAACAGCAAATTAGGAATATGAGATCTTGAAGTTTATTCCTCTTCCTACCATTAATATCATTGGTCTCAGTTTAGCCCCACATTCCAGTGGGTTCTATCCTTACTGTTTGTCTCTTCCAAATTTTTTACTTATCTTCTCATTTGTTTTTCTGGATGCCTGTTATAAATCATCATGACCACTGTATTAGGTTTTTATTGCTGCCATAGAATTATCACAGACTCAGTGGATTGAAAAACACAAATTTATTATTTCTAGGGCCAAAGTCAGACAAATTTCTCACCAGGCAAAAATCAGGGAGTCAGTAGAAGTGTGTTCCTTTCTGGAGACTCTACATGGGAATAGTTTGCTTGTGTATTCATGTTGTTGCAATTGCAAAACTGAGGTTCTTAGTTCAGCGTGACTAGTGGAATCCACACCAAGCTCATAGAGGCTGTCTACATGCCTTAGTTCATGGTCTCCTTTCTCCACATTTGAAGCCAGCAATGGAAGGTAAGAGTCCTCCTCACCTTCTGAACTTTCCTGCATCTCTCTGACTCACTCTTCTGCTTCCTTCTTCCTTTATCAATAAGAACTCACGTGATTGCAGTAGGCTGATCTGTATAATCCAGAATAATCTCCCTATTTCAAAGTAGCCTTAATTCCATTTTTGAAGTTCCCTTTTCACCTATAAAGTAACATATTCACAAGTTGCAGGGATTGGACAACTTTGAATGGTCATTTTTCTGCCTACCAAAACAACCAAGCTATTTTTATAGGTATTTGTATCATAGAAGAGAACATAGAAATGTTCCCAAATCTGGGCAGCACCTGTGGCTCAAAGGAGTACGGAGCTGAACCCATATGCTGGAAGTGGTGGGTTCAAACCCAGCCCCGGCCAAAAAAAGCAAAAAAAAAAGAAAAGAAAAGAAAGAAATGTTCCCAAATCCAGGGAACATTTTCCCAGAATTTCCTCCTCTGAAAGGTTCTAGATTAAAGTTTTTCAATGGGAATCATTTCCATGAGATTTGGAAGGTAGAAAAGATCAGTTTATTATATTCTACAGGCAGTTGCAGACAGATGCATAGGCAGATGTGAAATTCACAGGGACTTCCTAGTAAGCTCTTGAGAGACATCTGCTTTGTTACGGCACACTGAGATAGATATTGGAACTATCTCAAGATTCTGAAAAATCACAACAGCTTCCGAGCATAGGTCATGTGATTTATTATGTAAAGCAAGTATTTTTCTTTGCATTGGTGAATTGCCATACTCCTTTCTAAGTATGAGTTGACATCCTACATTCATTTTTTATTTTTATTTTATTTATTTATTTATTTATTGCATTTTTTGGCCACGGCTGGTTGGTTTTTTTTTTGGCTGGGGCTGGGTTTGAACCCGCCACCTCCAGTATATGGGGCAGGAGCCCTACTACTTTGAGCCACAGGCACCACTGTTTCCTACATTTTGTCTTTGCATTTTCAATGTCATGAAATTTCTGCCCAAATTTCTTTAATATAAAGGGTTTTGCCAGTGTTACTTCCTCGAGCACTTTCTCATCCTTCCCATTACAATTACTTTTAAATTTCATGTTCAGCCTTTTTTTATTTGCTTGTTTATTTGTTACATTTGCATTCTTTGGCCAATTCCATTTCCTTGGTATCCATTTTGTAACATACTTCACTGGGGGTGTGCTGACTATCAGATGTGCAGAGACCAATTACTTATAGATTTTGTAGGAAGTGATGTTGTTAGTCATTTATGATGATGCATACCTGTTATTTATATAGTGATGGATGGACTGGGGAGTTAACAGTAAAATAAGCACTCTATGCAATTACTCAACTGGTCACTGACATCTGAAGTATGTTTTGGGCAAGTGGTGTTAGTTGACTAAATCATGGTCTACTAGTTTTCTTGGTCTACTGTAACAAAAATACCACTGACTGAATGGTTTCAACAGTAGAAATTTATTTTTAAAAATTCCAGGGTCTGGGCATCAAAGATCAAGATGTCCACAGGAGTATTTGCTTGTAAGGGCTGTGAGAGAATGGCCATAGCCTCTGTCTTTGGCTTATAGATGGCTGCCTTTTCCCTGTGTTTTCACATTGTCTTCCTTTTTTGTATGTCTGTGTCCAAGTTTCCTCTTCTTACCGGGACATCAACCATATTGAATTAGGTCTTATTCCTAAAGGCCTCATTTTAAGTGAATTACCTCTTTAAAGATTCTATCATCAAATGAGGTCATATTCTGAAGTACTGACAATTAGGAGTTAAGTATATGAATTTCAGGGGGTGGGACAAAATTCAGCCTATTAATACTTGGTAACTGAAATTTAAGTATATATGAATTTTACAGAAATAGAATATGTTCTCTTTACTTGATTGGTCCCGGGAAAAGATACAGCTAAAATTTGAACTTTAATAGTATCTTCATGAATGACTCATGAGAAATATATTCCATTAGTTTTTCCCAACTGCCAAAAGTGTTCTATACCTTTATACATGAATGGCAGTTTTGTTATGTTTAGAATTCTTGTATCAGTCCTTCTTTTGTTGAAGTATTTTAGGGTAATACTTCAATCATTTTTAAGATTTAGGTATATTTACATAAATTAAGAGATAGTTTTGTTTTGTTTTGTTTTGAGACAGAGTCTCACTTTGTCACCCTTGGTAGAGTGCTGTGGCATCACAGCTCACAGCAACCTCCAGCTCTTGGGCTTAGGTGATTCTCTTGCCTCGGCCTCCCAAGTAGCTGGGACCACAGGTACCCGCCGCAATGCCTGGCTATTTTTTGTTGCAGTTTGGCTGGCACCAGGTTTGAGCCCACCACCCTGGGTATATGGGGCTGGTGCCCTACTCACTGAGCCACAGGCACCGCACAAGAGACATAGATTTTAAATGTCTCATTTGATGAGTTTTAATGGTATACGATGGTATAGAACCATGTAACCACCACCATAGTTAAGATATAGAACATTTTCATCATCCCCCAAATTTCATATGTGTGTCTTAGCACCCTCCATTCTGAATTTTATCACCATAGAAGACTTTTGCCTTTTCTAGGATGCTATATAAGTTGAACCACAGAGGTATGCTACTCTTGTGTGCCTGGCTTCTTTCACTCAACCTAATACTTTTGGGAATCATCTTTGTGTTGTGATTTTAGAGGTTTGTTGAGTAATATTAATTATGGGGATGTGCTACAATTTATCTATTCCTTTGTTGATAGACATTTGGGTTGTTTTCAACAATTTATGAATATTCTAGTAGAAAACTTTTGTGAACATAATTTTATTCTAAAGATGAAAACTGGGCCATAGTGCAGGTATATCTTTAACTGTTTAAGAGACTACCAAACAATTCTCCAAAGTGGGTATGCCATTTGCACTCCCACATAGCAATATACGAGAATTCTAGTTATTTCATATACTTGATCTCATTTGGAATTATCAGATTTTTTAAATTAAGTTCTAGCCATTCATAACTTAGTATAAAATGATATATCATTGTATTTCTTTTATATTAATGATTTTAAGCACCTTTACATTTGGTAATTCTTATATCTTATTTCAAGAATTCATTCATGACCTTTGCTCATTTTTTTTTTTTATTTTGGGGATTCATTGAAGGTACAAGAAACCAGGTTGTATTGATTTCATTTGTTAGGTAAAGACACTCTTAGGATCGTGTCTTGCCCCCCAAAGTTGTGGCACACACCAAGGCCCCACCCCCTCACTTCTTCCCTCTCTCTGCTCTTCTCTTCCCCACCCCTCCTTCCTTCTTTCTCTCTCTGCTCTCCCCTCCCCCCACCCCCACTGTGTCATTAATTGTCATTAATTGTCTTCATATCAAAATTGAGTAACAGGATTCATGCTTCTCCATTCTTGTGATGCTTATTAAGAATAATGTGTTCCACTTCCATCCAGGTTAATACAAAGGCTGTAAAGTCTCCATTTTTTAATGGCTGAATAGTATTCCATAGTGTACATATACCACAGCTTGTTAATCCATTCCTGGGTTGGTAGGCATTTAGGTTGTTTCTACATTTTGGCGATTGTAAATTGAGCTGCAATAAATGTCCTTATGATAAAAGGTTTTTTTTTTTTTCCTTCTGGATAGATGCCCAGTAGTGGGATTGCAGGATCAAATAGGAGGTCTAGACTGAGTTATTTGAGGGTTCTCTATACTTCCTTCCAAAAATACTTTATTAGTTTGCAGTCCCACCAGCAGTGTGAAAGTGTTCCCTTCTCTCCACATCCATGCCAGCATCTGCAGTTTTGAGATTTTGTGATGTGGGCCATTCTCGCTGGGGTAAGATGGTATCTCAGAGTGGTTTTGATTTGCATTTCTCCAATAATTAGGGATGATGAGCATTTTTTTTCATGCTTGTTCACCATTCATTTAGAGAAGGTTCTATTCATGTCTCTTACCCATTGATATATGGGATTGTTGGCTTTTTTCATGTGGATTAATTTGAGCTCTCTATAGATCCTAGTTGTCAAGCTCTTGTCTGATTCAAAATATGCATATATCCTTTCCCATTGTGTAAGTTGTCTATTTGCTTTGATTGTTGTCTCCTTAGCTGTATAGAAGCTTTTCAGTTTAATTAAGTCCCATTCGTTTATTTTTGTTGTTGTTGCAATTGCCATGTCAGTCTTCTTCATGAAGTCTTTCCCCAGGGCAATATCTTCCAGTGTAAATCAGAGATAGATGAAATTGAAAACAAAAGAATCATTCAGAAAATTAACGAAACAAAGAGTTGCTTTTTTGCAAAAATAAATAAAATAGATAAACCTTTGGCCAGACTAACTAGAAATAGAAAAGTAAAATCTCTACTAACCTCAATCAGAAATGATAAAGGGGAAATTATAACTGATGCCACAGAGATACAAAAGATCATCTCTGAATGCTACCATAAACTCTATTCCCAGAAATTTGACAATTTGAAGGAAATGGATCAATATTTGGAATCACATCCTCTCCCTAGACTTAGCCAGGAAGAAACAGAACTCCTGAACAGACCAATTGCAAGCACTGAGATTAAAGAAACAATAAAAAGTCTTCCAACAAAAATGCCCTCGTCCAGATGGCTTAACACCAGAATTCTATCAAACCTTCAAGGAAGAGCTTATTCCCATAATGCAGAAATTATTTCAAAAAATTGAGGAGGAAGGAATCTTCCCCAGCACATTCTATGAAGCAAACATCACCTTGATACCAAAACCAGGAAAAGACACAACTAAGAAGGAAATTTTCAGACAAATTTCACTAATGAATATAGATGTAAAAATTCTCAACAAAATCCTAGCCAATAGATTATAGTGTATCATTTAAAAAGTCATACATCACGATCAAGTAGGTTTCATCCCAGGGATGCAAGGCTGGTTTAACATACGCAAGTCCATAAACGTTATCCATGGGATTAACAGAAGCAAAAACAAAGACCATATGATCCTCTTAATAGATGCAAAAAAGCATTTGATAAAATCCAGCATCCTTTCCTAATTAGAACACTGAAGAGAATAGACATATGTGGCACATTTCTGAAACTGATGGAAGCTATCTATGACAAACCCACAGCTAATATTTTACTGAATGGAGTAAAACTGAAAGCTTTTCCTTTTAGAACTGGAACCAGCAAGCTTGTCCTCTGTCATCATTACTATTCAACATAGTGCTGGAAGTTCTAGCCAACACAGTTAGGCAAGACAAGGAAATAAATGGCATCCAAATGGGAGCAGAGGAGGTCAAACTCTCCCTCTTTGCTGATGTTATGATCTTATACTTAGAGAACGCCAAAGACTCAACCACAAGACTTCTGGAAGTCATCAAAAAATATAGGAATGTCTCAGAATATAAAATCAATGTCCACAAGACAGTAGCCTTTCGATATGCCAATAACAGTCAAGATGAGAGGCTAATTAAGGACACAACTCCTTTCACCATAGCCCAAAGAAAATGAAATACTTAGGAATATGCCTAACAAAGGAGGTGAAGGACTTCTATAAAGAAAATTATGAAATCCTAAGAAAGGAAATAGCAGAGGATATTAACAAATGGAAGAACATACCATGCTCATGGCTGGGAAGAATCAACATTGTTAAAATGTCTATACTTCCCAAAGCAATCTACCTATTCAGTGCCATCCC
>NW_003852512.1:4601461-4621768 GCF_000181295.1 Otolemur garnettii
GTACTTTCAAGATTTGGAAAAAATGATTCTGTATTTTGTATGGAACCAGAAAAAAAACCCATATAGCTAAGGCAGTTGTTAGTAATAGAAGCAAAGTGGGAGGCATCACCATACCAGAATTTAGGCTATACTATAAGGCCATAGTGGTCAAGACACCATAGTACTGGCACAAAAATAGAGACATAGACATTTGGAATTGAATAGAAAACTAGGAAATTAAACTAACATCTTACAACCACCTAATCTTCAATAAACCAAACAAGAACATACTTTGGGGGAAACACTCCCTATTCAATAAATGGTGCTGGGAGAACTGGATACCCACATGTAAAGACTGAAAGTGGACCCCCACTCTTCTCCACTTACAAAAATTGATTCAAGATGGATAAGGGACTTAAATTTAAGGCATGAGTCCTTTGCTTATTTTTTAAAATTGGGTTTTTTGACTTGTTTTTAAGGAATAAACTATTTCAGACAAGTTATATAGGTTTAAGAAAATATGAACTAAAAGTACAATGTTCTTATATTCTTATAGACACTCCCACATATTTTCTTTCATTAATAACATTTTGAATTAGTGTGATGTTTTTGTTATAATTGATATATCAGTATTGATACTTTATTTTTGAATAGAGTCTAAAGGTTACATTAGAGTTCAATTTTGATGCTATAGATTCTGTGGGCATTTAGAAATGTATAATAACATATAACCACTGTCACAGAACCATACAGGATAGATTTACTGCCCTAAAAATCCCATGTGCTTTGCCTATTCATCCCACTCTCCCCCCAAGCCTTGATAATCACTGATCTTTTCACTGTCACCATAGGCTTGCCTGTTCCAAAATGTTATATAGTTGGAATCATACAGTATGTTGCCTTCTCATATTAGTGTCTTTTAACTTAGCAATACGTATGTCTTTTCAGTTAGCCAAAAGCACATATGTCTCCCATGCCATGTCTCTTTGTGGTTTGATCGCTCCTTTCTTGTGTTACTGAACAGCATTCCATTGTCTAGATGTACCACAGTTTATTTCTCCACTCATCTATCAAGGAGCATCATGGTTGTTTCCAAATGTTGGCAATTATGAGTAAAGCTGCTGAAAACATCCTTGTGCAGATTTTTACGTGGAGGTAAGTTTTTACCTTATCTCATTAAATACCAAAGTGTGCAATTGCTGGATAGTAACAGTATGTTTAGCTTATTTATGTAAGAAACTGTCCAAGTGCCTTCTGAAGATCTTTTGTCGTTTTATTGTTGATTTTAGTAAGAAGTTATACGTTTATGTATTTCTGATACAGAAGTCATATTTATATATTCTAAATTATTTTATGTATTATAGATCTTAGTTCTTTGTGCATGCATATGTTCATATGTATTCAATAGCTTGTCTAGCCATTTTACCAAGGGTATATTTTGATGAGCAATGTATTTTTCATTTTTATGAAATCCAACTTATAATTTCTTATATAGAAAAAAGATAGAAACGTCATAGTTCTGACTTTCTTGTTAGGTCTATTATACATTTAAAATTAATGTTTATAAATGGAATGAGGTAAATTTTTAGGTTCCTTTTTTTCCCATTTTTTCCTGTATTATATTCCAAAAGGAAGAAATCAATGGTATCAATAGTAATTTACAATCCTAACCCCACAATCTTTCTGAAAATCGAGCTCCACTAAAGGTAATGAAGGTATATTGAAGAAATGGCTGATTTCAGAGTTTGGACAATAAAGTATAAGATGACTCTGGAATACATATTGTCCCAGAAGGAAAGGAGATTAAGGAATCAGGTGAGCTTGACAAAAGAATACAGGATCCAGCTTAAAGGGTTTTGAGTGGGCAAATGTAGAAAATTTGAATATTGACATGTATAATGGTGGTAATGGATTATAATTCCCTGAATGAAATAGGAATACAGAAGTCAATACCAACATAAATAAATGCATGTATAAAAAAAGAATGGAAACCACTCTTTTAGAGTAAAATTGACACTAATATTAACTACCTCTTCATAGTTACAAAATATATTAATTTGGGGGAGAAATCTAGCAGAAACCATCTTAAGCAAGTGATAAGTTCCCACCCACAGTGGGGGAACAAGTCGACATTGTATGCTTTCTGATATGATGCACTAAGAAAAACACAGCAACATTTCTGTGCTATTCCTGCTGAAATGTGTAATGTGACTTTAATCATGGAGAAATGCCAAGAATTGAGGGACATTTTCAATGTTATTAGCCTGCACATTTCAACTGTCAAGGTTATGGCAAAGAAAAACCGAAGAACTGTTCCAGACTGAAAAGACTGAAGAGACATGACAACTAAATGCAATGTATGATCCAGAACTGGATCTTGGATGTAAAAATTCCATTTTGGATGCCATTGGAGACAATCTTAATGGGGTCAGTACGTTAAGTAGTAATAATTTATCCTGTTATTCTCCTTAATTTTAATATGCTGTGGTTTTGTAGGACACTGTACTTGTTTTAAGCAAGTACTCATTAACATAGTAAGTGGAAACGAATCTTTATGTTTTTGCAACTCTCCAAATGGTTCAGAAAAAAATGATAATACTAACAGACACACACACAGACACACAGAAATATTAGCACAGAGAGAAAGATAAGCCAAATATGGTAAAATGTTAGCAATGGGTTCTCCTAGGGGAAGGATTTATAGGAACTTGCAAAATTCTTGCAAGTTTTGATAAGTCTGGAATTACTTCAAAAAAGTTTAGAAAGAATGGATATGGATATTAATAATTAATGTGTGGAAAGAATTTTACCATGTAAAACTTACCGTAACCTTCATTTTCTTACTGAAAATTTTTCTCATCATTATGAAAGCAGCATGTTTTGAGCTGACAGAAAGCCAGACCTAGATAAAACCTTATTTTATTTTTCCTACTACTTATTCAAGAGAAAACATATTTTTAATTGAAACTTTATAAACTGACAGAGACAGGGCTAATTTAAGAGGTGTGAATTAACTACACATTAAAATTAAATTCACTATGTCACGCCTGCACTATTAAATCCAAATTCTACAGTGAACATTAGTATGTAGCTTCTATATAAAACTTAGTATTATGCTAGATACTTTTACATTATATAACTTTATCTTTACTGTAGCCTTATTGCGTAGATCTTAATGCGCTGTGTGTTTTTTAATAAAAAGACAGAAGCTCAGAAAAATTAGATGACTTGCCCAAGCCACACGGAGTATGAGCATTTGAACTCAGGACTTCACTTATCAAAAATTCTTTTCTTTCCAGAATGAGTCCTTGAAATGTGCTTGATTGCTTTTACATACAGATATATATTCCTTGGAGAAAACATGGCTGGTTTGACTGTACCTTTGTCATACAGTGACACTGACAGTTCTCCCTACAAGTAGCATCCTTAACGTTATAGGCAGCAGTACACTTATGTCTGCTCGGATACAGATAGATACTCACATCACGGCACAGAAACACACATACACATGTAAGTCTTTTAGCATTCTTCATAGGAGAGAGTTATTTGAATTTGTCTCAATTGCACCACCATGTCTTAATTTATGGAGGTGACCAAATTATGAGAAAGAAAGGACAATGCTGTGGAAAGAATATTTTTGTTACCACATTTTCCAAGAGGAGGAAGAACACCACACCATGCAGGGACATGGGGAAGCACCAGGTTTGAGGCAGGAGACAGAAAGGAGTGAATGGAAGCCACAGGCTACATTCTTTATTGGGGTGTCTATGGGAAAGCGAAGGCAGGGCAAGGGAAAGGGCTTAGGGTTGGCTAGTTTAAATAATTCCACTGGGCTTTGGGGCATAGGGGATATTTTTAGTTGTCTAGAACCTGACTTCAGGTTGATTTAGGGCGAGGGAAATATCAGTGTGATGTGTGGGAGTTAGATAAAAGAAGTGGTTTCATATTAAATGCTCTGGATTACAACGGAGATGCTAACAACTTTGGCCATTAGTTTGGTTCTGTGATTAATGAACACCAAATAGAATCTAAGACAACAGAATTGGGCTGCATATCCATATTGTCTGACCAGTTCTTTTGGTATGGGGCTCATGCTTCTATCTGTAGCACATTGCCAGTTTCTCCACGCTTCCATTCTTTACTGCCATGTAACAAACTATCCTAAAATTTTGGGGTCTTAAAGCAACTTCCATTTCATTTATTCCTGATTCTGTGGTTCAGAAATTCATTTAGGGCTCAGCTGGACTGTTTTGGCTTTCTGTATAGTCAGCTGGAATCGTTCACTCAGCTGCATTCATGCAGTGGCTCTGCTGGGCTGGAAAGTCCAATAAGAAAGCTTTGGTCTCCAGTTTTTTGTTGTTTTGCTGCTCCTCCACGTGAGCTCCCTTCCTCCATGTGGCTAACTTGAGCTTCTTCATAGCATGGTGGGCCCAGTGGAGTTAGACTTCTTACGTGTGGTGACTGGTGCCCAGTAAGGAACATGTCAAGTCATGCAGAAAGAATCTTCAAGTTTATAAGGCCTTCTCTCATAAATTTAAGGTTACTTCACTTTCATAAAATCTACCTTTCAAGCCAAGTCACTGACCCATCCCAGATTAATGAGACAGGGTAAATAATTTCTACTATTTTGCTGACTGGTAAAGAATTCACAGTTATCTTCCATTCACCCACACTCATGCTGCCTCATACAAAACTGAATCTAGGTCAAAGTACCTAGCCAATTTGAAAGAGAAACTATTAAATATTAAAAAAAAAAACAAATAAACTGAAATTGTGACAGGCCATTCTATTAAGATTCATAAGAATAGATTTAATATGATGGCAGATACTTTCTTTTCTATGAAACTAGAAACAAACCAAATTTATTATCTCTTATATAACTGATATGATTAATTATATTAAAAAACCAGTTATGAGGAAAAATAAGAATAACAACCTAGTACAATATGCCAGCCACAGGCAATACATGTTATATTATAGCAATATAAAAGCATACACCTGAAGAATAAAAAGTACTTAATATGACATTAATTTACAAAATGATTATTCAGTTATAGAAATGTGATTTTCCAGTTCTGTTTTATTTGGACTATAGAGTTTCAGCTTATTTGTTACCATGCTTCTCTTGCATCATCCAAAAACTTAAGGAGAGTTGGTTCTCCTTAATCCTTAAGAGTGTCCATGAGAAATTGGGGTGGAGTGATATGCAATCATTAAGAAGACAGATCATTCTGTGTATTCTGTCTCTGGAAGGAGAGAGAGAGAGAAAATTTCAAATTGTTAACAATCCTATTAAGTGGTATTTTGTAGGGAACAGAGGTGTTGAAAAAGTTCCAGATTTATTTAAATTCACCAATATTATTTAATTGCTTTCCAAATAAGAATGCATTAATTTAGTACTTTAATAAATACCTAAAATTGTTTCCATTTACTTTGGTAAGCTTATGAGGGTGAAGAGAGGGGGGAGGAAGGTCTCCCTCCTCATTTCTCTCTCTGGGCTACAGGTCTGTAAACTGTTTCTTTAAAAAGCAGTCCCAGATGCACTTGGCTATGAAGGAGCAGAGGGAGGGGCCTATGGGCAGAGACCTGGATCTTGGCATCCAACCAGCCCTCTCATAAATATGTTATCTCTCTAAAGCTACTATCTGCTCCTGGATACATATATGAGTGCTAGGTTAGTTTACTTATACTAATGTGGTAGCTGAAGAATCATGGGGTATTTTAATGTTTATTTCAAGAGAATTTTACAGTCTGGCTGCTTGATGTGTATCCAGGCCAGGGTTTGGGGAAGATGGTGACAGTGAGAAACACCAGAGATCACTGTCTTGTTCTTGGGAACATGCTCTTGCCAAGTGGTGGGGTCTAAGGCACCCTTGGGGCATTCTGAACCAGAGCTCTCCTAGTAAAATTTGCAAGCCTGATACAAGTACTTCCTGGGACAAGTATGAGCGTACTCGTGTCTGGCATCTTCACCCAGGTGTAAAGAAGCATTCAAGAGCTACTTGAACAGGGGAAAAGGAATGAGAAAGGTGACACTCAGCCTTAAAGAGATAGAAGGGCACTGGCGTGAGAGCCTCATAGACACTTGGAAGCTGGTTGACAGAAAAATTGGGATTCCATATATTCTGTCTACTGATACCACTCATCCCTTCCTGAATGCTTCCTCTGTGAGTCAGTGCTAAGCTGCCTATCTAGACTCCCTCCCTCCAAGCTGGGAAGCAGCCTCCAAAGTTACGGCTCATCTCTGCTCACAGTTTTAGCCAGAACATTTCCTGTCTTCCAGGATCTCAGAGCTCCCTCAGATGGAATGCCAGTGGCTCCCTTGTCTGGCTTCCTCCTGAATCCTTCTACTATGGGGTTATAGGAAAAGGAACAGGGCAGAATTGGGCTAATCTTATCTGGGTCTCCATCAGACATGCCTGGATGCACTGAACTGAAGAGTCCAGTGCATTTTAATGTTAAGTGGAAGGTCTTGTACTTTAGAGTCAGAGGGGACTTAGAATGATTGTATGGTGCAACCAACCTATTTCTCTCTTGAGTTTAGGTAAATCTTTTGGTCCTCAGCTCCAAAGTGCGAACTCCCTTGCATAGCCCTTGCCAAGGGTCAGTGAAACAGTTCATGTCAATAACCTGGCCCAGTGCCTGCCACAGGAAGTGTGCTTTTAGGAGACAACCCTCAGTGTTTCTTCCTGGGAGTATTAGGGCCTGGACATGAAAATTGGAGCTGGATGCTATCTCTGCCCTAGCCAGGCATACCCCCAACCCGGAGCTGTGAATGGAGACAATAGCCAGGGTACTTCCTCCAACATTTCTTATCCCTCCCCTTCATTCCATCTACTGAACATTTGTGGAGCAGCTATACACTGTCAGACACCAAAGATAAAAGTAGTAAGGAGAGCAGCTCTCCACCTGCCCTCAGGAGCTTCTCCTCTAGTGGTGGAGTACATATAGCAGGAGAGCCCAGGGATTCACATTCCTTCTACCTCCTTTTTTCACTGCATTTCCTCAGTGTGATCCTCTTCCCCTTTCTATTTGAGCCCTGGCCTGATTCTCTCCTATCTGCCACCTTTCCAATTGCATGAATGACTATTCAATACTATTGTAAAAGACTGAATAAGATTTCCTTAAAAATCTATTCAGTCATCATTTCACAATGGAAATTGATTCATTATCAGAGATGTAACATACTGGATAATTTGAAGAGTATTTGGAGTGCAGCCACCACTTCTAATTTTTATCTCTACATCTGTATTCTGAGAGTCTTTCATTCACCAAACATTTATGGAGCCCCAACTCTGGGCCAGGCACCTTGCTAGGTACTAGGAATAGAGCAGCTAGCAAAGCAAAACACTTCTCTGCATGGACTTAACAAACTAACATGGAAGGAGATGATGAACAAAGCACTATATGATATGGTGACTCATAGCATGACCAACTCTATGTAGATAAATGAAGTAGGGTAGGAAGTTAGAGATTTCTGACAGAGAACAGGGTGCTTTGATGGTGAAGGTAGTCATAAAAGCCCTCTCTGAAAGTCACGGGAGGAGTCAGGCGGCTAAGTGGGGAGAAAGCCTTACAAGGAAGAAGGGCTATAAGTTACAAAGGCCTGAGACCACAACTGCTTGATGTGTATGCAGGAAGAACAGTATGATTACAGCAGAGCAGAAAATTGGAAGAGGCTCATGGGACAAGCCAGAGACTTCTAGGCAGCAGCTGCAACTTTTTTTTTTTTTTTTTTTAATTCTGAGAGAAATCTTTTGGAGGGTTTCAAGAAGGGGAGTGAAGGGATGTAACTTTTGTTCTAAACAATTCCCGTGGCTACTGAGTGGATAATATACTATAGGAAGAGAAGACTTGACAGTTAAGCAGTTAGTTGAGCAGTGTGAGTGAGAAAGGAAAGCTGGAATCAAGTGGATAGTGGCAGAACTGAGAAGCCATGATTTGAATCGGGTAAATATTTTAAAAGTAAAGCCAACAGTTTATATTGGCTCAAAGATCAAGGACCCAACTCATCTGCCAACAACTATTTGAATAATCACATTCAAAGTGGGAAAACGAAATCATTTAAAAATGCAAACTTCTTAACAGTTTATTCACTGTTATGTAAAGAATAATAACCAGTGGTGAAGGCACTAATATCAGGACGTGAGCTAGAAGAGTCAAAAACAGGCATGATGCCTGCAATTGGTTATCAGATATGGATTTTGCAGAACATTTTATATTTCCCTAGTTTCATTTTTTTTTTTTTGAATTGAGAGGTAAATATTATTTCCCAACTACAGGTAAGTTCCTGTTTAAATACTGCTTTTTTAATGAAAGACTGGACCCCCTGAAGTTCTTCATGACTCTGAGAGATGTCTGACTACTGCACCAGGGCAGACAGTGTCAATACTCCTCTGGGTGAGATTTAAATAAGGAAATGTGTTAACAAAGCATCACGCCAAAGGAATATAGTGGGGGCAGATTCATGAAGGAACACTGAATTATGAGAGCTGGCTGGAGAGAGGGTGAGCAGTTCGAACAGGCTGGTTCTCTGTAAGACATGACACTCAGCACTCGCCAAGTTCTCTGCTAATACAGGCCACACATTCGTGCTGGGCGGGTCTTCCGAGCCTTTACTCGCCTACCCAGGAACTACCAAGCGCCAGCTGCCGCGCGACCCCGCTCGGCCCGTTCCAGGCCACGCCCCTCAGCTGCGTCTACGCAACCCCGCCCAGCCCATTCTGACTACGCCTCCACGCCCAGACTATTTAACTGGCCACGCCCCTCCAGCGTCGGGCCCGCGCAGGACAGCCTGAAGCGCCTTGTGGGCGGAGCTTGCGCAGCCTTCCGGACCCTGGCTGGCACCGCCTCCCGCCCCTTATCCCCACGCTACAGCGCGTCTCCGCGGACACGCATTTCCGCAAGGCCTCCGTGAGCGCCCTCGCTGACCGAACCGAGCGAGCCCTGCCCTGCCTTTCCAAGCCTTTCGCGATGGTGGACGAGCTGGTACTGCTTTTGCACGCGCTCCTGATGCGGCACCGCGCCCTGAGCATCGAGAACAGCCAGCTCATGGAACAGCTGCGGCTGCTGGTGTGCGAGAGGGCCAGCCTGCTACGCCAGGTACGTCCGCCAAGCTGCCCGGTGCCCTTCCCCGAAACGTTTAACGGCGAGAGCTCTCGGCTCCCCGAGTTTATTGTGCAGACGGCATCTTACATGCTTGTGAACGAGAACCGATTCTGCAACGACGCTATGAAGGTGGCCTTCCTAATCAGTCTCCTCACCGGGGAAGCCGAGGAGTGGGTGGTGCCCTACATCGAGATGGATAGTCCCATCCTGGGTGATTACCGGGCCTTTCTCGACGAGATGAAACAGTGTTTTGGCTGGGATGATGATGAAGACGACGACGACGACTACTACGAAGAGGATGATTACTAGGCCCAAACCTCTCGGGTCGGGGGTGGAAAGGGAAGGCCCTGCACGTCGCCACCTTCCCTCGCCCCCACACCTCTACTCCAAGAGCTGTCGCCCGCGTTTCCCCTTGTCCTCTGTTCCTACTCCCTACTCTTGCCTTTCTGTTCTCTTCTTTATCCTCCTGTAGTGCTTCTCTTTGTTCCGGGAATAGCGCTCCAGTTACCTGCCATTGGAGCTGGGGCTGGAGCTGGGTGCTGGAACTGGGACCGGGGCTGGGGCAGGGGCTTGGAACCACGCAATTATCCACTCTGGCCATTCCCAGGCCCCCACCCCTGCTAATCTAATCAGAGTCCTGAGCCCCAGCTGTCGGCTAGGCCCTTTTATAAAAACTGGTCAGACCACCCACAGCCCTGCTGCTGCCACTCGCCAGGCCTGCATCTGCCCAGAGACCTACGCTGCTGCTTCACTACCACTCACCACATCTCACTGACAGACTACCGCCTTTGACTGACCAACATAGAAGGTGTCTGAGTTGGCTAAAACTCTTCGGACATTGATATGGACAGCTCACCAACCTCTGTAGGGGCCAGTCTTTCAGCCTGATTAGTTTTCTACCTACTCCCAGGGTCATCCCCCACCCTACCAGATTGCTGCAGGGACCTGATGTGCCTGTCAGCCAGATTGTTGACATTTCTTTTTACCTATGCACACGTTTTATACAACTGTCGTTTTTCTTTAAAAATTGCAGCAGTCCCACAGATGTGTGTATTTGGACAGACAATACAAAAAAAAACCAAAACAGGCACTCAGTCCAGCTTCTCAATACTACCTGGATAAAGCATTAGCATTCTTTTCAATAAATATTAAGCACTACAAAAACAAATGACTGTGTTTTAATAGTTAAGTGCTATCATTGGCCTCTACCACTGTCACTCTGACTCCTCTTGTGATCAGGGAACCCACTCAATCCCAGCATTCCCCACAGTCATCTCTAGACTACAGAGGGTAACTACCTCAGGGTTCTATAGGGTTTCTGGTGTTTCCCTCACCAAGGTATTTCTTAAAGCCCTGGTGAAGGGGATATCTTCTGGGGCCTCTAAGGTAGCTTGGGTAATGGGTGGCTGAGCAGATGGCCCAGCATCCCAAAGGAGGGTACTTTTGAGAATGAAGGGAGGCACAGGTAATTAGACTGTGACAACAGGTATAAACCTGAACAAATAAAATGTTCCTATTTTTTCCTGAGATTTTGAATTCCTTAGTACTGTGCCAGGGAAGTTCTGCCCATTAATTATTATTACTTAGGGCAGCTATTGAGTTCAGACTCCAAATAACCAACCTCTTACAGTGTTTTAATGCCACTTTCAAGTGCTTATGCTAACCTTAAATACCGGCTTCTGCACATGTGATCTTATAAAACTGGGTATAGCCTGATGTTAAACATTTCACCATCCTTGAACAGACATCCTTAGAATCTCCACCCATACATACTCTCCAGATTCCTACGTATAGATATTAGCAAAGTGTTTGGAAATCTCCTAAGTCTGACCTTGTGCTGCTATTTGGGATAGGATGAGATTACTGTGGACATGGAAGGTCCAGAGGCAGTGAAAGGTTGGGGTGGGTGCTAACAAGAATCTGCATATCTCGGTGAGACCTTACCCCAGGTTAAGTCAGTGAAATATTTAATGCAGGGAAGCATGGGTGGGGGATTTATGGGGACTATTTTGGTAGGCAAGAGGGTTCAGGAGGATTTGAGGGGTTCAGAATTCTCATATCTGCCCAGGTGTCCTCATTGTATCATGCCTGGAGCCAGCCCAACCTTAGGACCTCTAATTAATTTATATAATACATTTCCTTACTGTTAAAGCCCTTTTGAGACAGAATTATCTTATTCATATTGGTAAATCTCACAGTGTGGATTAAATGTGGTACTGGTCACCATATTAATTACTTTACCAGTGTGCATTAAATGAGATGCCCACGAGGCATTTAGAATTATCCCTGCTAAAGGGTGAGCACTCAGGAAGCATGGGCTGTCACTCCCATGCCTGAGAATTGACATCTCAGGAAGTAGGTCTCTGGCTTTCTGCTTAGCTTTAGTAGGAAAATGTCGGGAGTGAAGAGGAGTAGAGCAGGTTCAGAGAGAGTGGAAATGAGAGCACGCCAGATGACATTTATTCTTGGAGATGTGACATGAAGCCAAAAAGAAAGTTGTTTCACCTAGTGAACAGGCAAAGTTTAGATCGGGAATTATTCCTCCAGCTTAGGACACTTGTTTCTGGAGGATAGAGAGGGGTGGGTATGACAACAAAGGAGGCAGAGGACTGGGTAAAAATGAGTTGGGCTCTTAGGGGAGCTTCTCTCTCCAAGCCTGGATAAGGGTGATTCTTGGTTGTTTAAAGTTCATTAATTATTTCTCCCAGTCTCCTTTGAAAACATACAAAGACCTTGCAAGAGTAAGAGGTTGCAATTAAGACATTGTATGAAACCAGAAAAAAAAAAAAAAACTCTTCTGACTAGAAAGGCCTTGAACTGAGGATGGATGTGGAAATGTGGTGGGCAAAAGCTGAAAGTTAGGTAAAGGACCCAGAAAGACATCAGTCATTCATTCCAATTTGATAATGGTACAGGTATGCTGAGAGGAGCTAGAGAACTACTGTGGAAGGAAATGTGGTCCTGTCCTCACAGTGGTTTCAGTCTGCTACTTTTTTGGTCCCTTGAGACAGAACTGTGATGGTAACTAGTTACAGGGAAGGGCCAGGAAAAGAATCTGGGCTGTGGTTCAATCTGAGAGTGACCCTTCTGGGCTGGATGAGTAGATAAGATCTACTCCCTACTACCAAGCCAAGTGAGCATATGATCTGAGGGGGAGAAAAGGGGTCTCCAGTCTGAGGATGCCATGCCAAGGTAGCATCTGAGCCACAGCTGGCAGTGCTAGTCCAAGGAGTTTCAGTGATCCAAAATGTACATTTTCTGAGAAGGTATACCTGTGCCCCTGAGCTTGCTGTTACTATGTATGCTGTGCCTATGTGTGTGTCATAGGTGATGTCCTTCATGCATTATGGAAGAGCAGGTTATCATGTGAGCCACATGAAAAGAGTAAAAGTGCAGATAATGTCAAGGACTCTACCACCCAGGGAGGAATTCACAATAATGGCATACAGCATTGCCAAAGAGAAGAAAGAAGTAGATAAGCCTGTCTAAAGATAAAATCACCACTAAGATGAAAGCTATTAAAATACGTAAACATGCTGAAATAACAAATGTGAACTTCAGATTCCTGAATTTTCATCGTGGGCATATTAGACCAGAAATGGTCACTGAAATTATACTACCAAAAAATGAAATTACTCTTTTTAAAGGTCATAATTATTTTAGCATATTGAATCTACCACTATTTTTGGACTTTTCTATTCATTCAAATAGATAAGCACTGTAATCCATTAATTCTGTGTTGCTGTGTTTTGCAGAGTGGTATATAAACCTAGAAGTATGTTACACCTGTTGTATATTTGATTATTTTCTGCTATTAAAAAGTGGTGAAAACCTTACCAATTTGGAAGTAGGCAGACTAGAGGGAGAGGTCTTGTTGAAATTAGTGGAATATCTGCATTTTAAAAAATGTGCCTTTAAAAGAAATTGTAGGTTCTTCATGCAAGTGAAAAGTGAAACCAAGCTAACAACCAGTCGTCAGCTTAAGGTCCTGAGAATGTTTCCCTCAATTGTTAAAGTGGAATAATTGTATGAACAATATTAATTATTTAGTTTGAAATAGGGATTTTGTTAAAGTAGTGTTAAAATTGTCTGGTAGCTGTTTGCATCACTGAGTGGGTCAAGTATACTCCCCACAGTCTTATCGCATTTAAGTTCTAGAGGTAGATACAGTGCACAGCTACCTGCTGGGTGACCTTTGACAGTACTGGTAATGCCCTACCTCAGGTAACAAAGGTCTGATCATCTACTTGCATTTTTTTCCTCCTGCCTAAAACGCCTGTTAGGATTTGTTCCTTTGTCTTCAAATGTTCTCTTGTCTAGAGACTTTTTTTTTCCTACCTGGAATAGGTAATCATTTCCCTGAAAGGGATTATGAACACCATAGCAAGGCTTGTTAATAGAGAAGATCTTCCCTGGATGAGTTGGGGGAGGAGTGAAGAGATGCTGTACAAGATGTTTCAGAGTGGCCAGATACAGCAACATTTCCGTGCCTCCCTTTCTCCCTTCAGAGGCTGGTATCTCTTTTATGGTCAGCAACGCCTTTATTTTTCTGATGATTCTATCCATCACATTCACCTAGCTCCTCTTCCTTCCCGAATTTCATCTGCAAAGTTGCAATAATATAATTCTCCTATTTTAATCATAGTCCCAATTTATTAAGTATCAATGTAATTGAATTGACCAGTCAGTTCGTTATCATCTGATATGGTCAACTCAAAATACAAAACTGGCACATAGGCTGTTTATATGCCTCATTTTAAAACTTGACTCTTAAAATGTGTAATAATAGAAGGCAGAGGGAAGTAATATATTTCAGTGGCAACTGAAATAGTTGTGATGTTTCTGATTTATATGTTCTCTAGAAAGAAATACTTATGCCGCCATACAGGACTTTCAGAAGCCATTTGTTTGAATGCACACAATAAAAATTTTGACATATGCAAAAGTACAGAGAGTAGTATAATGAACCCCCATAGACTCATCTCCTAGACTCAAACATTACCCGTATTTTTGCTTTATCTATTCCTTTACTTTTCTTATAATTTTATGGAATGTTTTGAAATAAATGCAAAATATCACATTTATTCACCCTACAACACTTCCATCTGTTACTCTAACAGATAAGGCCTTCAAAACCATAATATTAAAAATGTCTTGTTAATGATTTGTTTGAATTATATTCCCCAAAGTGTCAGCACATCGCATAGCATTTTAATTGGTAGCATTTCTTTGAGGAAACCAGGTTATTTGCCTGTGGAATTTCCTATATTCAGTATTTGCTTTATTTTTTTTTATCATATCCTTGCCCAGTTTTCTCTTGGGTTGTTAATGTCTCTGTCTCAATATTTTAGAAGCTCTTTATTTGCCAGGGATCTGTGATATACGTTGGAAATGTGTATTGCCAGTTTGTCATTTGTCTTTGTGCCTGCTTTATGACATTTCAGGTTTTTGAGAAAATGTTTCTTATATTTCCACGTGTTTCCACTCTACACTCCCTTTTCTGTGCTCCCCAATTTCATGGTTTATATTATTTCTTAGTATTTTTACCTTTCACTAGTGTATAGAACTCTATTATTTTTAAGATATGAATGGTATATTTTGACTCTGACTCATGAAAGATGAAGACTCAACAAGTGCATTAATACGTTTGCCCTGTCCACTTTGTGATATCATTTCTATCTTAGCATTCCTAACATTTACATATTTTTCCTGTGCCTATACTCTTTGCATTTGTTTTAAGGTATCAGATAAATGCATGATATTAAACAATTGCCATTCTGTTCCATTTTTCAATTTACCTGTTTATGTTAGCTACTTTTGTTGTTGTTGTTGCAGTTGTCATTGCTGTTAAGCTGGCACGGGCCAGGTTCAAACCGGCTACCCTCAGTGCAGGGGGCTGGCACCTTAACCACTGTGCTTTGGGCACCGCCAAGCTACTTTTTTGTTATTATTCTTTTTAGTTGTTTCTTCAAACAAGAGAAAAGAACGTCTGGGGAATATATGCTCTGAGTGTTTGAAGAAGAATGACAATTTGGTTATACCCAGTGCTTGTAGGCTGTACTTTTTATATGTTCAGTGCTCCAGGGTATTTTAGTATCAGATGTTGTTTTGTAGAAGTCTGAGATTACCCAAATAATTTCAACTCATAAGTTGATGGTTTTACTTAATTCACAGAGAAGTTTTCTATATATTTGAATTGGATCAGTGCTATCCATTCTTTGCCATTTATTCTGAAACCCAGTGTAAGTATGTAATATGTAGAGGCTTATTTCATTTTTGTGAAGATTTCCTTAAATATTCAAGTATATGTATTACATTCTAATATTTTTTTTTTTTTGAGACAGAGTCTCACTTTATTGCCCTTGGGAGAATACTGTGGCATCATAGCTCACAAAGCAACCTCAAATTCTTGGGCTTAAGTAATCCTCTTGCCTCAGCCTCCCAAGTAGCTGGGACTGCAGGTGCCTGCCACAACACCCGGCTATTTTTAGAGATGGGATCTCGCTCTTGTTCAGGCTGGTCTCAAACCTGTGAGCTCAGGCAATCCACCCACTTTGGCCTCCCAGAGTGCTGGTATTACAGGCGTGAGCCAGCAGGCCCGGCCTTCTAATATGTAATTTTGTTGACTGTCTTTACCTGGCCTTTCTATTTTTAATTTTCTTATATTTTAAAAATATTTTCTTCATTTCTATTTCATTCTGCTTATTTTCCTCAATTTTGCTCTCTATGTGTTTTACAACTTTTTCAGCATTGTCTGTTATTCTTTGTGTTGCTTCCAATTTGGATTTCATTTTAGTGATATTTTTATGTCTTTTTCTTCCCCTTCTTTGCTAAGTGCCTGCAGCTTGTGTTTGGCTTCTGTTCATTCATAGTCCCGAATGCCGTATCTCTGATTTGTCGCATTGCTCATCTATGATTCCTTCATATTTTAGAAGAAAATTGATGGTGATATAGTAGGTGAGGTGATATGATGGTGCTGTGTTAGGGTGCATCTGTTTCTTTTCAATATTTTCTTAGGGAGTGTTATTTGCTCTTCTTTTTCCTTTCCTTTTCCCTCTAAGATTGTGTTTCTGAGATCCTTTTAGTATGTTATCTACTACCTAGTAATGCTATTCTCCCTCAGTAAGGTAGTTCTAAAGCAGCCTCGTTCACTCCAGTCCCGGCATCATTTCTCAGGCAGAAAATAAGGTGGCTTGTACACTGTGTACTTCCCATTTTTCAGAGATAAGCAGGTATGATGACATCCCCTCCCCGCCTTTTATAATATTTCACAGGTCATTTCAATAGTGCTCTCCTCTTCCCATTGTAGCTGGCTGTACCTAGATTATTTCTGATGTTATTTCCAGAGGCAATGTTCTGTCTGTACTTTATGTTCTTGTTCCTGCTACTTAATAGTTTTAATATCTAAATCACCTGAGGTAGTCTCTGTTCCTGGGAATTATTGAGATAACTTCACTTTTTTTATGGAGACGGAATAAGACTCGGAACTTGGAGTGAGAGATCCTGAAAAGTAAATAAGAAAATATTCATGGCTTATTGTACTTTTTTTCTTTTTTACTGCAACCATAAGTGGGGGTTTGTATTTCTTAAAAAATAATATCAATACATTTACTATCAATTTTTGGAATAACTTTTTATTGCCCTGTGTGGCAAGAAGAAAAATGGAAGAGTTTTAGTTATCTGTGGAGAAGAGAAGCTCCATATTGTAGGAGTCTTGATCAATATGTATGAATTCTGACCACGAAGTTCACAAGCTTGCCACTATGCACTTATATTGGCAGAACTGTAAAAACAACTCAGTAAGGTTTCCCAACCTTGTCGTATGGGTTTCTCACAACTGTGTTCATGTTGATGTGTGGCGATGTCTTGCTTTGTGGCATTGTTTCATTTTTGAGGATCACTTGAGCCCGAGAGTTTGAGGTTGCTCTGTGAGCTATGATGCCGCGGTATACTACCAAGTACAATAGCACTGTTGTGTGATTTTTTTGTGCCATCATGCCATGTCAGAGCTAAAATTAGAGCAACGAACAAACATTACATTGTTAACTTGGTGAGAGTGGAAGCGAAATCAGAGACATGTTAGTCCAAGTTTATGGGGATAATGCCATGAAGAAAATGGCAGTGTACAAATGGATGAAATCTTTTTTTTTTTTTCCCCTAGGAGAGCACAAGTGTCACTGATGAGGAGAGGTCAGGGCGGCCAGTAATGAGGAGAACTGACAAAAACAATGCAAAAATTTGACAAATTGTGTGACAAAATTATCAGCTGACTGTGAGAAGCAGAGCAGACCAAGTAAATAACCATAGAGAAAAAGTTAGGAAAATCTTAACTGATAATCTTGGCGTGAGAAATATGTGGCTCTTGCATCACAAGGATGCAGCAGCTCACACAGCACTGTCTATGAGAGAGTTTTAAGCTAGTAAACAAATAACTGTATTAGAATGCCATCCTTAATCACCTGATCTGACCCCAATAATTTTTTTCTTTACCAAAGGTAAAGTAAATATTGAAAGGAAGACATTCTGATGACATCAAGGGCAATAAGACAACAGTTCTGATGGCCATTCCAGAAAAAGAGTTCCAAAATTGCTTTGAAGGGTAGACCAGGCACTTGCATTAGTGCATAGCTTCCCAAGGGGAGTACTTCAAAGGTGACCATAGCAATATTCAGCAATGACTTATGCAGCACTTTTTCTAGCATAAGTTCACAAACTTAAATGCCATTCTTTTTTATGTAGAATAAAGAAATGTATGCTTTTTGGGGAAATAATAGTAGGTGGAAAATTAATACCATTAAATGGACCTTAGAAAAGAAAGACAAGCATATATGGAAAAACTGGTTTGTTGTGAGCTGAGAACAGGTTATTCCTCGCACAGAGTTTGAGTTGACTAAGAATGGGTTGATGATCAGAAAGACTTTGATTTCTATTCTGGCTTTGCCATGTACTTGACTTCTCTGATTCTAAACTTCTGTACCTATGTCATGATAATAAAATCTCAGGAGTAAGATGAGAAAAAAAAATGTTATCTAATATCTTGTCTGGTAGTCAGTGAATATTAGCTCCATGCTTCTTTTCTTCGATGGGTATTATTTGGCAAAATAAAGAAGTAAGATTAACTGTGATGCTAGACTTGAGTGTCCTGGTGGAAAGATGCTAATCTTGGGGGATTTGAAATGTCACAGAGAAAGACTATCAACATATCAAAAATTAACACAGTAATGCCGGAAGGGAATTCACAATGGATATTAATAATTAACATATGAAGAGCATTTGACACATATAACTCACTTTCATATTCATTTTTTCATTTGATACAAGTGGTAGAAGAGATATTTTTACTCGCATTTTACAGACTGTGATTTTGAGAGTCACTGATGCTCAGTAGGTTGTCCATGATAGAAGATGCCAGTATCTGGGCCAGGAATTCCCACCACAAACCCAATGTTCATTTAATCATTTCTTGTTCCCTTTGAAAATAATGGCTTGTGTAAGTTACTTATCTCCTTTGGGTCTTCATTTCCTCATTTGTAATCTGAAGTATTTCCATTAGTGGACCAATACATGTCTTTCTTTCATTTAACAATATTAAAGCCCTTAGAATGAATATCTGGCACTGTCTCTCAAACTCTGTGATTCTGCGATTCCATCTTCGTTTTTCACAAACACTGCCGTGCTCATAAGAACGAACCAGGTTGAGATTTGAGGAAAAATACTTGGATTATTCTTTAAAAAAAAAACTTTGTATTGGGTGGCGCCTGTGGCTCAAAGGAGTAGGGTGTTGGCCCCATATGCCAGAGGTGGTGGGTTCAAACCCAGCCCCAGACAAAAACTGCAAAAAACAAACAAACAAAAACAAAAAAACCCTTTGTATTTAGATATAATTCAAGTATCAAAAGATGCACATGTGTAATTCATTATATTTAGTACATTCACAAAACTTTGCAACCATTACTGCTAATTCCAGAAAACTTTCATCATACTGAAAAGAAACTCTGTACCCATTGGTTACTCCTCATTGTTCCATTTCCTTTTCTCCTCGAATCTCTTCTTGTCGCTGAAAACTACTTATCCAATTTTCGTCTCTATAACTTTGCCTCTTCTGGACATTTCATATAAATACAATGCATCCTCTTTAGTGGTTTACTTCTTTCACTCGGCACAATGTTTTCCAGGTTCACCCATGTTACAGTACACATCAGTAGTTCTCACTTATTTTTGTGGGTAAATTATTCCATGATGTGAAGGTACTATTTTTTGTTTTTCCTTATTCCATGATGTGGAGGTACTATTTTTTGTTTTTCCATTCATAATGGATGGACATTTGAGTGGTTTCTAATTTTTGGCTGTTGTGAATACTACTGGATGACAATCCATGTATAAATTTTTGTGTCAACACTTGTTTTCAATTTTCTTATGTATATATCTAGAAATGGAATTAATAGGAGATATGTAATTTTTGTGGGTTTTTTTTTTTTTTTTGAGGAACTGATGGACTATTTTTCAAAGTAGGCACACCATTTACAATCCCCCCAGCAGTGTGTGAATTTTCCAATTTCTCTGCCTTCTCAGCAACACCTTTTATGGTTTGAGTTTTTGGTTATAGTCATCCTGGTTGGTAGAAAGTGGTTTATTGTGATTTTAACTTGCATTTCACTAATTAATGATGGTGAACATTTTTTTTCATGTGCGTATTGGCCTTTGTATATCTTATGTTAGTGACATGCCTAATTTTTAAATTCAGCTGTGTCTTTTCATTTTTGAGTTATAAGAGAGCTCCTTATATGGGTGGTGCCTGTGGCTCAAGGAGTAGGGTGCTAGCCCCATACACTGGAGGTGGCAGGTTCAATCCCAGCCCTGGCCAGAAACTGCAAAAAAAAAAAAAAAAAAAAAAAGCTCCTTATATGTTCTGGATACTAGGTTGTTATTAGATATATGATTTATAAATATTTTCTCCCATTCAATACGTTGACTTTTACAATTCATGATAGTACCCTTCACTGTACAAGTGTGTGTTTAATCTTTATGTAGTCCAATTTATCTTCTATATTTTCTTGGATTGCTTGTGCTTTTTATGTCATATTTAAGAAACCATTGCTTGGCTCGGCGCCTGTAGCTCAGGTGGCTAAGGCGCCAGCCACATACACCTAAGGTGGTGGGTTTGAATCCAGCCCGGGCCCACCAAACAACAATGATGGCTGCAACCAAAAAATAGCCAGG
>NW_003852512.1:4621910-4631439 GCF_000181295.1 Otolemur garnettii
AAAAAAAAAAAGAAAGAAACCATTGCTTAATCCAGGGTCTCAAAAATTAACACCTCTGTTTTCATAGTTTTTAGATTTTACATCTATGTTTTCATGGTTCTCAGTATTTTATACTTGAATTTTATACTTTTAGCTCTTACATGTAGGTCTTGTGATTCATTTAGAGTTGATTTTCATATATGGTGTGAGGTAGTAGTTCAACTTCATTGTTTTTGTAAATGGATGTCTGCTTGTCCCAGAACCATTTGTTTGTAAATACTATTATTTTCCCACTGAAATATCTCAGCACCCTTTCATAGTTGGTTTTTCATTCACACAGCCACCAGAAATAGGTGAAACTGCCTGTTTTCTCATAGCATTAACAGGATAAGGGCTATTTCAGTTTTTTGACTATCTGATAGACTTTAAAAACAGGGTCTCTCAGTATAGATTGAATTGGCCTGTCTCTTCTTGTGAGTGAAATATTTTTTGTATGTTGACAGTCATTTATGTTTCTTTTTCCATAAATTATCTGTTTATGCCTTTTGATCATTTATCTTGTGGAGTGTTCTTGGCTTTTTTTCTTATTATTTAAAAGTTCTTTACGTTCTCAGGAAACTAGCCTTTAGTCTACGATATAAGTAGCATAGATTTTCTCCCAGTTTGTCATTTGCCTTCAGCCCTTTTGCAAAAAGGTTTTCATTCTTATGTACATAAGACTTAGCACGGTTTTTCTTTACTGCTTCTAGATTTTGTGTTATAGTTAGAAAACTTTTCAGACTTCCAGGTTGTAGAGGAAATCTCTATCTCTCTTTTTCTCTCTCTCTCTCCCTCCCTCTATCTCTTTGTACTTTCGTAGTTTTAGTTTTTAACACTTCCATCTGCATGCTATTTGGAATTTTTCCCAGTGTGTGCTTTGAGGTAAGAATTTATTTTTTTCCCCAAAGGGCTACAGAGGCATCTCATGCCATTTGTTAAACATTAGCTTTTTCTCACCAATATGATGTGATTATCATATACTAAATTTTCGTAAGTCCTGTGTATATTTGTAGACCTTATATTCACTTAAATTAGTCTGTTGGCCTTATTCATCTACCATTACCACACTGTATATGGAAACTTTAGTGTATGCTTTGCTATCTGGTAGTCCTCCTTTTATTGGTCTTCATTATGAAGCTTTTTTTTAAATTAAATCATAGCTGTGTACATTAATGCAATCACGGGGTACAATGGGCTGGTTTTACACACAATCTGAAATGCTTTCATCAAACTGGTTTTTTGTATGTTTATTTTTCCATATGCATTTTAGAATCTACTTGTCTAGCTTGACAGAAAAATAACATTAGTTGAGAAAGCACCAAGTTTATATGTTAGTTTGAGAACAATTAACATTTTTATGAAGTTGAATTATCCTATCCAAGAACGAGAAATGCCTTCCGACTTGTCCAAATGTACTTTGGAGTCTTTCAGGAGTATTAAAGTGTTTTCTTATATAGGCTTTTGAATACTGTATTCCTGAGTTTCTTCTCACTGTTTTCTGCATACATATGAGTTTATGTAAGTGTGTCTGTATGGTATTGTTTAATGTGAAAAATTTTATGTCACGCCCCAAACTTAATACTTTCATTTCATTTAGAATTTGTCTTTATCTTTGGTTTTATAGATATATTCTCATATTATTCCCAAAAACTTCTTTCCTAATTCCCATGCCTCTGATTGTTTTCTCTTACTGTGAAATTGTAGACAGAATGTTCCTCTTGCTCCTCTCTCCTTATGCAATGACAAAGTTCCTAAATCATCCCGAACCTCATATATAAGCAGACATTTATATTTACTTATCGTGTGTGTTCTATTATGACATATTGTGGTATTAAATTGTGTACAGCCTGTTTTCAGCATCTGTGGAAAAAGTTTAGAATTTTTTCTTAGGTTTATTTAAGTGGCAGAATGGCAGATAATAGTTTTCATATGAAAGCTTTAACCCAACTATAGCCCAGGAAGAAGGGGAAAGAGGAGAAGGGAGGGGAAGGGGAGGAAGGGTAGAGAGAGGGTAATTGGTGGGAACACAACTACGGTACATTTTACAAGTTTTCTGATAATATTATGTCATCCCTACTTTTCTGGGATAAATATCATTTGATCATAATGTTTCTCTTCCTTTTTAATGTGCAATTATAATCTATTTGCCAATATAATGTGAAAATTTCTATTGATATTATGAGATTGGTACTGCAGTTTTTTGTTTGTGCAATCTTATTATGTTTATGTATCAATATTATACTTCCTCCATTAACAAAATGAAGGTTTTCCTTACTATGTTCTGGAACAATTTAAGTGACAGTGAGAGTAAGCCATATCCAGTTTCAATTTAAATTCTCTATAAACTAGTCACTGCAATATTAGTGCATCAAAATTCTCTGGTGAAAGTAATATATGGTATTTGAAAGTGCTTTGTTTAACAAATAGTTCAATAAATATTTTTCAAAAGGTTTGATAATAGTCAATAGTCATTTAATATCTGATAATATTTAATAACTTAAAAGGCTTGATAAATACTTTTATGGTAGTTAATTTCTTTTTCAATTTTAATCTTAGAACCTATTATTGTAAACATTTTATGGATAAGAAAACTAAGGGTCAACAGAATTAAATGGCTTACCCAAGCCACACATTTACTGAGCTATAACATAAGAATTTAATCCTAGACCTCTACTTTTCCCATACTATGATGCAATTAGTTCTCACTACAAATAGTGTCTTTGGTGATAAGAAGTCAGCAATAAGTATACGGCCGTTTGGACATATTCTCTCTCCCTCTTTGTTCCCATCTGTCTTTAATCAGCTAACTCCAGCATTCTTCTACTTTTAGCTTAAATATAATTTTCTCAGTGTAGCCTTATCTGGCCAGTACCTCATATTCACCCTACCCCTGTTCCCAAACTATGCCAGATTACCCTGCTATAAACTTTCAATATGCTGTATTCTCTTAGAACATTTATTAAATTATATTTTATTTAATTAGTGTTTTTAGCATCTCCTAATAGATTGCAAAGCTCATGAAAGTCTTTGTTTTCCTCATTCCCTATTACATATCTAATACCTAGAACAAAACTGAGCACCTTAGTAGGTGCTAGTAAATTATTGTTGTATAAACGGATAAATGAATGAATGGGTGATTTTAAACAAGCATTGTGAACAATGCTATTGCATGAGATAATCAGGTTCCAAGGGATAATAGGACATTCACGCATCATCACCTTAATCAGTACGACAAGAAAGAAGACTAGCATAAGCATTACCTAAGAAGGAAAGAAAGACAATGAAGACCCTTTTTGTGATGTGTTTCAGCACTATATGAGATATTATCATATCTTTATTTAATTTGCCAAAGAAAAGCATTGAATAAGGATGGCTGGGAGTGGAAATATTTCCTAGGTTTATTACTGATGTATACAGCTTCTGCTTTCCATATCACTTTATTGTCAGTGATAACATTGAACTCTTTTGTGTGGTGCTGGAGATATAAGTGTATTTGGGAAAAAAAAGTCATTATCATTGAAAACAATGGATCTATGCTGCCTCCCAAGGGAAATTAGAAAATACCACTGATTCAAGTTTGAGGTTAAAGGACACTTTTAGAGAAAGGAAGATAATGGGTTTTTTAAAATGTCAAAACAAGGGCATGTCTATAAACATGTATTATGTTAACTTTTTTTGAAGATATTTTTCTTCTTTTGTACCTTATTTCTATGTCCTTCACTTTTATGTATACTTCCCCCACCCCTTTACTGATCAGTCAGCCATAGAACAGTCAAAGTTTTTCTGTTAATACACTCAGCATATACTTTTAGGTCTACAATTTCTAAAGGTGGAATAAAAAGAATTCTGGATGCAGCATTTAACTCTGAAGTGAGTTTGGTATAACTGCCTCCAGGATGGTAGCTATCATCATTCATATGAACGGGACAAAGGAACTTGAGGTAATGTTGTAATTGTTTTTATCTTTTAAGGATAGCATATTTTATAGTCCTTGATTATTTCCAAAACTTCTGCCTTCAGAACCCCACATGGAAAATGCAAACACAACAGATTGTAATTTCTAAATGTTCAATTGGAAATTGTGATCGCAATATTCATTAGATTTCTAGTATTTGCATGACATTCAGTTCTATTTCTATTGGTGGTACAGTATAAATGTTGACTACCTCAATGAAGGTTTCCCAGGTCTCAGCCTCCTTCCCCTAAATACACATGAATTCACACAAGACTCAATATAAAGAAATATCCTGGATTATTTCATAAAACCTGAGGGTAGTGTTTTGATTAGTTGCATGGCAGTTGACATATTTCTAGAAGTTAGAGAAAGAGGAGGGAAGAGCATATCTATTTAATGAGCTTTACTTTGCCCTTTCTCTAATAACATCAAGACCAGGGCCCCATCTATGAGAGACATAGTTCCCTGGACATGTGGTCAGGGAACTAATGTAATGCTGCTCAATTTCCTGCCCTCTGTGCTAGTCATCTCAATGAGTAATATCTCTATATCCTCTTATATTAAGGCATTGCTAAGTGGAACTTGAAAAAAAAACCTATGTAATATAAATAAACTCCTCAAAATAGTTGAATGAAAGGCGATTGTCAATTATAATTTCTGTTTAATACTTTACGAATACCTGTAAGTGCACTCGAAAAGGCCAACAGTATTCTGAAACCCGTTTTGGTACAATCCCTTAGGACAGTAACAATTGGCTATACACTATAGGAAATGATTCTTTTGTAGAAGTGTCTTCGGAAAGCAGATGTATAATATTTGACCTTGGTGTTTGCTGACACAATACTTTGGTTAATGGTGAAGTAGGTTTTAGGTCCCTGGGGGTAAATGATTCTCTTTGAAAATAGTAGCCATTTGAATAGAGGTCTGGAGCCAATGCTGTTAATGTGTCCCAGTTCACATTGATGATGAAAATATCTGTGCTTTTCTATTTGTTTGTAGATCTGTTTGTATCTCAGAACGCATATTAAGTCTTTTTCTAGAGGCAGAAATTGAGGTCAAGTATGTTGGAAGTACCCAGAATCACTCTCACAAGCCTTGCTCAGAATTAAGATTAGAATTCAGAACCCTTACCTTCTTGATTTTGCTAAGAAATATTAACAAAGGGAAGTATACATAGAAGAAGTTTGAAGGAAGGGTATTGTGTGCTGACACTGAGGTAATCTTGCTTGAGTAGATATGGTTATCAATTAATCTCTTGGACAGTAAAATATTAGTTATCACTAATGGGGGCCCTATGGAGACTATGACAGAATATTCTCCATAAGGAGTATAATAACATTTATGAATGCCTACATTATGTCAAACTCTATGCTAAGAATAATATAAACATTATCCCCAATCCTTAGAACAACCTTGCAAAATATTATTATCCTTATTTGTCAGGAAACTGAGGATCCGTGAAATATAAATACTTGCCTACATTTTATGACTAATGATTGCCTGAGCCAGAATTCAAACCCAAACCTGTTTCATTCCAAAGGTGTTACCATACCATGACTTCGTTGGAATGATCATATGCATCAAATAAATACATCATGCAATAGAAGAGTGAGTGTATATGGGAGAGGGCTGACATTTGAAGGATGAGTTAGTTTTCTGTGGCTACTCTAACACATTATCACAAACCGAGGGACTTCAAACAACAGAGATTTGTTCTCTCACAGTCGTTGAGTCTAAAAGTCCAAAACTCAAGGCATCTGCAGGGCTACACTCACTTTGGAGACCTAAGAGAGTCTCTTCTTTTCCTTTTCCAGCTTCTGGTGGCTTATGTCTGCATCACTCAGCTATAGTTTTCTGTGGTCACATTGCTTCCTCCCTTTTTGTCTGTCAAATCTCTCCTCAGCCTCACTCTTATGAGGACACCAGTTCATAGATTTAGGGCTCACCATGATAATCCAGAATGATCTCCTCATCTCAAGATTCATATTGAATTACATCCGCACATACTTCTTTTGCAAATGAATTAACATTCACAGAGTTGTGATGTAGACGTGTATTTGGGAAGGCCACCATTCAGTCTATTATGGTGAGTAATGGATTTCTATAGTCAAATTGAGTCTTTCTGGGGTCTTCATCCTCTTTCTTTCAATTATGGCTTCCTAGACAAGTTGGAAGTATTAAAGTTCTCTCAAAGGTCTGAGGAGATCGTTAAGTCTGATGAAAAGTTGTAAAGACAAAGGCATGCTGAGCCAATGTAGCTTGTTAATTCCTATGTGCTCAAACCAGCCAACATGAAATCTTTGGTATAAAAGCTATAACACTTTGTAGAATAAACCAGCTTGAGAGTGCATGTTCCCTGTGTAGACTTTGTCTTTGAGGAACTTGCATTCTAAGTAGCATGGTAGTTTGTTGAATAAACTATGGGCCTATCATAAACAGTCATCAGATACTGTTCTTTTTGTCTCATTGTCAAACAATCCATAGCAAAATGTAAATGCTAAGGGAAGAAACCTCCATATTGGGGAGGGGTATAGAACATGAAGTTTAAAGAGCAGAGTAAGACTAAACACAAGCTGCTGTCAGACGAAACCACCACTCTTCCACTCTGGCCTGCAATGATCAAAGTCACAAGACAGTATTGTGACTTAGGCCCATAAGGACTAATCTCAGGTTGCCATTTTATCCTTCTTGTATCATCCTCAAGTATCCCATGTCTCCTCATCTCTGTATTTGCTTTGTATAACTTTGCTTTATTTCTATTTATTAACTCTCACAAACCTTCTACTTTGTTTTTTGTAAATAAGAGTCATTATTCAGCAAAATCTTATTTATTTTTGACAAATTCTTTTAATTTTTCCTTCACCTCCTTACTTTAGCTGAAATCTGGCTCTACCCTAATGCTGTAGCTCCCATTGCAATCTTTTAAAATGATGGGTTGTCTTTTCTCTGCCATATACCAAATGGTATTCATCTTGGAGGTAAGATGGGTGTTCCTTCTTGCTAATAGAAGAGTAATCTCCTTTTTATTCTTCCTAGTTTGGAAACTTATGCCATTTGGTCATATTTCCGGTTATCCCTTGTTCTGATTAAATTTATATGTAAACTTGATTGGGCCATAGGTTGTTCAAACATTTGTTCAAACTTTTTGGGAGTGTTTCTGTGAGGGTGTTTTTGGATGAGTTTAACATTTCGTTTAGTAGGCTGAGTAAAGTAGACTGTCCTTCATAATGTGAATGGGCCTCGTTTAATCATCTGAAGTCCTGCATAGATCAAAAGGCTGAAATGCTCTTGAATAAGTGAGAATATCTCTTGCATGAAACTGCCTTCCAGTTGGGTCATTAGTGTTTTCCTGACTTTGAATTTGTACCGAAACATTTGCTCTTCCTGGATCCTAAGCCTCCCAGCCTTTGGATAGGAATTACACTGATGTCACTATTGGTTCTCAGGCCTTCAGACTCAAACTGTAACTACAGTTTCAATTCTACTGGGTCTTTAGCTTAGCTTACTAACTGCAGATCTTGGATCCTGTTAGCCTCCATAATCACATGAGCCAATTTCTTATGCTCTCTCTTTCTCATACACACACTCTCTCCACACACACACACACACACACACACACAAATATATATTCCTATTGGCTGTGTTTCTCTAGAGAACACGGACATAAACCCCTCTTTATTATAGTCATCTGCTGACTTCCAGTCCAGTCCTTCTCAGTCCTTAAACATGTTTTACCTCATGGCTTACTATCATTCTTGTTAATATGATTTATGTTTTATTTCTTAATGACATCAAAATTTATTTATATAGTCCTTCCAATACCCTGGCCACTCAGTTTCATGACCTACTAATAAGTGTTATTCTCCTCTTCAACTTTACCACTTGGCCCTATGGTCATACCTTATCTTGCCATTATCAATAACTATAACCCCTCTATATGTTTTGTGTCAAGAATCCCACTGGTCCACCAGCTCACAACTATTTTACCACATGGAGGCCTCCAACCTAGTGACTCTCCACTAATTCCCCTCCACCACCAAAACATATATCCTCACTTTCTTCCACATTGGGTTTAGAGTCTATGATCCATCATTAAAATCCCTCCTTCACATTATCTTCAACTCCTTTGCCTCTATATTGTTACTAGCAACGATTTAACAAAATCCTAAGCCTAGTTAAATTGAACATGGTTGGAAAAGTCATACAATTCTTTTTGTTTTCTTTTTTTGCAGTTTTTGGCTGGGGCCAGGTTTGAACCTGCCACCTCTGGTATATGGGGCTGGCACCCTACTCCTTTGAGTCACAGGCGCCACCCCATACAATTCTTTCTATTGGTCTCACTGTAAATTCAGCATCATTAACCTCAAGTGAGTCCTCACTGCTGTCTGGCAATTTTGCTATATTTACCAATCCCATCAATTCTTTTAGTGGAAATTCCATGTCTTCTCCCTTTTCAAAACTCAAACATCCACTCGTTCTACCTTACTTTTTGCCTCCATGAGAAAATAAAAATAATCAGAAGATTTTTCTCAAGCTATCATTATCATATCTTACTATCCAACTTGCTTCAATGTCCAAATATTCAGTGTTCTTTCCTATTACTATGGATGAACTTTCCATACTTGTAGCTAAAGCCATTGTGCTTAATCCCATCTCTGCTTCCAAGATAGCCCTGCTTCATTAAAGTTTCCCTTTCTACTGGATCTTTCTTATAAAGTAAGTCTGCTGGTTTTCTCCATTCCTATTAAAACCAAACCAAACAAAATAGCTTTCTTTATTTTCCCTCTCTGGCTGCTGCCCCATTTCTCTTCCCTCTTCATAGCAAAAGTCTGTGAAAGAGTAATGTACAGTTGCTGTCTTTGATTCTTCTCCAAATTAATGGTTTTAAATATTACCAAAATTGGTAATATTGATTACCACCCAAAATTGATTTTATAAGGGTTACTGCTGTGGACTTAATTGCTTCCCTCTCAAGTTCATATGTGAAAGTCCTAACATAATTCATAAGTTAAAAAGTCCTCGGAATATGACTGTAGTTGGGGATGGGCCCTTTAAAGGATTATTAAGTTAAAATGAGACCATTAAGGTTGGTTCTAGGCCAATCTTCCTGGTGTCTTTATAAGAAGAGGGAATTTGGACACAAAGAGACAGAGGGGTGCATTCACATGGGGGAAAGAGCACTTGAGGATATAGCAAGAAGGCTTGTCCGTCAGCCAAAGACAGGCCTAAGAAGAAACCAAACCTACCAACATCTTCGTTTTCCACTTCCAGCTTCTGGAACCGTGGGCAAATACATTTCTGATGTAGCCACCAGTCTTTGGTATTTTCTAAAGGCAGCCCTAGCAAAGTAATATAGTTACCAGTGACCTTCATGTGGCTGAACCTAAGGGATATTCTCTATATTCATGTCACATGACACATAAGTAGTATTTAATGGAATTAATTATTTCCTCCCCCTTGATACAGAGTCTTCACTTTGTTTAAATACCATAATTTTTTTTTAATATCTCATTGGTTTTTGTCACTCCATCTCAGTGTCTTTTTTTTTTTTTTTTT
>NW_003852512.1:4631568-4642744 GCF_000181295.1 Otolemur garnettii
CCACAACGCCCGGCTATTTTTTAGTTGCAGCCATCATTGTTGTTTGGCAAGTCCGGGCTGGATTTGAACCCGCCACCTTAGGTGTATGTGGCTAGTGCCCTAGCCGCTTGAGCCACAGGTGCTGAGCCATCTCAGTGTCCTTTGATGAGCTCCTCCTTCACTTCCCAAATTCTAAACTTTGGACTAATCCAAAAATCAATCTTTGGACCCTTTATACATTATTCATAATTCCAATTACTGCCACCCTGTTGTAAGAGAGACATCATTTTTTTTGCCTGGATTGTGGAAATATTTTCTAAACTTGACTCCCTGTTTCCATACTTGCCTATCTACAGTCTGTTCTCAATGCAGAAGCCAGAGTGATATTTCTAGAGAATTGTGTTAATTTTTTACTTGCAGTTCTCTAATGATTCCTCACCATATAAGGATAAAGCCCTCCCCACAAGGTCTTTATGATGTTGCTCCTACCTAACCACTCTTCTGACTCTCCTCTTTCCTCTACCTATCAACTACATTGGCCTCTTTGCTTTTATTTGGGTATGGCAGACATGCTTCCACCAGAAGATATTTATATTTGCTTCATTTTGTCTGCAATGAACTTTGCCCAAATATCTGCCTGTTTCTCTCCCTAACCTCTTTAAGGACCTTCTCAAATGTCACCTTCTCAGTTAGGTCTTCCTTGATCATCCTGTTTAAAATCTGAATGCCCTTAGCAAAACTCATGATTCACATTCCTTGTGTTTCCCAGTAGCACTTACCACCATCTGGTATAATAATGTGTGTTTTACTTACAGTATCTATTCACTTACATACCCGCTGGGATAGAAACTTCATGGAGGCATGAATTCTTGTCTGCTTCTTTCACTGTTGTGTACATACCTCCTAAGACAAGGCCCCACACATATTTTGGGCTAACGAGTATTTATGGAATGAATGAATCACCAAATTACATTAATAGCTAAAAATTCCATCATTTTTCTTTCAATAGTACTACATGAAAGAGTAAATGAAAGAGAAGTTAAAATTCTCCAGAGTATCTCGTATTGAAAAGAAGAGGTTGTTGAGAACCAGAGATAGAAGTCAAATCCTACACTTGCTTATTTCTGTGATCTTATTTCTGGCGAAGTACTAATGATTTTAGGTTTAAAAACTCTGCCTGTTTTAATAGGTCCCATTTTTGTGTAAATTTCATACTTTCTTGCATTTTCTCTACTTAAAAAGAAGAGTGAACCACTAGCTGTGTGAAAATTGCACTTTCCAATGAGTGAGAAAATAAGAAAGGGAATGCTAGAGGTTAAGACATTAAAATATCACCCACCGAAATAGGGTATTTTGCAAACTGTTTCTTACCAACATGGTTTTTCTGGATTCCGTGGAGTTTAAAAATATTTGTTTTGAAGTACACATGATATTATAATTTCCAAGTGTCCAAATAAAGCCTCCCAAAACATAATGGTTACTTAGGAAAGTCCATGAGATCTGTTGTGACATATAAATATGAAAGCTCACTTCGCTTTTTGGCTAGATATTATGTTCTCGGTAAAAGCAAAGTCTTAACATTTGTGGACTGTTTACCTCTTTCCTTTGTCTTATGTGCTTTATGACATTTACAAAGTTTTCTTCTCATTCTGTCAATGAAACTTTTTTCCTTTCCAACCTTCACAATGACTTTTCAAATGATTCTTTATCTTATTACCTGTTATAGTGCCTGGCACATTGTAAGCCCCCAATATTTTCAATTTTTAAAATTTAATCTTGTTTGCCTGTATTCCTAAAAGAATAATTTGCAATGCACCTTCATCATTATCACTGGAATACTTACTTTTTAAAAAAATGCAGATTCCTGTAGTTAATCCACAATTTACTAAACAACATAAAGGCAATGGAATTTGAGAAAAGTTATTTTAGGCTGCTACTATTTGTCACACTGTGGTAAATACTATTATAGACAAGGGAGAAATTTTAGATCCTGTGAAAGAACTTGCATATAATAAGTAGCAGTGAACAGGCAACCAACAATTACACAAATAAATAACTACAGGATATAATTAATGCTATGAAGTGAATAGATGGACGTGGTGCTTCGATAAATAATACAACCTACTTTAGATTGGATAATCAGAAAAGGTCTTTCTTGAAAATGACATTTATGTTGTGACATGAGGATATTTATTTATTTATTTTAGCTGGGGCTGGGTTTGAACCCATCACCTCTGGGATATGGGGCCAGTGCCCTACCCCTTTGAGCCACAGGCACCACCTAGACATGAGAGTATTTAAATTGATACAACACTCCTAAATTTGAGGGTAGGAAGAGGGGGAAGATGAGGATCAAGTGAAAGATATTGCTTAGGAGCCACCAGGGAGAGGGGAGAAAAACCAACCGTGCCAAGGTGGTATCCAGAAGTTAGAAGTGTAAGTGTTTCAAGAGAGGGACAGTTAAAATGTTTTTCAAATATTGCTGGTAGACCAAACAAGAAAAGGGAAAATATCAACTGGATGTTACAACATGGAAATTTTTGTGATCTTGACAAAAGCATTTTCACTATAGGTGGTGAGCACGAAAGCCAGATAGGATGTCAAAGTGTAAGCATGAGGTGATGAGTTGTACTCAACAGATGGAGACAACACAGCTGCAAAGTATAAACATAAGGTGACAAGTTGGACTCAACACATATTTATAGTTGGAACGGTTTGGAAATTTTCTTAGGAGTTTGAAGGAGATAGAGAGGACATAATCCAGTGATTCTAGAAAGTGGAAAAAGTTAGTAAGAGGAGTACGGTAGGATTGCTACCTCAATAGGTTTGTTGTTGAGGTTTGTCATCAGAAATTTAAATTGATACTGATAGAACTGATCATGAGATTCCCTACAGCAATATTCAATTGTTTGAATGTGGGCATGGAGAAGGCAGTTAATTTGATTCAAGGGTGGTGAAGCTGGAAGCATAGGTGGAATGGGAAGAAGAATGAATGAAAGGTGAGGAAGTTGCAGCAGATAGAGAAGACAGCTCTTTTGACAAGAAATGTTACCATGAATGGAAACAAAGAAATGTAACAGTAGCTGGATAGAGGTGTTGGGTAAATGGGGGACTAACATCCGTTTGATAGGTTGTTGGGTATATTCATTATGTACCACATATGAGAGCTACTTCATCTTGCTTATAGTCTCATGAGTGATCTAGACCAGAAGCAGATGTTAAAAGCAAAGAGTTTAGGGTTTGGAAAGGAAGAAGATGTTGGGGAATTAGTAAAATTTAGAAATATATAGAGCATTGATATGATAGATCAGATCTGGAGTGAGGAATCTCTTTATGTTGAAAGGCTGCATTAATTTAGTTGTAATCAAATAAGGGCACATTCATGAAAATTCAATTCGATAGAATTTAAAATGTACGTTATTTGTTAAAAAATCTAACCACTATGTACTTAAATTTAGTTGTAATCAAGTAAGGGTGCAGTCATGAAATTTCAATTAGACATTCTTAAAAATGTACATTATTTTGTAAAAAAATATAACCACTATGTACTTAATAATTTCAAAAAATAAAAACTACTTGTTAATTTTAATGTTAACTACCTTCGAATGACTTTGTTGGAAAGCATTCGACTATTTGGTTGCAGCATGGAGGTCCGCAATTTCAGTTAATCCTCTGGATGGGTATCAGTCATTTGTGCTTAAGGGTGCATTGATTTGGGTTAGGTATGGGAATGCCCATTTGCAGCAATAAGTGGTTGAAAAGCAAGAAAGAATTTTGCGGGCATGTTGCCAAAGACATGTATATTTTGCATTTTCCCATATATATCAAATGAATCTTTCTTAGCATAAAATAATGACTTTAAAATGTTATCTACTGTGAGCTCAATCAATTCCATCTGTAGTTCTTTAGGTGCCTTGGTGAAATCAACTAGGTGAGGCTGAAATGATAATTTGCGTGTGATAACGTGATTCTCAAAGTCAGTGAATTTTTCATTGTATTCTCTAATTAAAGGTCTGTACCAGCTGTATATTCATCAAATGATTTGCATGTATCATCCTGCTTATCAATGACCTTTTCTCACTGGGGAAAACGTTCATCCACATTTTCTTTTGCAGAAGAAATGCTTTGAGAAAAGATAACTTAGTCATACCTTGAAAAGAAACATTCAAGTCATTTTGATTTGACATGATATCACCCAGAAATCCTGCCTTCTTATAGAGATCCTCTTTCAGTAATTCACTGATTCTGTTCATCTTAAAATTTAGCTGTCTGTTCTCAAAGTGATAAAATGGCTAATACCTGTCCCCACAATAGCCAACACACTTTAGAATGATATGGCAAATCCACACTGAGTGCCTCATCGTTCAACTTTAGCATGATGTGAAAGTGACAATGTCATGTTGCATTTGGGAAAATATAGTTAACAATATTTCTAACCTGTTGCAAAGTGTCACTTAACATAATAGTTTTACCACAGACATTGTGCTGATGTGAGATATCATGAAAAGAAATGAGAGCATCTAGATCAGTTAATATTTTTTTTAACCTATTCAACAAACTCTTCTTGTTTTCCTGTCATGGAAAAAGGACTATCTATATATACAACTTCATAACATTTATTTCGAAAGTTGTTGAAGATATCTATTCCCTGTGTTCTCTTTGCAAGAATGGCCATGAGAGTAACTCTTACTAGGAAAGAAAATCTTTTATGACCTGCATGAAATATACATCCTGTGCTGAGTCAGTAGTATCAGTTGATTCATTTAAAGCGATTGTATGAAACATATTTTCCTTTTGAAGTATTGCATGAAGTTCTAGTAAGTTGAAGGCTAATTCATCCTGCTGATCAGTTATGGTTCCCCTTGAAAGAGGCAGTTGTTTGTACTTTGAAACGTTATTAGGGTCTAAGCACTCTGCAACTTAGTGCATTTTTTCAAAATTTCTACATTACTGAATGACTTCCCTGTTTTCCTGAGTATATAAGCTATTTTATAAGCTGTTCAAGAGGCATTATTTCCAGGTCTTCTTGCTGCTTAAAAGAATTGTCTTTGCTTTTACTATACATCTCTTAATTTCTGCAATACAACCTTTTGCACCTTTCCTTTGAATTGAAAAGATTTGTGACCTGTATGAGTGTTACAATGCAGAGTATTGAATTTCTTTAATGTTGATATTGCAGTATCTCATCACCTCATCTTTCATGTTGATATTGTAGCATCTCATCATCTCATCTTTAACAGAAACAAAATAATAGCACAATGCCAAATCCTCATTGAAAAGCCCATTTTCGGACGGCACCTGTGGCTCAAAAGGGTAGGGTACCGCTGGAGGTGGTAGGTTCAAACCTAGCCCCGCCCCCCCCCAAAAAAAAGAAATCAAGAAAAGTCCACTTTCTTCCTTCAGCATTCTCTTGGCGTTCTTTGCCATGATGAGCCATTAAGCAGGCAGAATTCAAAAATACTGTCCAGTTGTGCAACTATTCACAAATTCCACCTCAAAGAGAAACACAGTTCACTGAGGTCAAAAACTGCCATACATACTGGCATACTTGACCTCCATAAATGCTCATGAACCAGCCTCAGGTGTTAGTGGCTCCACTTATGTGGGGGAAGTTAGAACTAAATCAGGAACATAACAGCTGTCAATTTAGCCCTTATGGCTTACTGATGTTCTAATTGTTCTGGTCAGTCTGGGAGGATTATTTTGTTGATACTTATCCTTTGATATTTTAAATATGTTCATTTAAAAAATAAAGGAACATATACAAGTAAAACAAAGTGTATTAATAGAAATAAAATTGTTTCATAAAATTTGGATTCAGTTAAAAGTCCATAATTAAGGTCATAAAAGGCCATAATTCTTCCAGCCCTGGACCACAGGATGGTGAAATATCTCAATAACTAAGAAAATGACATGAAGGTTAACCAGTTTGATAAGAGTATTTCAAAATTTATGTGAACACGGCACACTGTACCCCATGATTGCATTAATGTACACAGGTATGCTATAAGAAATAAAAAAAATAAAAAAAAGAAAGATTCCAAAGTTGTGGATATTTTGAAGAAAACTGTGAGGAATATTTAATTTTTATACAAATTTTCCAAGTGACCTTTGCTCAGTTCCATTCCCACCAGCATCATGTGAAGATATCTATTTACTTACATCTTTGCCCATAGTTATCATGAACCTTTAAACTATTTTAAGATATATTAGGCAGATAAATAACTATTGAAACATGCTTAACTTCATGGTTAAAGACTAAGCTCTGGAATCAGACTGCTAGAGCTCAAATTCTGGGATTTTTGCTTACTAGCTATGTAATTTTCAGCAACTCCTTAATCTCTCATTGCCTTTGTTTCCTTATTTTATACATTTCGTCCATTCACACTCAGCGCTTTTAACCAAGTGTACCTGTGTGTATATTGTGGGAAGTGGTAGGCAATTCCTGGGCATTGGAGCTAATACTAGTGTGACCATAAACTTCAATGAACAAACCAGGACTCTGAAAGAAGAAAGATCAGACAAATGTGTACGGGAACACTGTCTCATCATAGGCCATATATGCAAGGTTCAGGGATCATGTAAAATGTGCATAAAAACACTACCTATTTCATAGCTTAGTGTGAAAATTAAATTGGCAGTTAGTATTCAGCAGATAGAAACCATGTTCAAAAGATACTATTAACCGTGGTCTATTAATTTAATTCAGAATTCTTGGATGCTGGTGAATTTGTACATCTATATGTTTATTTTCCTTCACTATTTCTTTTTTTGGGGGAGAACTTTTATTCATGTTCTCAAGCTGTGTTCACCTTGTTATTGGTTTTCGAAATCGTGTCCTTAGTCTTCCTATCTTCAAAATAAAAAGGCTACATTAGCTGATTTTTAAAAGTCTGTGTAGGCTTGGCGCCTGTGGCTCAAGTGGCTAAGGTGCCAGCCACATACACCTAAGGTGGTGGGTTCGAATCCCCAGCCTGGGCCCACCAAACAACAATGACGGCTGCAACCAAAAAATGGCTGGGCACTGTGGTGGGCACCTGTAGTCCCAGCTACTTGGGAAGCTGAGGCAGGAGACTCGCTTGAGCCCAGGAGTTGGAGGTTGCTGTGAGCGTGATGCCATGGCACTCTACCCAGAGGGATGGCTTGAGGCTCCGTCTCCAAAAAAAAAAAGTCTGTGTAGCTTGTACTTCATATTTCTGAGTATCTTGAAAGTGGTAATAGGTTAGTGAGAGAGGCCAGGAACCCTTAGAATTTTATAAGGCAGTTTGAAATTATAGTTTATGAAAGGGATATTTGCACTTATAAACCTGTTTTTGTTGTTAGGCAACACTATAATATTCTGCATATTTATTCCCAAGTTGTACGGGTTTCACTGCTTAGGACAAAATGTTTCATGAATAACATCTTGAATTAGTCTAGTCACCTTTTGAAGGTCATCTATCAGTTGTTGTCTTGAGTGTAGAAGCCATTAATTTAGCCCTTATGACTTACTAATGTCCTAATTGCTAACCAATCTGGGAGAATTGTTTTGTTGAAACTTATTTTATTCTTCAGTATTTTAAATATGTTCATTTTAAAAATGAAGAAATGTATTAAAGACAAATAAAATGTATTCATAAAAATAAAAGAACTTGTTCTGGAAAATTTGGATTCAGTCATAGGTCATCCATAAGGACCCAGAAGGGCACATTTAATTGTTTATCTTTGCAAAAGAGTGATACCAAATTATATACTTAAACATGACAAAGGTCACTTTTCTTCCTAGAATGCCCTGGATAATTGATTGGCTGCCAAATTTTCTTCTTGTAACTAGTAATGGCATTCACAGAAATAACCTGCATGACTGATATGAACAACATAAGCTTGAGACTCGAAATAATTCCTTTGCTTTGAGTTTAGGTTGTGGCACATCTTTTGGTCAGTAACAGAATCTACATATGTTTGTTGCTTCTTTTTCCTCAGGATTCTTTATGTGATATATCTTGACCATATCAAGTCTTCCTAGAATTTCTTAATTAGGACCTCAATTACTCACAGAGCTGTAGAAGAAGCACGGATTTTGATACTTAGGGATTCCTGGAAAAGATATGATCTCTGCCCTCTTGGGGAAATTTGCACGTACTATCTGCTGAGAGGTGATTTGCTAGACCTCAGATTGGTGCCATGGTTCTAGAGTTGTAGCAAGTTAACCTCCCTGAATCTCAGTTCCTTCCACTGACAAGTGGTGATAATAATTCTGTGATACAATTATTCGTATTATTTTGATTTTTTTCATCTTTACAGATCTAAACCTATCAGTTTTGTTTTCCTTTTATGATGTTGTATTTATTTTTTTCTTCATATTTTGCAAGGCTGTGCCTAATCAGATAAATACATTTTTATCTAAACTGTATTTTCAAGTTATTCCATCATTTTACTTTTAAGCTTTCATCTTTAATTGTCTTAGAATTTACTTTGGTATTTGATGTGAGGAAGGGAACCTAATGATTCTTCCCCAAACACCTACTCAGTGATTTCAACATCATTCATTTAGTAGTCTATCATTTTCCCACCTATTGATGTCAGTTTAATAATATACTCTCGGATGTAAACTTAGAAGCATAGCTTTGTTTCTTGATTTCTCCATCCTGTTCCAATTATTTTTCTACTTAATTTTTTATTAGTATTATAATGTTTAATGACTGTGGCTTTATATAGTAATATAATCCCTTTTTGGTTTGCATAACAAATCTTGCCAAGTTATTACTTTTTATAAACACCAGAATCATTTTTCGTTAAGTCCTGTAAGATACATTCACACATTTTGGAGATAGGCTGCATATCTCCATTTATTCTCACTCCTCACCTATAAGCCTGTCAGCCTGTGTGTGCAGTGTTTCACATGTTGAAGAAAGGTGGTAGATGATTGTCTTCTTTAGATAGTAGTGTTAATACTAGGGTGACCATATAATCTCATGTCCAAACCAGGACACTTTTAATAGTGAAATAGGGTAGAAGGATTATTTAGGGTAGTAGCTCCATGCTGGCACTTTGGCAACCTTGCGTGTCTTAAGCTGGTCAGGGAAGACTCAAATGTAGTCTGATCTATGTTTTAGGGAAATACCTTGTAACCCCCCAAGAACACGACAAGCTTGGTAATCTTGTTAGGAGCCATCAAAGACACTTTTTATTTACCTCCCAATCTTTCAGGTGGCTTCCATAAGCAGGTTATCAACCTTTCATTCTATCTCTCTGGTTCCACTGAGGCACAGGCTATTCTATTTCACTACTTCCTCTTTATAGTATGGCTGCAGACTATAAAATTGCTTAGCTGATCTAGAGAGGATTTCTCAGTGACAAAGTAACCTGCTGGCAATATAGTCATTCACTTGCCCCTTTGATTTAGTGTCAACTGATACATGAAATTGATACCATGTTCTTGTTTTTGCTGTTTGTGTAGAATAGTAAACTATCTTAATCTACCAGGGCCCATTGTCTCCCTACCAAAAGTACCTATAAGCCTTCTCGACAAAATGTTAAGCCATTTGAGATTCAGCAACAATACAAGTAAACAGCAAGCAAACAAATAAACCAACATTGTTCTCATGATCCAAAAGGAGCTCAGTGGTGCTTTGCCCATAGAAAATTCATTCAGTCAGTGATATCACTAGAACACTTATTCAGTGATGTCTTCTGGTGAGCTCTTGGGTTCTCGTTATTGTGGTGGGCCCCCTAGAGAAGGTGGTTAATTAGACAAATGATCTGTCTATAGACCTCAGCCAGAATAACATGCTGACTCTAGAAGATTTTGGTAAGCATAGAAAAATAAAAAGATAATTCTTGTAAACATTCTTCTTGTTTATCCTTCCAGTCTTTTTGTTAAGTCTAATTCTTGCATAGTCATAGTGATGTATTATGTATGATTTTGTATCTTTTTTTACTTAGAATGCATTATAAATGCTTTATGAACATTTTAATGACTGCATATATTTTCATATAGTGAATTTATCACAATTTTCATAAATAATCTCCTGTTAAGCAATTCAAAGTTCTTTGTTTTATTTTCCTTTAAAAAATGGTAGCCAATTATTCTGTAATAAATATACTGTGTTTTTAGGATAGACTCCCAACAGAGAAAGCCATGGTTTTTCCAAATTCTGATGATGCACACTGTCAAATTGCTTTTTAAAGGGTTTGCACATTAACATTCCCACTAGTATATCTATCTGTCTCTGAAAGTTCCAGAATCTCATAATAATTTACATTAACTTTATGGGAAATTGAGAATCAGTATGTCTATAAGGATTAAGCAAATCAATAGAAACACTAAATTTGTCAGCTAGTAGAGCAGAGAGATAGATGTCTGCATACTAACTTGCGTCTGTGTATTTCTCTCGTCCATCTACTGGCCAATTATCTCTATCAGCCGTCATCATCCTCTGTGCCTATATTTCCATCTATATTGACACTAAGATAAACATGATTTTATGCAGATGTCTTCAACTCTATTACCACATGGACCATTCTAGCCGTTCCCCTCGCTTACTATAATCTCCTATTCCTAGATTGAGAAGCTGGGCTCCTGCAGTTATCTGTCCATTTACTTAATTATTCACTTCCAGTATGCATGCTTGCTTTCTTCAGAATTGTTAATCCATTCACCCATGGGAAACAACTTTACCAACTAGAGTACAGTGTTTTTATGTTCAGTTCCTTTTGCCTTTAGTCTTTCAGTAGCCACTCATTTCCAAAGTTGTTTAATCAGCACCTTTCCAGTCTACCCCTTCAGTGAGGTTGTTTCATACATTTGCAACAGAGTTCAATGAGTTTGGCATACTCTGCATTTAATCCTGGGATTTCCCAATTTCATAATTTTTTAAAAAATTGGCATTTAGTCTTATACTCTTTGTGCTATACTTATGTGAGTTTTGACAAATACATACTGTCATATATCCGTGAGTATAGTATCACACAGAATAGTTTCACCACCCTATGACATGTCCCATGTCTCAGCTAGTAAACCTTCTCTCCCTTCCTCTGAACTCCTGATAACCAGTGATCTTTTTACTGTCTCTATAGTTTTTTTTTTCCTTTTCTTAGTGTGCCGTATAATTTGAGTAACGTGGTACATAGCCTTTCTGACACATTTGTTTCACTTAGCAATATGCTTTAAAGATTCTTCCAGATATTTTCATGGCCTGGCAGTTCTTTTTTTTTT
>NW_003852512.1:4642874-4650467 GCF_000181295.1 Otolemur garnettii
TTTTTTTTTTTTACAAGGTTTCATTTTGTCACCCTGAGTAGAATGCTGTGGCATCATAACTCACAGTAACCTCAAACTCCTGGGCTCAACCAATTCACTTGCCTCAGCCTCCCAAGTAGCTGGGACTATAGGTGCCCACCACAGTACTGGCCTTTTTTTGTGTGTGTGTGTGTGTGCAGTTTTTGGCCAAGGCTGGGTTTGAACCAGCCATCTCTAGCATATGGGGCCAGAGCCCCACTCCCTTGAGCCACAGGTGCCGCCCTGCTGGCCTATTTTTAAGAGATGAGGTCTCATGGTCTGGCTCTTGCTCAGGCTGGTCTTGAACTTGTGAGCTCAAACAATCCATCCACCTCGGCCTCCTGGAGTGTTAGGATTACAGGCGTGAGCCACCGCTCCTGGTCTACTTATTTCTTTTTATTACAAAATAGCACTTAGTTGTATCAATGTACCACAGTCTGTTTATCCATTTGTCTATTGAGGAGTATCTTGATTGTTTATGGTGAGAATAAGTATGAATAAAGGGGCTGTAAACCTTCATGGACATGTTTTCGCATGGACATGTGTTTTCAAATTATTTGAGTAAATACCTAGGAGCACAATAGATGGATCTTTTAAGACTATCTTCAGCGTTTTAAGAGATTACTAAACTATCCTTCACAGTGGCTGTACCATTTTGCATTCACACTGGCAATGAAGGCAAATTCCTGTTGCTCCAGGTTCTCACCAGCAATTTATATCATGTTTTAAATTTTATTCATTCTGGTGGTTGTATAGTGGTATTTCCTTTTAAGCTGTATTTCCCCAATGAAAAATCATACGAACTTCTTTTTGTATGATTCTTTTTCATTTGTGTTTCTTCTCCAGCAAGTTGTCTATTGTGTCATTTAGTCCATTATTTAAAAATCATTGTTTTTTTTCTTATTCTTGAGTTTTAGGAGTTTTTTCTAGCCTTAGATAGAAGTCTATTATCAGTTGTGTATTTTGAAAATATTTTCTTCTTGCGTGCAGCATGTCTTTTTATCCCCTTAACTTTGTCTTTTGGGAGCAGAGGTTTTTAATTGTAATGAAATCTGACATCAATTTTCTCATCACTTGTGTTTTTGGTATTGTAAATGGAAACTGTACATCGTATCTAAGGTCACATGTATTTTCTTATAGACTTAAAAACTAATGACTATCCTTGCCACCTCATTCTCACTTTCCCACACAAATTCTGATATTAATGTTCTTTCATTGTACTATTCTTTGAGAAAAATTGACATAGATTTTAAGAACATGGGCTTTAGAATTAGATGGTTTTTCAAGTTCTGGCTCTATTATTTCACAGCAATCTGATCTTTTGTAACTTCCTTCATCTCTATGAGCTTCAATGTCCTTGTGTGCATAAGGTGTCTATAGGGTCTACCAAGTAGAGTTGTGAAGATTAGATGAGATAATACATGTGGAGGACTTAGCATAGTGCCTGGAGTATAGATTAGCTATTAATTGTGTGGCTGTGAATTTTATATAAAATGCAACTCTATTGCCTTTATTTCTTCTTAAAGTCAATGTAAATAACCTTTCTTCTATAATTAATAGTTTACAACCCTTCTGAATCAAATTTGATATCAATATGCAGGTTTATTTAGGAGATTGTCTTCATTTACAATTGATAATCTGAATTAGGTTTCACTCATAAGAATTAAATGAGAATATATGTATTTGTGTGTATCTATACATAAGGAGAGAAGCACATAGAAAGAGACAGAAACAGAGAGTTATTGGCAATAAATTACATACCCCGACTGGTGCATGATAGACCTACTTTTCTTTCTTCTTACCTACCTTGAGAAATGAGTAAAACAGCCAATATAAAATGTTACTCCAATTATATGATTTCTTCTAGGTCAAGGTGATTCTAGTGGAACTCTAAGAATTAGTGGCTCCATGTTATTATAAGGTATAAGAACTTGAAGATTGGCTGGCCTCACTAGACATCTTGAGTAAACTGTTATCTTCCTGACTTTCAACTTCTCTTCCTCTTGCTTATAGAGTGTAAAAAATCACTTTCTATTAACCATAAATGTTATTTCCATTAGTTGAATGTTTCCATGAATCAGACACTGCATTCAGTACTTCATTTATTCCTCTCAGCAAGCTCTCTTGGTTACCCATGTTTTGCTGATGAGGAAATTGGAGTTATGAAAATAAAGTTCCTTTTCCAGATGTCTGAGTCTGAATTGGAGCTTTGGGCTAGTTCTCATAAACACTACATTCAAGTGCCCTTCATGGTTCAAAGGAAATGGATATAGCAAGTTACTGAGAGATATTTGAGAGTAATATAGTGATAGGAAAATCAAATAAGGCTTAACTTATAAGATCTTCTTTCTGGGTAATTGTCAGTAACAATAATTTAGGCCTATGTTTCAGACTGTGTCTTTGGGCTGTCTAACAGTTTTCCTGGTAGCATGCATAATGTGACAGGCACTTATGTCTCATGATAATCCTCATTAGACAAATGATTCAGGACTAGAAATAAGATGATTTTCTTTTATACTTTAGAAATGTGTGTGACAGAGATTCTTGTAAATGGGTGATATTTGTCTTTTTAAATATTCCTAAACTAATGACTCTATAGTTGATATAATTTTTAAGAAAATCAGTCATTTAATTTTCCAAAGTACATTGGGTGTCAGTGTTAAAATTTAAAAGCATTCATGCGTTCCTTGAGCCTCTGCATATGAGTTTTCTTCGCTGTCTAATCAGATGTTATATATTTGATAGCGTAACATTTCTTGTCAGCATCTTTTCAACATATCTTCATAATTAACAGTGAATTATTTGACTGTAGATTCATGTAGCATTTGACAGAGATTGATTGGCTGCACCTCTGGTATGAAACTCACCATAGTACACCACTTCCCAAATGTGTCTATGCTAAGCCCATCTTACATTATATTGGGGCTTCTCAACATCTGGCCACATGAATTCTTCATCTCTGTGGTATTTGGCAGTAAGCACTTCCTCAGCACCTCCTTTGAATTCAACACATATATGTTGTGGTGAATGAAATCACAGAATTGGCTTGAGAATATTTCGGGATGTAATCTTAAGATATTTCTTTGGTATCAAGAAGTTTTCCTCTTCTATCAATTTTTTTGCCTTCAGGGAATATACCCAAGACAAAGATGTGCTGTAGTGATATCTAATATGAGAATCCAAGTTAGAGTCCTGAGGAGGTAGAGACTCTTATTTGTGTTTCATGTGAAAGTTTGCCATCATCAAGGTCAATATTCTTTTCTACATATTAAAAGAATCATTTCGGTAAAGATGCCTCTAGAGTGTGAGTAATCATCACATTTTTCTAAATCTTTTTTAAATAAATTTTTTCTTTGCTTTTCATTGGATGTCATATAAAGCCAATGTTTCTTTTTATATCACATGTATCTTTATGCAGTAAAAGACATTTGAAAGTCGTCTTTGAAGCCAGTGTTCTTGCAGTATGTTAAGCTGGTGCTTGTCCTTTGTCATTGATTAATGAGAATTATTGACTTAGCTTGTTTAGGACATGCTCCCAGTGTTGAGAGAATTTCTGTTATCTATATTCAGATTTCATTTTCCCTATGGTTTTCTAAAGCTGGTAATTTTCTACAGGTGCTTTTATGATGCATCTACTCCCAAGGACACGCATACTCAGATAAGATTTGGCAATGCATAGGAAAAATCTTTTACCTGTCGGCTCTCCGGGTGGGGAAGTAAAAGAGTAAGGGTGTACCTAAAGAGAATAATTGAATTGTTATGAATTTTTAAATAAAAGATTTGTGCAGAAATTACATTTAATGTTTAAATAATATGTGCAATATAACCATCCTGTTTTAGACTGATATACACGTATATGTATACATATATCTATCTATATCTTCAGAAAACTACGACGTGCCCATTGTGTATGGGAAGCATCATCATCATCAAGCTATTTCCTATTGAAGTCCCTTTCAAAGGAATTAACAACCCTCCTCCTCACTGCACTCTCCTGGCCCAAATTAAGGCAAGACATACTATAGATTGTGAATTCTATTTATTTGTTTTTTAAATTTCTCTTTATTCAAGCAGCACCCATCTCGGGTTCCTAAAGTTTATTTACAGCAGTCTCATGTTCCTATTAGTACCTACATTATACCTAAATGGGGCTCAGGCTCCAGACCAGTTCCCAAATACTCATTTCAGCCTAATATATCCACCCTCTAATGCCAGCAGTACTACTCAAAGGACAACTGACATTTTGATACTGTCTTGGTAGTGTTCTCTGGTTTCCCTTCTTGCACTCCCTTTTCTAATGTGTCTGTTTACATTTTAGTCATGCTGCATTTTATGAATCTAACTCCCTTCCTAAATGAGGCTGCCACCAAGATATGCCCTCCTTGAGGGTAATCATGAACAACTCTAGGTTCTCTTCTCCTTAGCAGCCTTTGGAAACAAGTCACATATTATTACTATTTACAGCTTTTGGCCAGGGCTGGATTTGAACCCTCCACCTCTGGTATATGGGGCTGGCGCCCTACTTCTTTGAGCCACAGGCACCACCAACAAGTCACATATTATTTGTTCTGTTTGCTCTAACATCTCTTCACTCTTGCCCTCCAGTCTTCTCTTCTTCTAGCTAAATATTCCCAGTTCCTGCCAAACTTTTCCTTATAGAAATGTTTTCTTCCTTTCATCTACTCTACATTCTGTTGTGATGACTCTGGTTTCTTTACAGTGGCTGCTGCTGGTTCAAAAACTCCCTATCCTACACTGGTATAAATGGTTTGTTGGGTGCAAGTGCAAATCTTCATTTGATTTATGATCTTTTAAAAAAATTTTGCTTTGGAATTGGGGAGACAGAGTAGTATGCTCATTCTCTCACTTCAGTTATTTAATTGTCAGGGTGTCTCATGAATATTAGATGATACAATAATAAAAATGAAACCAATCATATATTGAATGCTTACAATGTACTAGTCAATTTATATGTCCTGTTTCATTCTATCATCACAACGACTCTTGAGCCTTATTGTCATTATTATTATTATTATTCCAGGACAGTGTTAGATAATATTCTCAATAAATGTTTGTTCAGAAGAGGAAGGCACCAACATTCAAGAGATTACATAACTTTTCCAGGGTCCTACAGATCTTAGATGTCATTCCCTTGGCCCCTAAGTCTATGCTGTTTAACTATTATATTGCATAATCTGTCTTCAGGAAGATTTTGAAGAATAGCAGTCTCCCAAGCACTTATGTACTTGACACCATGATATTTTATTTTTATTATTACCTTGACCTTTCATGGACTCTCATTCACTAAATTATTCATAGGTTTTATATGTATTCATTGAGCACCTGTTGTGTGCCAGGCATATTCTAGGCACTGACATACTCTAGTGAACAAGGTGAATAAGGTTTTCAATTTACTGTTAATCTTTCAGGAAGTTTTTCTGATTAAACTCTGACCCTTTAGGTTGTAAGGAATATATGACAAATCCCTGTACAGTTTTTTTATCATTTATTCCTCTCAATGTTCTGTGCACGATGGGCACTCAAACATTTGTTGAATGACATAGTGATGTCACTGAAAAACTGTAAGAGTACCAGCCACGGTCTGGCATTTGCATTGATGTGACTTTACATTCATCTATATGAATGTCAATTTCCTCATCTTGAAATAGGAACAGGAATCCCTGGCATACTTGCTCATCGCCTTTTGTGATAAAGCTCAATGAGCTGACGGCATATATGTTTTTTGTAAGGTTCAAGGCTCTGTGAATTTTTATTATTCCTGTTACTTCCATTGTTGACTGCCTGCACAAACTTGAAAGTTATTTTCAACTTGAAGGGTAGGAAGTAACATAAATGGAAAATGAAGCTGGGAAATCAACGTTAACATGTTAGCTTTGAACTTCCTATAATTTTAGCTGTTTTCTGTGCTCTCTTTACTTTTTTTGTCAGTTTTTCAATATGTTGTTATAATAGCTACTGCATTAAAAGTTGAAAGTACTATAATGTGCCTGAAGAAAATTATAGTGTTTGAGACCTTTAAAAGTTACAGAAGTTACAGAGAAACCCTTGTTTAGGGCTTTATTTCTTAAGTTCCCTCAAAATGCAGATAGCTGAGGCATATCAGATAAGAAAGAAGTGATTCAGAGAATATATGGCAGCTAAGTGGCTCAGAATTTTAGCTAGTGTGTTTAGTGCACAAATGGAGAAAGGAAAGTAAAGGCTCCTAGGTCCTCATGAAATTCCTTTCTGGAGAAGTTTCAAATGCCTTACACATATTGCTTCTGCTGATGCTTGTTCATGACCTTTTTCCCAGGCAATAGAAAGAGATAGCTCTACTAGGGTGGAACTGTAAAGAATTTGGCTTCTCCAATCTTCGGAGTGACAAATACGAGAAGGTACAGCTATTTTCCTCCATGTCATTATGTTAGAAGTAAAGTCACAGCCAGGTAACTTCCAGTAACTCCAGGCTGCTTGGTGTTAGACACTTGACTTAATAGGTCCTTTTGTTTATAAAGTATTGTATTAATATATCACGTCTGCACTGTCATTTCTTCAATTTTCTTGTTTGCTCCTTCCTTCAGTCTATGATGTGGCTAAGGAAATGGATTTGGTTTTGGTTTATACTTATCTAATTTCTTTCTCTATTCTTTACTGGAGGAATCCATTTTGGTATGGGATATATCTCCCCCCTGGTTCATAAGGGAATTTAGGGTCCTGGGAAATGTCTCACAAGATCCACATGGGTCTCTTCTTCAATGGTAGAGAATAAATGAGCACATGAATAATGATGTTTAGAAAAGGATACAAGTAATAGTGAAACATTTCATCCTTAGATGCAGTTATGTTTGAGGCCTGTTCTACTCTTCCATATCAAGATGCCATAGTTCTCTTATTCCTCAGTTAGTTCAAACTGGGTTTTAGTTCCCTGCAACTGAATGAATCATGAATAAACAACTTCAAATTGTTCAAAAGAGGAAACTGAGAATTACAGATTGTGTGCTTTCCAAGGTCATATACCTAGGCTTGGATACAGCCTTCTTGACCTAAACCGTATGTTTTCTTGTTACACAACTGTTCTTTAGTTCTGGTTCTAGCCTTAAGTAGCTATAGCATTGTGAACAAATTGATTAGTGATGCCAAGCTTCAGTTTTCATTTGCAATGTGACATAGGTGGATTAATGCTCTCTTCTGTCCTCACCAGGCCTCTTTTTCTTTAATTTTTCAACTTAAATGTTTATTTTTAATTAGCAAGTAAAACATGAAAATTCTTATTACAAAAATTCAGTACATTGTGTATTAAACCAAAGCACCTTTGACTATAGAGCTAACTTTCTTCCCTCTATAACAGTTTAGAGTCTATTCTTTAGGAACTTTTCTATCAATTCACATAAATACAGATATTTCTATAGAAATATTAATTTTGGCCTGTAGTTCCAGCTACTGAGGAGGCTGAGGCAAGAGAACTGTTTAAGGCCAAGAGGTTGTTGTGAACTGTGATGCCATGGCATTCTACCCAGGACAACATAGTGAGACTCTGTCTCAAAAAAAAAAAAAAAAAAAAAAAAAAAAAAAAAA
>NW_003852512.1:4650487-4760261 GCF_000181295.1 Otolemur garnettii
AAAAAAGAAATATTAGGTTTACATTTTTTTTTGCATTCTTAAATGAAATTGTTATACATTGTTACATTGTTGTGCAGCTTATTTTATCATTTAACTATAAGTCTTGTAGATCTTCTGAGTCAATGCAAATAGATCAATTTCACTCTTTTAAACTAGCAAATGGCATTAGTCCACCACATTTTGTTATTCCATAACTTACTGGTGGATGTCTGGATAGTTCTCAGTTTTTCAGTATGACAAACAATGCTGCTTTGAAAGACCTTGTCCATAACTACTTTGAGTAGCTTTGCATGAGAGTTCTAAGACAGCGAACAAGGAGTATCAACAAGGAGTATCACACATTTGATGCATGAGGATCTCTATTTCTTTGCATTCTTGTCAGCTCTTAGTATAATCTAACTTTAAAAACTATCAAGTAAAGGTGTAGCACATTTCTCTGATCACTGGGGAGGTTTAGCAGTTTTGCCCACATTTATGATATTTGCTACCCACCCCCACCCAGATTGCCACATTCTGCAGGTCTAAGTGTTTGGCTCGGTGGTTAATCTGGTTAACCATAGTCACGATGTTGCACTGCAGACTGCTAGTCATGGTGATATAATGGTGATCTTCCCTAGACAAATTTTGGGTTGGATATTACTATCTGGCTTACCCCACCAAAGTGTGCTTGGGGGATTGATGTGGAATTATATAACTTCATACCTAAAGTGAATAGAATTTTAGCTGTCATTTAATTCTACTGAATCATATGATATATAAACCCTGTCTTCAAAGTCCTAGACAAACACATATCCAATTAACGCTTAAATCCTCTTCCTTCAGGGGCAGCCGCTCCATCTGTGGATAATTCTATTGCCTATAACAGTCTTTTTGTACTCAACCAGATCTTGTTTCCTCATAGCTCCTACTGACTGGAGTCTCAGAGAACAAACCTGCTCCCTCTTCTAAGTGACAGCCTTTCTGAAATGTAGTGACAGGTTCTACAATACCTGAAGTCATCTTTTCTCCATGTTAAACTTGATGGTTCCTGTAAGTGATCTATATTTGCTGTGCTTTTAAGGTTTTATTTCACCTTCATTGTCATTTTCTACTGAATAAGCACGAGCTTATCTATGCCCTCTAAAATTGCATCTTAGAATTCAGTGCCTTAGGGTGGAATAAATGATAATAATAATAATGGACAATGATTCTCATAATAATGGAAACTAACTTTTACTGAATATCAGGTCCTGTTTCAAGCATTTTACATGTACTAATTCATTTCATCTTTACAACATTACTAAGTTAGGCATTTTTATTCTCATTTGGCTGGTGAGGAAGCCGAGGCACAGGTAAGTTAAATCATTTACCTAAGACTGCATTAAGTAGAGTGGAACTAGAATTTCTTCTATTATAGGTATTATATTTTAGTGTGTACATCCCTACAATCACATTTTTTTAATCAATTGATAATTGATTCATATTAGCTATCAACTGAAATCTCCAAGTCCTACTGGAGTGGACTACTGATAAACCACCTCTTTCCATCTTGTATAGCTGAGTTTTTAGGGGAAGTCCAGGACCTGGGAAAGTGCACATAACTTCACGTAGTCTATTATAATTGGTAGCGCACAGTGATTTTCCAGACATCTTGCTTATCCCATTTCTCTTCTCCCAGACAGTTAGCCGGCTCTCTTCTTGCAGTGATTGACTTCACACTTGACCTTGCATCTACAGCACCATATACTACGTATTTGCAGTTTAGCTATACATGGGTGAGTTACTTAATTTATATGGCTTTCCTTTTCTGTTTGCATGCAGTGAGAAGATTTCCAAGGTGGAAGGAGTGGATATTGTTCCACAGTTTCATAGAGACCATTTACTCCATTTTCCCTTCCCACTGAAAACATCAAAAGCATTTACCAAAATTGTCATATGCTTCATGTAACAGTCAGTGCTGTTTATGCTCCTTTCAATTTTTTTTCTATCAGAGATATGCTTGAAAATGGTACTGTGGACAAGGGTTGTCAAGTTGGTTTTTTTGTACTTAAGAAAAGATGTACGGGCCAGGCACAGTGGCTCACGCCTGAAATCCTAGCACTCTGGGAGGTCAAGGCGGGTGTGTTGCTTGAGCTCATGAGTTTGAGACCAGCCTGAGCAAAAAGTGAGACCCTGTCTCTACTAAAAATAAAAAAACTGAAGCAAGTGGATTGTTTGAGCCCATGAGTTGAAGGTTGCTATGAGCTATGTATGATGTCATAGCACTCTACCCAGGGTGACAGCTTGAGACTCTGTCTCAAAAAACAAACAAACAAACAAACAACCAAGAAAAGATACATATTTTAGGTTATTAGCTATAAAATAAGATGCACTCTGTTCTTTGCTTCCTATGCTTAACTGGAATAGATAGTCCCAAAACCAGGGAAATATTATGGGCACATTTCATTTTTTTTTTTTCTACTTTGAACTCAAAAGTAGATCGTGTGGTATGGTGGAAAGATCAGGGAATGGGGACTGGTGATGGAGGGAAGAGGAGACTTAGTTTTTACTTATCTGGCAATGTGAATTTCTAGAAGTCATTTGTTTCTCTGGGATGTAAAATCTGTAAAACGCACGGACTAGCATAAAATGAGGTAAGACTCTTCACTACTCAAAATTACCTTGAATTCAATATAATTGTTATTGTTATAGTATATCTTGTCCTTTTCCAAAATAATGAAATGGCTTTGTGTAGGAGCTTTGGGAATCTCTCCCCAAGTTTCATCAAAAAATTTCTTTTAGGATCTTTGTCTAAAAGAAACATTGCGTATTAAAATTTAGGGGACAAAATATTCTAAGCATTACTTTAGCACTGCACTGTACAAAAAACGCACTAACAGTTGGATCATTTTAGATTTTTTTAATAGCCTAAGTCCTTGGGTAGACGCTGCAGGCAAATCAGAAGGGGACTTTTGCATTTTTGGTATTGTAAAGGGATTCAAACACCCCAGCCCTGTGTTTGTACCCCCCAATCTATCCTCTGGAGGATGAGCCCCAAAGAATGCTGGGAGCCTTTTGAAATTTAGTCACATACCTGCACAATCAACCACCAATTTATTAAAATACAAGTTTGCTGTGAAAATGCTAATTTGCTTTCTGTTTCTGAAAAAAAAAATAAATGAAAACATCTGGGGAATATCCTCAAATCTATTTGCAAATATATTTATGCTCATTGAAAGATAACAGTCTGGAATGCTTCTGTTTTTTACAATGTAACAGATTTTGAAGTGATTTTGTCAGACCCTTCTGGTTTAAAAGAAGATATTAGTGAAGAGAAAATAATTTACATGGATTTTTAAAATGCCACCTTCCTCATTTTTGCCTTGTGTTTTCTCATGTACTTAAAATATATTTTAGTAGGGTAAGATGTACTGTTTTTGAGTGTTTGTATTTATTTGCATTTACTTTGTGGGTACATTTACCAGTTAAAATATATTTGACTTTAAAATTAAAAGTTAAAAAGACTTAAACATTTGTATAGCCTGGCATTTTTTTTTCCTAATTTCTCTCAATAATTTCTTTGGCGAAGAATCTAATCAATGTTAGCAATGTACAACACTGCTGAAGTGAAAGAACTGTGTTTCTTTGTCCTTGTGATTTCTCTGAAAACCTTTTTTAGGAAAGCATTTAACAATACATAAAATAGTTTATCTCAGTTGTTGACGTAAGTATCCTAACTCTATTTTTTTTCTGAGACTGTTGAAGACTTTATGAAGAACTGGAGAAAAAGAATTATTATTTTTAAAATAGATCAATTCAGTAGGAATTTATACATATATATCCACATATACATATATATGAACAAATTAATATTAAGTAAACAGAGCAAATCTATTTAACTGCCAGCTGTGTATGCTGAAAAATCTGAAAAAAACTAATGGAGAATAGGTGGAACTTAATCCCCTTGAAGAGTAAATTCAGACACTTATGCCAATAATTATACATAATAATTATTACATGAGTGAAACATATCCTATTATTGCATCACGGTCTCACTTGCCAGTCTCTCTTAAGGCAAATATTAACATACTCTTCTAGTCATGAAATATGGAGTCATTTGTAATATTTCACCTCTTTACATTATCCTGATCTGTAGGTTCCAAGCTTCCAAATTTCTCTTTTTCTTTTGTTGGCTGCGATATCACTCTACTCAGACTCACTCTGCACTTCTTACACAAATGTCTATCAAATATATGAAAGTTTTTGTCTTAGAAGCTAATATCTTATTTCTTTTCATTTTCAGCATATTAAGTCAGCCAACTTTTAGTCACGCAGTCATTCAATAAATGTTTAATGAGAGACTCCCATTTGTGAAGTGCTCTTCTAAGCTCTAGGCAATTGAGCAGTAAATATAGCCAACCAAATGTTTCTGCCTTCATATGCCTTACGTGTCAGAGACAAATGTATCATTTGTTTTAGCTCACGGAACTACTTATGAGAAGAAGACAGTTGGCAGAAGGAATGGCTGTGGGTAATACTTCTACAAGGAGATGCCATTTGAATGACATAAGGAATGAGGGTAAGGGGCCAGCACCTGTGGTTCAAGGAGTAGGGCGCTGGCCCCATATACCAAAGGTGCTGGGTTCAGACCCAGCCCTGGCCAAAAAATAAATAAATAAATAAAGGAATGAGGGTAAGTAAATATCTGGGGGAAAGGTTGTGCTGCCGAGAAGGAATAGTTAGTGCAATAGCCTTGATGTATGAAAGAGCTTGAAATGTTTAAGGAAAAGCCACAGAAGGTCGGTGTTCCTGGGGGCAGATTAAACTAAGGGAAGAGTAAAAGAAGACTTCGGAGAGATAACAAGAGACAAGATAACATATGGCATTGTAGGATTCGATTCTAAAAATAGAGGGAAGCCATCAATGGATATTGTGAAAGGATTATTAGCTACTCAACACAAGATATAGATTTATACCTATTCTTTTCATAGCTTTATTAAAATATATTTGATATAGGTAAGCTAAACAAATTTTATGTGTATAACTTTATATATTTTGAAGAATGTATATAAACATGAATCCATCAAAAAGGTGAACATACCCATTATTCCCAAAAGTTTCCTTATGCTCCTTTGATGCACTTCCCTCATTGTGCTGCCCCCATCCCAAGGCAAGCACAGACCTGCTATCACTATAGCTTAGTTTGAATTTTCTAGAATATTTTATGAATGAAATAATAATATATATTCATTACTGTCTCACATATTTACTCACTCAGCCTAATTATTTTGAGATTTATTATTTTGTGTTTATTGATAGCATTTCTTTTTAAATTTAATTAATTAATTAATTAATTTTTGTAGAGACAGAGTCTCACTTTATCGCCCTTGGTAGAATGCCGTGGCATCACACAGCTCATAGCAACCTCCAACTTCTGGGTTCAGGCGATTCTCTTGCTTCAGCCTCCCAAGTACCTGGGACTACAGGAGCCCACCACAATGCCCAGCTACTTTTTGTTATTGCAGTTTGGCCGGGGCTGGGTTTGAACCTGTCACCCTCAGTATACGGGGCCGGCACCTTACTCACTGAGCCACAGGCGCCACCCTGATAGCATTTCTTTTTTAACTAATAATATTCTATTATGTAGCTATACTATAGTTTGTTAACCACTAATTTATTGATATTTTTAAAATAACAGCTTCATTCAGATGTAATTAGTAAACCATGAAGTCCACCCTTTCAAATGTATAGTTAGATGCTTTTCAGTATATTCCGAAAGTTATGCAGCCATCTCTATTGTCTAATTTCAGAACATTTTCAAATATGCCTAAAAGCAATGCCATACTCATAGGTGTTACTGCCCATTGCTTCCATCCTCATCCCCTAGTAAGCACTAATCCACATCTTTATGTATGGATTTGACAATTCTAGAGCTTTCATACAAATTGATTTATGCAATGTGTGCCATTTTGTGTCTGGATTCCTTGATGTAGCATAACGTTTTTCAAGGTTTATCCATGTTGTAACATACCCCAGTAATTCATTACTTTTTATAGCTATAAAGATAATGTTTATCCATTCAATGATTGATGGACATTTAGGTTGTTTCCACTTTTAGGCTCTTGTGAATTCTTCTATGAACATTCATGCCTAGGTTTTTAGGGGAACATATGCTATGAGTAATCCAGGGTATATATTTGGAATATAATGGCTAGGTCCTATGGTAACTTTTGTATTTTACATTTTGAGAAACTGCCGAAATGTTTTCCAGAGCAGCTGTACCATTTTACATTCTCATAAGTGATGTATGAGGGATCCAAATTTTCCACATCTTCAAATACTTGTTATTATCTGATTTAAAATTAGTATTGTTATTGCCATCCTACTGGGTATGAAGTAGTGTCTCATTGTGCCTTGGTCTGAATTTCCTTAGTGACTGGATATACTGAACATCTTTTTACATGCTTATTAGTTATGCGTCCGCTTTGCTGAATATCTAGTCAGGTTTTTTTTGTCCATTTTTAATTGGGTTATGGGATATTTTTACATTATTTTTATTTTAAAATGTGAAGGGATACAAATGTTTTTGGTTGCACGGATTGCTTGTGTAATGCTTGAGTCACAGCTATAAGTGTGCCTATCACCCACATACTGTTCATTGTACACGTTAACCAGGATTTCACCTACCCCTGCTCCCCACTCCACACTGTTGATTTCCACTGAATTTTACTTTCTGTGCACATGTGTGCTCGTCACTTGCAGTCGAAAAGCAAGGATATGTGGTTTTTTTCCCCGTTCTTTAGATACTTCAGTTAGGATAATGCTTTCTAGTTCCATCCAAATTGTTGCAAAAGGCATTAATCCTTTTTAAGACTGAGTAGTACTCCACGTATACCTATACCACAATTAGGCATTTGGGTTGATTCCACATCTTTGCAATTGTGAATTGTGCTGCAATAAACATTCAAGTGCAGGTGTCTTTTTGCTAAAATTATTTCTTTTCCTTTGGGCAGATTCTCAGCAGTGGGAATGATGGATCAAATGGTAGGTCTACTTTTAGTTCTTTGAGGAATCTCCATACTAATTTCCATGGATGTTATACTATCATAATAATTTTCATTCCCACCAATAGCATATATGCATTTCTTTCTTTGTGCGTCCACACCAGTGTTTGTTTTGGACTTTTTAGAAAAAGTCATACCCACTGGGGTAAGATGATATATCAATGTGGTTTTGATTAACATTTTCATGATGACTAGTGCTGCTCAGCATTTTTCTTATGTTTATTGGCCATATGTCTTTCTTCTGATGAAAAGCTTCTTTCTGTTCATGTCTTTTGCCCAGTTTTTAATAGGGTCATTTGGATTTTTTTCTTGCTGTTTTGCTTGAGTTATTCATAAATTCTGGTTGTTAGCACACTGTCAGATACATAGTTGTGAATATTTTCTCCCATTCTGTAGGTTGTCTATTGGCTCTGTTGATTATCTCATTAGCTGTGCAGAAGCTTTGTAGTTTAATCAAATACCATTTATTTTTATTTTTTACAGTTTTTGTCTGGGGCCAGGTTTGAAGCTGCCACCTCTGGTATATGAGGCCAGCACCCTACTCCTTTGAGCCATAGGTGCCACCCTCAAATACCATTTATTTGTTTTTGTCATTTCCATGATTGCAATTGTGGTCTTAATCTTAAATTCTTTGCCTAGTCAGATATCTAGAAGAGTTTTTCTTAAATTTTCCTCCAGAATTTTTATTGTTTCATGCCTTAGATCTAAGTCCTTTATTTATCTTGAATTAATTTTTGTGAGTGGTGATAGGTACAGGTCCTGTTTTATTCTTTTGCATGTGGTTATTGAATTTTCCCAGAACTACTTATTGAACAGGGATTCTTCTTCCCAACGTACATTGTTGCCTATTTTATCAAAAATAAGTTGGTTATACAAAAATGGTTTCATATCTGGTTTGTCTGTTCTATTTCTTTGCTCTACGTCCTTATTTTTTTTTTTTTTGCCAATATCATGCTGTTTTGGTTACAATAGTGTTATGGCATAGTTTGAATTCTGTTAATGTGATGCCTCCACATCTGTTCTTTTTGTTTAAGATTGCTTTGGCTATTTGGGCTCTTTTCTGGTTCCAAACAAAGCACTGATTTTTTTTTCTAGATCATTAAAGTATGATATTTCATAATTTGATGGAGATTGCATTGAGTTTTACACCAATTTGGGTAGTATGGACATTTTAACAATGCTGATTCTGCCTATCCATGAACATGATATATTTTCCATTTCTTTGTATCCTCTTAAATTTCTTTCCTCAGAATTTCTTAGTTTCCCTTGTAAGTATCTTTTACCTCCTTGGTTAAGTATATTCTTTGGTAATTTATTTTCTTTGTAGCTATTTTAAATGGTATTGAATCTTGGATTTGACTCTTGGCTTGACTGTTATGGTATATAGAAATCCTGCTTCTTTATATACATTGATTCAGTAATCTGAGATTTTGCTGAATTTATCAATTCCAGGAGTCATGTGGTGAAATATCTGGAGTTTTCTAGATGTCAAATCATATTATTAATGAAGAGCAATAATTTGACCTCTTTTTTCTCAATTTAGATACCCTTAATATTCTTCTTTTGCCTGAATGCTTTTGCTAGAACTTCCAGCACTATGTTGAATAGATGTGGTGACTGGGGTCATATTTGTTTGTTCTGGTTCTTAGGAAGACTGCTTCAACTTTTTCCCATTTAGTATGATGTTGGCTGGTGATTTGTTATATTTGGCTTTTATGATTTTAAGGTATGTTCCCTCTATGCCTGCCTTGTTAAGGGTCTTTATCATGAAAGTATGGTGGATTTTATCAAATGCTTTGTCTACACCCATTGAGATAATAATATGGTTTTGGTTTTGGCTTTTGTTTATGTGACAAATCACATTTATTGATTAAGGTATGTTGAACCATCTGTGCATTCCTGGAATGAAGCCCACTTGGTCCTGGTGAATTATTTTTTTGATGTGCTATTGAATTCAGTTTGTTAATATTTTATGGAGTATTTCTGCATCTATATTCATAATGGATATTGGTCTGTAGTTTTGTTTTTGTGTGTCCTTTCCTGGCTTTTGGTATTATGATAATGCAGACTTCATTGTATGAATTTGGGAGGAATTTCTCTTTCTCAATGTTATGGAATAACTTCTGTACTATGAACACTAAATCTTCTTTGTAGGTCTGATAGAATTTATCTTGGTCCATGGTATTTTTGTGATTGGGTGTTTTATTATTACTGTTTTAATCTCATTATTCATTACTGATATGTTCAGGTGTCTATTTATTCCTGATTGATTCTTGGAAGAATTTGTGTTTCCACGAACTCATCCATTTCCAAGAGATTCACATAATATTGTTGGATGATATTTTGTATTTATGGAGTATTAGTTGTATTGTGACCATTTTCACTTCTGAGCTTAGGGATCCTTTCTCTTCTGTTTTTGGTTAATGCAAGATGGATATAAAGTTTATGTGCAATTTAAGATAGTTTAACATAGTAAATTGCACACAATCTTTATGTCCACCTTGTATAGCAAGAGATTTGTTAATTATGTTTATCCTTTCAAAAAGTCAACTTTTTGTTTTATTAATCCTTGGTATTTTTTGTTTGTTTTCCAATTCATTTAGTTCTGCTCTGACCTTCATTACTTCTTTTCTTCTGTGGGCTTTGGGTTTGGTGTGTTCTTCTTTTTCTAGTGTCTTGAGGTGTGATGCTGGGTTGATAATTTGTGATCTTTCTATCTTTTTGATGTAGGCTTTTAAGGTTATAAATTTTCCCCTGAGGAATATCTTTGTTGTGTCTCATAAACATAGATAGCTTGTATCCCCCTTTTCATTCAGTTAAAGAATTTTTTGATTTCCATCTTAATTTCATTTTTGACCTACTGTTACTTAAGTAGAAGGTTGTTTAATTTCTATGACTGGGTATAAGTTTGAGTGTTTCTCTTGTGCTTGATATATAGGTTCATTCAGCTATGGTATGAGAATATACATAGTATAATTTATATTTTCACTGAGACTTGTTTTGTGGTCTAAGATATGAAAAGTCTTGGAGAATGTCCCTTGTGCTGCTAAGAAGAATTCTGTAATTTTGGTGTAGAATGTTCCATAAGTGTCTGTTAGGTTCATTTTATTTAGTTTAAACCCATTATTTCCTTATTTATATTCTCCTATGATGATTTTTTTAAGGTTTAACAGTGGGATTCCGAGATTTCCAGTAAATATGATGTTGCTTTATTATTTTTCTGCATCATTCTAGTAAAATTATCTTTGTGTATCTGGGATCTCTTGTGTTAGGCACATATATATGTAGGATTGTTATGTCTTCTTTCTGAATTTCTTCCTTTACCATTATATAATGACCTTGTTTGTCTTCTTTTACTGTTGTTGGTTTAAAGTCACTTTTGTCTGATGTGAGAATAACTATACCTCTTCTCTTTTGATTTTAAATCACATGGAATTGTGTTTACATCATTTCACATTGGGTCAATATGAGTTATTATCCTTTAAATGTGTTTCCTAGGGGCAGGAGACATGTGGACTGTGTTTTTTCATCCAAACAGCCAGCCTATAGATGTTTTTTCAGAGAAGTATTCAGTGCATTACAGTTAATTGAAAACATTGTTATGTAGGATGTTGGTCTGTTCATCCTGTTGGATAGTCACTTATTCCTTTGTTTTACCCATTCTTCTATTGTTTTATAAGCATTTGAGTTTTGGGGGGTTTTAGGTGAATTTCCAATGGCAAAAATCTGTTGTCCGATTTTTGTATATTGCTATTCTGAGTATTTTGTGTAGGACAAGTCTGGTCATGGCAAATTCCTTTAGTGTTTATTTGTCAGGAAAATAATTTTGTCATCACTTATGAAACTTAGTTTTGTAGGATTCAAAATTCTAGGTTGGCAGTTGTTCTGTTTAAGAAAATTGAAGATGGAACCTCAATCCCTTTGGCTTGTAAAGTTGCCACTGAGAAGTCTACAGTTAACCTTGTGAGTTTCTTTTCTTTTTTCTTTTTTTCAGTTTTGGCCAGGCTGTGCTTGAACCCACCACTCCTGGTATATGGGGCTGGTGCCCTACTCCTTGAGCCACAGGTGCTGCCTGTGAGTTTTTCCTTTTAGGTTAATTGTTATATTGTTCTTTTTAGGTCACTTGTTATGTTAATCTTAGTGCTTGCAGAATTTTTTCTTTCATTTTGACTTTGGACAGGTTGATCACTGTGTGTCTTGGGTATGACCTATTTGATATGATTTTTCTAAGTGCTTAATGTCCATCTTGTATGTGGATGTTTTAATTTCTGGTGACATCTGAGAAGTTTGCTCAATAATTTTCTGAGAAAAGTTTTCCATGATTTAGCTCTTTTTTCTTCTTCCTCAGAGATACTTACAATTCTAATGCTAGTTTGCTTCACATAGTCACATATCTATCTCAGATATTCTCAGACATTTGTATAATGTTCTTTGCCCATTCAAATGACTACGTTATCTCAAGACCCTTATGTTCAAGCTCTGAGATTATTTCTTCTTTTTAGCCTGTTCTTAAAGCTTTCTCTGTGCTTTAAAATTCCCTAAATGGCTCCTCCATTTCTTTAACATCTGTTATATCCTTTCTTATGTTGCCTAGCTGTCTAATGACATTCTCATCTTCTTCAAAGATTTTCTGAAATTTTTTTGGCATCTTTTTGTTGGCCTTCAATTTTCCTTTCAATTCCTTTCATTGTATTTGACATCCATATTCTGAATTTCATTTATGTCATTTTGGCAATTTCTTTTTGGGTAGATTCTAGTACTATAGCTCCATTGTGTTCCCTTGGAGGGTGTTAAACTATTTTGCTTTTTCATATTGTTAGGTATCTTTTGCTAGTTTCCACTCATCTGGCTCCTCTTCACTCAGCTCTAGGTTAATAGGATTTCAGGGCACCTGTTCTCCTTTGCTGGGCACTCTCTCAAACCAAACCAATGAGTGACAGCTGCTCAGGCCTGGGGGATTCTGAGTGAAGTGTTGGACCTCAGGGAAGAGGTTTCACCAGCCTAGCAGTAGTTATGGGGCTCACTAAGCTATAGAGTTAAGTAGTTGTCGGGCTCTATATGAACTATAGAGTTGTTTTCCTTCTCAGTGTTTATTGCTTACAGGGCTTTTAGAATCCAGGAACAGCTCTAGGGTGGATTTGCAGGCCTGGTTGGCCCTGGAGCTACTTGGGCAGAACCCCAAGGCTTCCCAAGGGGTTCCTGTGTGGTTTGGGGCTCTTCCTCTTTTCAGCTCCTACTCTGGGGAGGAGGCATGCTCAGTCCCTAATCACAGGACATAACAAGGGGAAACATCTATTCCCTCCCCAGACTTGCAGAGGTGATACAAAGGTTACTGCTATAAGGGTGGCTCTCAAGCTGACCTGGCTCTGTGCACCACAGTGATCAGGATGGCACCTTTGCAGCAACCTGGGACTAACGTGCTGCAGATCTCTGTTGTACATGCTCTCTCCTGGAATGTCTCTGCACTGACTGAGCAATTCCTCCATCAGCCCAGACATCTACATTGGAGGGGCGAGACCCCACATAGATTGAGCTGCCAGTAACTTATTTCTCTTTCAAAAGCAGTGTTCCTTTAGGTTGCTTCTATCTTGCTGCCTTCATCTCTTTCCAGAAGTGCAAATTGTATTGAGTTCCCCACATTAATGTCAGAGATGTTGGATGATGCTTGTAAGAATCAGTCCCACCCTGTTTGATTGAGTTGGTAGATGCTGTGATAAGCTACAGAGTTGTTCTTCTCAGTGTTTGATACTTGCAGGAAAATGTTAATTGCAAGGATGCTCTTTTGTGTTTATAATAAACTCTAGTCCCTTAGGTAGAACAATGGAATGTCTCAAGATTTGGGAGGGGGTCTGTAGTTCCCAAGGGATTGCTTGATCTTCATCACACAGGAAGGAGGTAAAGGAGTAAAGCTGGGCTTCCTGAGGTTGTGTAACCCTGGAAAGCTTTGGAAAATTTTGGCAGGGCTCTGAGATTGTTTTCCTGACCATTAGGGGGACCCACTTGGAGGTGGGTCAAGGCTCGTTCTCCATACTGGAATCACACTGCTCATGATGAATGGGGCACAATTCCCAGGCTGGTTGTCAGGAGTGAGCTCTGCCCTTCTTGTGTTATTCCTACCCTTTTGTTTCTGGCTGCAAAGGACCATGCCTGAATACACCACGCTCTGCTGCTATGGTGCTTCAGGCTGATATCTTCTTCTTCTTTTTTTTTTTTTAATTAAGTCAAATACACATAGATCATGAATACATTTGTGCATATGTGGAAGATCTACCCTAGCCCAAGAATGGGGTATGTGCACTTCCCCAGATGAACACATCTCAGACCTGCCCTGTATTCTACCATCAGTTCTATCTAGCCTCCCTTCTCTCCTGAGTCTAGCTCCCAAATCTACCACTGTGTTGCCTAGCAGTCCACTCAACTCTGGGTTCATAGGATCTGGCCTATGTGTCTGACCTGTTTGCAAGAATCTCTGAGAAACACCAGCAGGTAGGGGGCTCCCATATTGTGCATCCCTGGTCCACTGCATATCCTCAAAGGGAAAGGTATGGGTCCCACTCTATGTGGAAACCTCAGGCTGAAGTAGGTTCCAGCTGGAGAGGTGCGGCTATTCTTCAAATTCTTGACTCAAACTGCTGTCTTAGTTGCAGTAGGTGGGGGAGGGGCAGGGGATGACAAAATTCTGATGAAAGAAAACTGACTCTCTGGCTTCTCAGGTCACTATTCTTGGAGGAGAACCCCAGGTACAAAATGTCCAAGCTCTAGGCAAGTTCTGTCAATGATTCTGTGGTCACTGCAGTGCTTGTGCTCATAGAGGTAGAAAAATTTACAAGTAACTTGGTAGCCCACTGATCACCAAAGGAGTGTGGGAGAGAGAAAGGGGTCCCACTTTACCCTTTTACTACCTTCTTAGCCCCTCTGTGTTTGATCTTCACATTTTTTCTCCTTTTTCCATTTCCTTCTCAGTTTTCCTCTGTGAGGTTCCTAGAAGTCTCTGGAACTGAGCTGTGTCCTCTCTTCACGCTTCTTTAGCTGAATACCTTCCTTCCCTCCAGGACAATCTGATAAGGAGTGTCTCTATAGTCAGTCATCTAGTGCCTCTAGACATTTTTTTTTTCTGAAATTGATTTCTAATTATATTCCACTGCTTCAAGGAACATACTTTGTATGATTTGAACCATTTTAAATTTATTGAGACTTGTTTTATAATCCTGTGTATGGTCTATGTCAGTAAATGTTCTGTGCACAAATGAAAAGAATGCATATTCTACTGTTGTTGGGTCAAGTGTTCTATAAAATGTAATTAATTCAAGGTTGTTTGATACTTCTCAAGTCAGTATGTTTTATGATTTTTTTGTCTGCATCTTTTACCAATTATGAAAAAAACAATGCTGGCATATTTAACTATAATTGTGGCTTCTCTATCTCTCCTTGAATATATATCAATTTTTAGAATGTCAATTTTGATGCCTAAGTATAATATTGATTATTAATATTGTCATATTCTCTTTGTAAATCACTTCTGTATTAGGTTGCAGCGTCCCTTCTTTCCTGGAAATATTTTTTGCTGACAAAGCCTACCGTATCTGATAATACATATGTATTTTAGCTTTCTTTCTTTTAACGTTTACCCTTTGGATTTTATGTGGGTAGTTACTATTCCAACATTTCCAAGATTACTAGTATATTTAGCTTTCTAGGGTGGCCATAACAAAATATAACAAACTAGGTAGTTTAAAAAACATTTACTGTCTCACAGTTCTGAAGACTATAGGTTTAAGATCAAGGCATTAAGAGGGTTGATTTCTTCTGAGGGCTGTGAGAACCTATCTTCTGTCTCTCACCTAGATTCTGGTGATTTTCTGGCAGTTTTGGCTTTCCCTAGCTAGCAGAAGCATCATTAACATTTCTGCCTTTATCTTCACATGACCTTCTCCCTGTAAATATGCCTCTATGTCCACATTTTTTTTTTCTCCTTATAAGGGCAGCAGTAGTATTGAATTAGGGCTTAGCCCAATTACCTCATTTTAGCTAATTGCATCTATAATAATCCTCTATCAAAATAAGGTCACATTCTGAGGCACTGAGAGTTAGAACTGTAACATATGAGTTTTGGGTGAACACAATTCAACCTATATAGTACTGATGTTATCTTTTGCAGTGTCTAATCTTCTATCTATTCCATTCAGTGTATTTTTCACCTCAGACATGTAATTTATATTTCCAGATTGATTTTGGTATTTTTTATGTCTTTCATATGTCTACTTAACATGATTAATCTTTCTTCTTAAGCATATAAATACAGTTGTAATAGCTGTAGCTTTTTAATATTCTTATCTACTCATTCTATCATATGTGACATTCCTGTTCTGTTTGTATTGAATGGCTTTTCTGCTTATTATAGGTCTTATTTTTATGTTTTCATACATGTCTGGCAATATTTTATTTGATGTCAGATAGTATGGATTTTATTTTTGGGGTGATTTTTTTCTCTGAAATTATTCTCAGACTTAAATCTGAGATGCTTTTAATTTACTTGAAAAGCAAATTATTTTGAAGCTTGTTTTAAATTTAATTAGAACAAGATGAGATTAACTATTAATCTAGAGCTAATATTTTTCCAATGTTGCAGCAATATCCTAGGAGGACCTAACATGCTGCCAGATGAAATACAACATTTTTCACTTTGGTCTGTGGAAACATTAACTGTTTGAGCTCCAATAATTGTTCTTTATGCTCTTTTTATATAGTTCTTTCTTAGTCTCAGGTAGTTTCCTCACATTCATGCACTGATTTGTGTTCAGATGGAGCTGAGGGGACCTTCAACAAATCTCTGATATCTCTAATCTCATCATCATTATTTTTGTGTGTGTGTGTGCAACATTTTTCTCTCTTGTATTCTTCCTTGAGAATTCTAGTGGCATGTCTCACCCCAGATTCCAAGCTCTGGCATCTTAACCTAAGGAAGCCACTGGATTCCACTTGGGTTCTTCCTTTTTGTGATGTCACCTAAAATCTCCTTTCAGGCAGTAAGCTGGGGCCATCAAAAAATTTCACTTTGGGCCAGGCATGGTAGCTCATGCCTGTAATCCTAGCACACAGGGAGGCTGAGGCAGGTGGATTGCTGGAGCTCAGGAGTTTGAGATCCGCCTGAGCAAGAGTGAGACCCCGTCTCTACTAAAAGTTGAAAAAACTAGCCAGACATGGTGATGGACACCTGTCGTCCCAGGTACTAGAGAGGCTGGGACATGAGGATTGCCTGAGTCCAAGAGACTGAGGTTGTTGTGAGCTACAGATGATGCAAAGCACTCTACTCAGGCAGACAGAGTGAGACTTTGTCTCAGAAAAAAAAATCACTGTTTGTTTTTCCTTTCTAAGGGATTACTTTCTTGTATTACCAGATTGCCAATACCTGAAAGCTATTATTTCATAAATATTGTCTACTGTTTTCAGTTATTTCTGTCAAGAAGGTAACTCCATTTCATGTTATACCATCTCAGCAAAATGTTGCCTAAGATATTACTTTATTATTTAAATTTTATTATGAAAATAATAACTTCTTATTAAAAAATTAAGCAGTTCAGATGGATAATCAGAAAAAAATGTACATTTCCACCATTTCCCTAACCCTTTAGTCTCCCAAAACGCTACTAAAATTCCTGGTCCCCATAGGAAACAGTTTGCCATTGGAATGTTCGCTTAAAGACAATGTTATGTTCATTTAAAAATATATACACATATACATTATACATACAACCCCACACGTGTATTAAGCCATTATAGATAATAAATATTCCGATATAAATAAATTATATATCTATAAATATTTTGGCACAAAGCCTTTTTTTTGGAATTTTTTCTTAACTCTGTATCTTTGATTTCTTTCTGTATCTATCTATATATATCTGTCTATATACATATACATATATATATCTGTCTATATATTTTAATTGCCTGCATAGAACTTCATAGTCTATGTAGTCTTCATAGTCATACACCATTTTTTTTACATTGATTCATGTGTTCACTTGACATCTTCTAAATCATTGTAATAGGGTTTTCTCCCTGATAGCTTTATTTTTTTAAATTATCTTTATATTTCAGATTAATATGAGGGTACAGATGTTTAGGTTACATTGTTTTAGTTTCTAAGATAGCATTCAAGTTGGAGTTGAGCCCTTCACCTACAGGGCATTCTGTATGCCCTTATATTATGCCCATTAGATGAGAGTACAGAATGCGTTTCAACTCTATCCAAGTAAATACAAAAGATGTAAAGTCTTCATCCTTTTATGGCTAAATAATACTCAGGGCTCACATATACCATGATTCATTAATCCAGTCATGAATTGATGAGCACTTGGGTTGCTTCCATGTCTTGGCGATTGTGAATTGAGCTGCAATAAATATTCTAACACAAATGTCTTTGTGGTAAAATTATTATTTTTTTCTTCTGGGTACATGCATAATAAGGGGATTGTGGGATCATATGAAAAGTCTATTTTTAGTTCTTTGAGAAGTCTCCTTCTTTCCATAGAGGTTATATTAGTTTTCAATCCCACCAGTAGTGTGTATGCCATTTTTGAACATGTATCAGGTATTTCCCTATTGAGGTACAAAGGTATTCGCTAATTTTTATGTGTTACACTTTACAATAATTTATTTTTATTTATTTATTTATTTATTTAGGAAATGCCCTATTCTCCATGCTATTGCTATGGATACACTACATGTAGCCAGGATATTTATTTATTTATTTATTTATTTTTTGGCAGGGGCTGGGTTTGAACCCGCCACCTCTGGCATATAGGGCCGGCGCTCTACTCTTTTGAGCTACAGGCACCACCCTACAATAATTTTTTTTTTATTTTTTACTTTTTTTGCAGTTTTTGGCCAGGGCTGGGCTTGAACCCACCACCCCTGGTATATGAGGCCGGTGCCCTACTCCTTGAGCCATAGGCGCCACCCCAAAAATAAATGTTTTGAATTATATTTCCTGTGTACATGTGTAACATTTCTAAAGAAAAAAAATATTTCTTGCATTGTAATGTGTGTTTTAAAGTTTGTTAGAAATTACTGAAATGTCCTGTAAAGTACTTGTAGTTTGTTTACTCCTAACAGTGTAGGATTTTTTTGTCAGTCTGATGCAAGAAAATGTCTTCTTTGTTTTATTTTATATTTGATTCATGAATAGTGAAGTAAAATAACTTTTTCATCCACTTTTAGTTATTAATCTGTAAATAGTTGCTGTCTTTCTCTATTGGGTGGTCTGGTTTTTCTTTTCTAAGAGAATTTTATGTATTTGTTTATCAAAGGAGCTGTGAATATTCTTTTACCCAGTCTTTTGTTTGTATTTTAACTGTATATAGGAATGATTTGCTATATAGATTCTGTGCTTTAAAAAATGTCTTCTAAGAAAGAATGGACTTTTTTCTGCTCCCTCCTTATGAAAATTCCTTCTTACCCAGCGGCTGCAGGGCATAGCATTAAACTCAAAGGATTAACTGGTTTTGAGAAAGAGAAAAACAACTTCTGACAGTCAGGGGCTACACAGATATTGCTAGGACTGCCTTGACACTCAAAGCTAGTCCTTGGTATTCTCTTGTTGAACATAAATGATATCACAGAATATTGACATCAGACAAGGCCACTCTGTGACTATGATGAATCAACACCAAAACAAGATCACTCTGTAATCACACCTGAACGGAGAACAGGAGCATTGTTCAAGTCACAAAAATGACAAAACATCTCCCTATCTTTAGTAATATAAGTGACTGTTGTTACTTTACTGATTACCCTTGCTCTAGATTGCCCTCACAACAGAAAAGATTTGTTAAGATATCCCATCTTCATATTACCACCATGTTCTGACAGGGTTCAATCCATTGCAAAATTCTGCTTCTTTGAAACTTCCCCCATGACCAATACAAGCCCCCAAGCTATAACAGTTCTTTCTGTTGTTGAAAGGTCAGAAGACTGACCAGAGAATAGGAGAGGTTCAGGCTAGGTTTAATAAAAGTGATAGGGACCCAAGGGACAAAGCCAAAGATAAGGTCTGCTCCTCGCCAAGGAAGCACAGTTATAGACCTCTTCTATATGCGGTCATAGGGGGTGGAAATATTCCACTTCTGACTGGAGTGTTCTGGTAAGCTGACGGTCCTGATGCACAGATTTGGAGGGCTAGGGTAGCTAAGCCCTTTGTGGTCTTTGATCTGAGCCGGGAGGAGGATGGGGTGGGAAAAGTTTGTGGGTAGCTGAGTTCTCCCCACCAATGACAGTTATGTCCTTACTAAGATGTCCCACAGCTGTCTATGTTGTGTATTCTCACTCACTTCAATGGGTAATAAACCCAACCTGTTGAACTGCAGTGTGTTTCGGGTTATCTTTGGCTAGAAGGCTTTCAAAGAATAACATGAAAATACCTCACCATATAGTCAAACTGCTTTTTATTTTGGATCTATTTTCAAATATTCGTGTTTTACTTTAATTGACAAAAATTATACACACTTTTTGTATATAATATGTTATTTTAAAATCTGTATGCATTGTAGGATGACTAAATTGAACTAATTATCATATACATTACTTCACATATTTATGGGGGATTTTTTGTGTGTGTGCATGTGTGTGTGCTGAGAAAACTTAAAATTCACTCTCAGCAGGTTTCCAGAATATGAGAAACATTGTTATTAACTATAGTTACCATGCCCTGCTGTAGATCTCTTGAATTTATTCTTCCCACCTAAGTGAAATTTTGTTTCCTTTGACCAATATCTTCCCAACCCATTTTTTTATTCTCCAGTGTCAAATCTTTTGGAGTGCATTTACTCTCGAATGTGGCCCCCAGAACCCTCCAAAGTGATTTTTATGTAAATCTCATGGTATTATTTTATCTCATGCCATGTTAAATATACTCTATGATATTTTTGAAGATCTAATTCAAACAATAGAAACAATTTATATCAAATCATATAATATATCTGTATTTATTTATTTGAAGAGGAATGGCAGGTTTACTTGAGTGGATATCAGAAATATGAAAAGTCACTGGGTGAGTTAGTCAAAAGGGGAGAAAGACAAATGCTCGAAATTTGAAATGACAAGGGTGACATAGTCTTCAGTACAAAGAAACTTTCAAGTCTCCTAAGTGCAAAGTTTGCAAAATTCTACTCAAATACTTTGGAACACAGATGCAATGGATACTTTTCTAGTGAAACACAATTTACCCACATTGGCCCCAGGAAAGGCACAAAGTCCAACAAGACAATCACATACAACACATGCTGAACTTGGATAAAGACTTCTATAAAACAGCAGCCAGGAGCCCGGCATGCGGGCCGCCCCTCCTCGGGGCCTTGGCCACGGTGTGTGGTACTTAGAGGGAACGCGCGAGTGGCGGGTGGGGGGCGGGGCTCGAGGATGCGTCAAACGGCTGTGCACGCGACGCTGAGGCGGTTAGATGGAACCCCAGCCATTGAGGGGAACGTTCTCCAGCATCAGCTGCAGCGACCCAGAGTGTCTGTCGGGTCTGGGCGCCAAGGCGGTGGCGCTGTCCGCGTTGGTGGGAGTTGAGAGCTGACCGCGTTTGAGCCAGGACCCGGTTCCAGGAGCCCTCTCGGCCCACAGAGATGAGCCATCAACCTGACCTGGCAGGGCCTGCTGGTCCCTCACAGGGTCCACCACCCCTGGAGGAGCCGGACCTGTCTGCCATGACTCCATCCAGCAGTTTCTTGAGGAGCCTTTTCAAGTGTCCGGGCTGCTTTGACTATGTCTTACCACCTATCCTTCAGTGTCGGCAGGGTCATCTTGTTTGCATCAGCTGTCGCCGAAAGCTGACTTTTTGTCCAACTTGCGAGAGCCCACTGGTATCCATTAGGAACTTGGCTATGGAGAAAGTGGCCAATTCACTTACCTTTCCATGTAAATACGCCTCTTTTGGGTGTGGAACAAGTCTGCCGCCCGCGGAAAAACTAGACCACGACGAGGTGTGTGACTTTAAGCCTTATCCCTGTCCGTGCCCTGGTGTCGTCTGTGAATGGGCAGGCCCTTTGGATGCTGTGACGCCCCATCTGATACATCAGCACGACTTCACTACACCACTAGAGGGAGAGACTGCAACTTTCCTTGTGACGGAGATTAACAACGCTCTCTGTCCTTTTTACTGGGTGATGATGCAGTCCTGTTTTGACCTGCACTTCATGATCGTCCTGCAGAAACAAGAAAACGACGCTGGTCGAGAGCGATTCTGCGCAATTGTACGGCTACTAGGACCACCTCAGCAAGTGGAGTATTTTACTTACCAACTTGAGCTCAATGGTGATGGGCGGCGACTGACGTGGGAATCAACTCCTCGGTCACTTCGGGAGGACATTGAGACAGCCATCATGAGCGGTGACTGCCTTGTATTCGACAACAATGCTGCACAACTTTTTGCGGAAAATGACATTTTAACCATTACTGTAACTATTGCCGAGTGTTAAAATGGCAAGACATTTTCTTCAGTGTTTAGAACTTTAATTTGCAGAAAATAAGGCCCCCCTCTGCCCGCCAACCTGAAAGTCTTTTGGTTGGTGGAAGGTAGCTACATCAAAGTGAATAAAAGGCTGTAAACTACAGGAAGCAGTTTCATGTAGTTTCATTGATATCTTTAAAAATAAGTCAATAGTAAACCACTGAAAATATGTATTTTTACACCCAAGAAAACATATCTTTATTATTAAAAAAAGAAGTATTGTAAAATAATTCTGAGTTTTGTGCTTGTAGTACGTTGATTGTATTGTTGAAAAGTACTGGGTTTGTTGTCTGCATGTATGTGTGCATGTGACTGTGTGTGTGCTTCTGTGTTTGTGCGTCAATAAGCAACCTTGTGTGTGAGCGTGTGTGTGTGAGTGTGCACGTGTGGGGGTTATTTTCTCTTGAACTGACAAGCCATCTTGAGTGGTCTTGGACCACTGCTTTTCCCCTTTGGGAGTCAATACATACTGCTGCTGCTGCTGTGTGTGTGTATTTGCTAATTTTTATTCTATTTTTTGATTAAATAAATTTGACTTTCTTTTCTGTAATTCAGGTTTTTTTTAAATTAAATCATAGCTGTGTACATTAATGCATTTATGAGGTGCATTGTGCTGGTTTTATATACAATTTGAAATACAACAAATGTTCACTGCACTTTATTAATTATTGTGTTAAGACATTTGTACTCTACACTTAATAGATTTGACATGTACCCTCGTGAAATGCACCATGGGTGTGGTCCCACTAATGACCCTCCCTCCACTGATCCTCCCCCTCCCCCTCCTCTTTCCCTTTCCTCTTGGGCTATAGTTGGGTTACACCTTTCATATGGAAATGTGGGTGCTTATATATGAGTTTCATAGCAGGGCTGAGAGACTTTAAAAAAAATAATAATATTAGAGCTCAAGGGGGCTTACTGAATTTACATCCCCTTTATTCATCAGGAACAGAAAACCCAGAGAAGGAGAATGAGTTTACTTAAGATTAGACCCCTGGTTATTTGTCTCCCAGGTTGGCATCCTTTGTACCGCATACCATCTCTTTACTTTTCTTTTTATTGCTTCTCTATAATAAAAATGAATGTAGTAAATTATTTCTGGTAGATCACTCTATCTTTCAAAGATTGGCTACTCAGAATTCCCCCCCCCCAAAGTTGGGAACATTAAAGGCTCCTGGATATTTATAAGATTATGGTTAAGCCACAAAGTATATTTAAAAAAAAAAAAACTGGCAGACTTTTCAAATCCATTCTTATGGAGTTACTCTTGTACTTCCCAATTTTTTTTTTTTTTGAGGAATGTTGCCTCTTTTATTACTAACCACCATCCAGGGTCTTATTTCATGGTGGATTCACTTGGTTGACTTGGTTGTAATTGGATGCTGTGCAATTGTGTTTGTTCTGCCCTGCAGTACAGGATTTTTAAAAAAGAAAAAAAAACTTAGGGCCCAAGGAAAGTATTTTCTTTACTGATTGCAAATTGCTATCTGTTTGCTGGTCCACTCTTTGTTCTTGTTATTTATTCTTTCTAACATACTTGACTGCACAAATCACAAAATAGAGGGATAAAAATCTCTTTTAAAATCTTTATTTGCTGTGTTGTAAGCTCAGTAACCATATGGAACACAAAAGCCCAGGGCCTTAAGTATGAAATAGCATTTTGTTGTTTTGCTTTTTTCCTTAGCATTTTGAGTATGTGTCTTTTATCACTCCTGAAGTGTGGTCTTTATTGCAGAAAGAGACAGTGTGAGTGTGTGTGTGTGTGTGTATATGCGTTTTGTACATGATGTGAGCTGCAGGATACCAAAATTGTAAGAAGCATCATTTTATGCTACAGGGAAAAATGGTAATCTAAGGTCTCATAAATAATCAGGAATTGGGCAGTGTCTGTGGCTCAGGGAGTAGGTGGCTGGCCCCATATACTGGAGGTGACGGGTTCAAACCTGTCCCGCCAAAAACTGCAATAGCAACAACAAGAACAACAAAAGTCAGGAATTTCTTGTGAGCCTTCTGAATGTTGCCCAGGAATTAATTACATATTCATTACTCTTCTTCTATCATATCAGAACAAATATTTATAATAGCCCACACAAAAGGTTTTAGGTGATGAGAAATGTCTTCAAGGTAGATGAGTGATGAAACAAGTGGTCCAGTGGGCCCTTTATTTACTAATTTCTTCCCTCACATTTTTTGAGACCTATTTAGTTCCAGACTCTGTTCTGGGCATAAGAATGCACAGTGAGTAAGATGTAGACCTGCCCTTAGTCAGAAGAAAAGTTTCTTAATAAGACAGGTATCAGAGGATACAGGACAGGGAGACTAAGCGCTGTCTCTTAATGGTGACAATTCTATAACTCTTCTCAGTTTTGTCCATGAGATACTTTTTCTGCAGCCCATTCTACAGACAGAGCTCCATTAGTTATAACCTATTTTTTCATTCCATTTATACAGCCTCAAGGACTGAAAACCTACTTGAATATTAATGTAGGAATATTCTTAGGAAGACTTATCTGTTTCCCAGGTTCACATATGACATTGTTGAATCAAATATTAATGATCATGTATTTGTCCAACTACTGATGAGAACATAGGCACAGGTAGCAGATAATTTTAAAGAATTTCTATAACTAATACTGTATTTATTTACCCACGAATCTATCGAAGCATATTGCCAAAATCTCAGAAAATATAGGATCTTCTGCTAGGAAAAATTTTAGAAAATCAGAAGACTTGGAGACGAGTTTTGCTGATGAGGATATTGAAGCTGAAGAGGTTAAATTACATTCCCAGGGTCATCAGGTAGTAAGGGCTACAGCTACAAACAACTCATTTAATTGGTTCAACAACCTTTTAATTTAGATATTATTATTATTGTTACTTTATAAATTCTGTGGCTGAGGTTCAGAAAAGGTAAGTAATTTGCCCAAGGCTGCATGACTCCTAAGTATCAGAGCCACGATTTGACCCCAGGAAGTCTGACTCAATAGCCCACACTTTTAACCCTATTCTATTCTATCTCCTCATGGATAGCTACAGCCATGGTTTCTGAATTTTATCGCTCAATCTTTCCCACTTTTCATTAAACTGTGATATTAAATACACATATGTACAAATGCACCCTTCTGTAAAATACTTTAAACACAGGAATGTGTGTGAGTGTGTGTGTGTGTGAGTGAGTATACACACATTCTTTGCTTCTCAGTGTGGGTGCAGAATCATGATTGATAAATGACTCAGTCGAGAGAGCAAAGACACTGATTCTGTTTTATCACCAGTTAGTAAAGAAGAAACTTCCTTTAGGCGTTCTAAGCATAAGGCAAGATGAATGGGGTGCTAATTAGTTCTAGCTCTATCAACCTGCTGTCCTTTGTTGGGGGCCAAGAATGAAAGAGGTTAGGCTGTGCATAACAATATGGTCCACTGGCCTGATTACAAGGCTCCAAGAGGGCTTTTGCAACAAGAGCATATGGACATTTTGCAATATTTGCAGGGGGAAATGAATGCTGATTGGCATACAGGCTATAAATGGCTTCATGTTGGAAACCTCTTCAGTTTCTTCTCATGGGTATTGTTGCTTAGCTCCACTTATAGATTTTTTAATTTAAAGAAATTATTTTACTTAACTATAACCCGATATATGATTATTCTGTAGGAAAATATGAAAAGATACTATTTAATGGCATATTAAACATAGCATTGTTCTTGGAATCAGCAATCCTGAGTGTGAGTTCCATTTCTTCCCTGCTCATTATTTACCCCTTCTTCATAGCTAGAGAAAATCAAACCATCAGGTACTCTGTTTTCATTTTCAAGTAAAGTGAATTTCACTTTAAAGCTCTTAAAACTCAAATTAGTTCCTAATACTCTCTGGAGTTTCAAGTTCTCTTTTCCACTGTCTGAAAACTCATGTTCATACCTTTTCTCTTTCTAAATTTCATGTATCCACATACCCCAAACCCTTATTGCCAGTCATATACTTCACTGACAAAATGTGAGGAAGCCATGGAGAGAGCCTTCTCTCTCTCTCTCTTTCCAGAATCCTTTGTCCAAATTAGAGAGTTCCATAGTATCAACCTAGCTCACAGCAACCTCAAACTCATGAGCTCAAGAGATCTTCCTGCCTCAGCTGTTCAAGGAGCTGGGACTATAGGTCCTGCCAAATGCACCATTAATTATTCTATTTCTAGTAGAGATGGGGTCTTCAAGTCCTGAACGCAAGCAATCCATTAGCTTTGGCCTCCAGAGGGCTAGGATTACAGGAGTGAACCACCATGCAGGGCACTTCTCATCTTTAGACTGTGAAATCTCCAAGCCTCATGTATGGGTACCCTCTTTATTATCTTTCAACCAAAGAAGCATCCTTGCTCCTTTCAAAGGGCAGTCCCCCTACAACTTTTCTGGGTCCCATACTCTTTTTAACCTCCTTAAGGATTTTGCTTTTCCAGTTATACCATCTTTCTCTTCCAACATCAGTTTTTCTCTATTGAAACATTTCTGTTAGTAGCCAAAATATAATAAAATAGTCCCTATTTTAAAAATTAAAAAAAAGAACAACAACAAAATCCCCTCAAAAACAAAAACAAACTGTGAAAAGCTCAACACTCAAATGTGGAAAAGATGAGGATTTTAAGAACATTTAGAGTATAATGTTTTTCAACTGTGAAGTATGTCCATTCTTTCTAAGTAGTCCTGGTAATTAAATGATATTACTTAAAAAAATTAAATAAGAAAACTTCCTTCACATTACATCACTCTCCAGCCATAATTCAATTTCTCTGCTCTTTTCACTGCAAAACTACATGCAAGAGTTGCTGATATTCATTGTTTCCCCTCCCCCAATATTCTTGTATGTCATTGAGCTGTTCCAGACTTCAATCTGTCTACTCCCACCAATCTTGCCTTTGTCAAGGTCATCAGCAACCTTAGTATGCCCAGTGTAAGGGTCACCTATCAGTCTTACACAAGTGGCTACTCCACTTTGTTTGAACATTTTATTCCTTTGACATTTGTAGCCTCCCATTTAACCTAGTTTTCCTTCTACCTCACTAACTTTTCTTTTTCACTCTCCTTTACTGGCTCCTACTTTATTCAACCCCTAAACATTGGTCTTTGGATCTCTACTTATTTTTTAAACTCATCTGATCCTAACCTCCCCCTTCTTTCTAATTCTTTTTTTCCCTATTTGTGTACCATTTTTATTTCCTTCATATACAGCACTCAACAAAGCTGATGAGAAATAAGTTAATGAAGAAATGTACTGGTGGATTAGATGGGAAAGGCAAGTTTTAGCAGATTATATAGTCTTTGCATATTCAGATTTGTGGACTCTATCTTGTAGGCATAAAGGACCAAAGACAATTTTTGGTTAAATTTATGAGAACAAGAATAGAACATGGGAGGCATTGGAGGCAAAATATATCACTTAAAAAAGAGGGTAAGTACTGAAAATCTTAACACAAGCAATAGGAATGTGACAAAGTAATGGATAAAGAAAGACATTTACAAAGACATGATGTAAGTCAAATGATCAAATATGAGAGCTAAAAAGTGAAGAACTGCTCCTTGCCAAGGGTTTTTAATCCAAATGACTTGGAGGATAAAGTGTTAATATTGTCAACAAACACATTTCTCTCTAGGGACTGACTGACTATGAAACAGGAGTCACATTCACTTTTATGGCTATACTTAAATTGACATGATGATATATAGGTCTGATTTCTTTTATGAAATCAGCTCTTAGGGCCAATATTTATGTGTTTAGACTCACTGTTCTGTTTTGATCTTCCTATTGTAGCCAAAGATCATTTTGTGACTTTTCCTTGCTTTTGCCCAAAGGCAATTGAAAAAGTTATGAAATTAGAATCTACTTCTGTGGGAAGAAAGAGGAAGGTCTAGAGGAAAGCCGAGTGGTTGCGACAGAGCTAGTTTTAGACATATTAGGCTTAAGGTGGTGTCAAGATACCCCATTGGAAATGGAAGCTGCAAAGATGCAGTTTAAAGTCAGGAAATACTCTGAATAGTGAATGGAGGCTGGACAGTCATTCGACATAATGTAATAGCTCAGAGAGGCATAGCTAGAAGTGTCCTAAATATTTCAGTTGGGGGTTACATTTCACAACCGAAGGAAGAAAGAAAGCCAATTGCAGGGACAGATAAAATTCAAGCAGAAAGTTAGGGGGAACCAAAAAGGAATGGATGGCCAAGGGAGATATTGTGCACAACTAAGAGAGGTTGACTATACTAAACGCTATACAAAGCTATCAAAGGAAATGAAGACTGAAGAGTTTGTACTGATAAGTTTGATCTTATAGAGTACATTTGCAGGGGAGTGGTGGGAGTACAAGTCTTATTATTATGGGGTAAGTTGACAATAAAAGAGAAAAGTAAAAAAAAAAAAAGGAAGGAAATAAATATAGTTCTAAGTGGTTACTTTCAAGGGAAAGTATTTTTTATAAATAGGCTGGATAGGTTATTTCTTTATTTTATGAGAAAATGATATATACTTATTATAAGATTGAATGCAAAAAAGTAACCAAGAAGAAAGTATAAAACGTGAAATGCAATAACATAGAAAAATAACCACTATTACTGTTTTGATAAACATACTTACTTTTATCTCTGCATGTATTTATAAGTATTTTTTCTTTCGATACCTTATCTGTATGGCTCAGATCTTAACACCAGATATGAGAAAAGAGCCCCATTTGATGTGGATTTGGAAAAAAGAGAAAAATAGAAATGGTATCAGTTGTATAATATTGCCACTTCCTGCTAGCCCTGTAGAAGGCTCAATCAGTTGGAAATCTTTTTCAATGAGATGAATGGCATTTACTGTGAATCCAAAATAAATGCCTCAGTCTTGATTGTAGCTCAGTTATATGGGCCCCCATTACCTAGCCTCCATTTTTTTTCTGTCTCGAGGTGCTTGATCAAGAAGAGTGCTATTTGGTTTCTGGTGCTCATCATGAGGTTACGGGTGCATTCTAAACATTAAGTTGTAACCAGGGCTCAAAACATTTGAGACAGCTCTCTCAGCGTGAGGCTTGGGTCATATCTATTTACTCAGAGTAGGATCAGCCTTTCACTGTACTGTCTCCCAAGGGCTGACATAGCAGAAGTAGGGATCTTATATTTTACTAGATTATTGCCTCCTGAGATCCAGACAAGGGAGAAGATGCCTGAAACTATTGGTGCAGAAAATTTGTCATACTTACAGAGACAAGTTTAATACATCAGAACATTGTTCTGGCAGGGTCTTCTTGACCAAGAACAGTTGCAATATTTTGATTCATGACACACAATGAGCCAAATCTTTGTTACTCTCTAAACACTTGCCTTTGGCTGTATTAGACTGAAGAAGAAAAACATCTACAGAAGGAGAAGTTCTTACGTGGGCTGAATTAAATACAGGTTTTATTTCAATCCTTGAGAAGAGAAATTAAAAAATATTTTCTAACCCCAAATATGTGTATATCATTCACATATGTAATCAAGCTGTATATTATTTGATAACCAGCTTATTTTAATTTATGATGTGACCCACATGTCAGTAAGTATAGACTCACGTTGTCACTTTAATGGCAACATAATGTATTCCATAATCGATTTCACAAAACATTCATTGGTGGCTACTTGAGTTGCATTCAGGATTTTACCCATTTTCAACACTGGGATAAATTTTCTTGCACATACACAGTTTTCCCCTTGTGAAACTATTAGTAGCATCTTGGGATAAATTCTGGGAATTGAGATTTTGAGGTCAAAATTAGCAATGTGTTTTGTTGAATATGCAAAGAATGATGTATTTTTGTTCACTATTGGCATAAAATCAATTAATAAAACACTTATAGAATGCCATTTAAGATGATGTAATAAGATGGGAGAATCATTTAGGAACTTTATTACAAAATATAGCACACAAACCAAAGCATAAAACATATATGTAAAGTTTACTGAGTATTTGTATAGTGAACAGTCATGTAGTAACCAACTGAGGTCAAGAAATAAAACACTACTATCTTCTGAGACTTTCAGCCTATCCCCCTGGACAATTATAACTGTGTCTTTCCCCAAGGGGAAATCATAACTTCTTTATAGAGCTGCATGTGTGTATGTACCCCTAAACAGTATACATCAGGGTTGTCAAACTGTAGCTCACAGGTTAAACTTGTCCCACTTCTTGTCGTTTTGTTTACTGGAACAATGTTCCATTCATGTATTGTCTCTGTCTGTTTTCATGTCACCACAACTAAGTTGAGCTATTTTGAGAAAGCCCACGTGGTCTACAAGGTTTAAAACATCTAAGATCTGGTCTTTTATAGGAAAGGCTTGCTGATCCCTGATATCAATTACTTTTGCCTGTGCTTGAGTTTTATATGAAGAAAGTCATACAATATGTATTTTTCCCTTCAAAATTATATTTTCCAAATTCCATTATGGCAATCTATGGTTTTTTTATGCTTGAAATCTTTTTTATAAATCACTCTATTATTAATTTTAGAAAAAAATGCATAGACATTATATTTTTTCTCAAATGTAAATGACTAGAAGTGCTAAATTTCTTTGAGTTGAGTTAGCACTATAATTAATAGCAGCATACAATTGATTGAAACTAGTATATACAAATATTTTGGAAAATAATTACTAACCATAACATGTTAACAATTATTGAAAAATGCATTTCTTAATGAGCTGCACTGAATTGTTCCTGTCCCCCTATTCACTCTGGTAAATATAGATGATTATTACTAATTGCTAGAATGAGATAGGGTTTTTTATCAATTCCATTTTTTTGTTGTTGTTTTTTGTGGATGAAAGTAGCAAAGAGATTTTGTTCCCATAAATAGATAGAAATGGAAGAATTTTTTCTTTTACACTCCAATGCAAGTGTTCTAATTCAGACAGACCAGAGAATAACTCAGGCACTGGAGGACAGACGTAACATGTCTTTATTCAGCTCCTGGTGGCTGGGGGAGCAAGCAAGGCAAATCTGCAATCCACAGTCCACACAAACAGAAGGTCCTGTATACCTATATACTCAAGGAGAACACTAGAGGTACAGGCAAGGCGCCAAGCAGCAGTTATACACGCGTGATTTCACTGTACACAGTGATGACTCTCTAGGAATGCATGGCACCTTCCCATGGCTGAGAGAACCCAACCAACTGTGTCTTGTCCCACACCCAAGGCCACGGATGAGAAAACTCAGATAACTTTGGCCCTACAACAGCAATTTCACTCAATTCTTTGAAGTCTTCATGAGTTACAGACACAAAATTTTCTTGGACAATTGCAAATTATTCTTTTTTGTTGAAAACATTGGAAATCATAGAACTTACAAAGGGAGTTGCCACTTAGTCATTAGACTCATTCACTTTATAGAGCCAATAAACAATATTTCAAAAGTTAAGGGTAAACTGAGGCACAGTCATTTTTTTTCCTTTGAGACAGAGTCTTACTGTCTCACCCAGGATAGAATTTCCTGGCATCAGCCCAGCTCACAGCAACTTCAGACTCCCAGGCTCAGGCTATCTTCCTGTCTCAACCTCCCAAGTAGCTGGGACTAAAGGATCCCAACACGATGCCCACCTAGTTTTTCTATTTTGAGTAGAGATATGATCTCACTCTTTCTCAGGCTGGTCTTGAACTCCTGAGCTCAAGCAATCCCCCTGCCATAGCCTTCCAGACTGTTAGGATTACAGACGTCAGCCACTGGGCCCCACCAATTTTTTTTAAAGAATTAATTTGAGCAATAAAATGATTCATGAATTGGGCAGCTCCAAATCAGTGGTGACTTAGGAGCTCCATTGAGGGATTGCAAGGGGGAGGATTTTTAAGATGGACACAGAAGTAAAGCAAAGAAGATAATTGATTGACACAATTTTATAGTTGCTCTATTTGATTAGCCCATTGGAAAGCCCCTAATCATACAAGAAATAGCTCAAGCTGAGTTTCACTTATGTTTGCAAATCAAGCAAGGTTTAGGTCCCTAATTAGTTTTGTTTACTCAGGTTTTCATCAAGCCTGGCTCCATTTGAATTTACTTTAACACTCTTCATTCTCTTGTTCCTGAGGAGATTTTTTTCCTATTTAAACTTTTTCTTTTCATTTTAAAATAAAGCTAAGATATGGAAAGTACACAAAACAAATATATGGTTTAATTCTGCCACCTGGATATCAAGCAGTAGCACATTGCCACCCAAACTAGTATAATAGTTTCACTAATATCCCCAATGGAGTGGTTATTGGGATATTAATCCCTTGTCCCAATAACCACTCCCTTGGGCCATTAAAAATGTTGAGATATCTGTCTGTGTTTATAGGAAGACACCAAGTGACCAACAGAGAATTCCAAACCAAAGATGGTTAGACTAAGGAAGAATACAGGTTGAGACAAGGTCTGCAAGGAGGGTGGGGTGAGGGGAAAGAACATGTAAAATCATTCACAGGTATTAGTCTAGAGAAAAAGGAACTTCTCTGTGAGTCAGAAAAGAAGAGAAGACAAGTCCATTCAGTCGATCATTTAATAAAGATTTATTAAGCCCCTGTTAATTGTCAGTACTGTAGAAAATGCTAGAGACAGATTTTAAGAGGAAAACATGCTGTCCTCAGGCTGCCCTGCTAGATGGGCTTAGTCTCTTCAAAATAGGAGGAGATAAAGTAATGAGTCTGAGTAAGAGCTATTTAGGGGAGGGTGGGTTGGGACACTGGAAGAGTACGAACGAGATTACGAAAAGCTACAGTAGGGAAAGTCCTTAGGAATCAACACATTTTCTTTTCGGATCTCTGAAAAGAACCAAGCCTAGTATTTTGTTTTGAAAGCTAAGCTTGGAATGCTCATATCATCCAGTACAGTGAACCTTATTGATTCCATTTTTAAAATTGCACCTGCCATGGAGTCATGCCAAAACACACATACCAAATTAAAGCACAAAAACCAATAAAACATAACAAGAGCTGAACATTGCAAACTCAATGGCTTATTAAAAAACCATTAGCCTTAAAATGTTAGCTTGTCAGAAAACAATTCCGTTCTATTACACGTCAACTTTGAAGGTCAGCTAATTGGAAATATATAGAATTAGGACAGAAAGGGAATTCAATAAAACAGACCTTGCAGTGGAAGAAATTTTGCTCCAGGCCCATATTAGTGGAATTGGAAAGGCATCATCAGATACATGCCTGCAGATCAGAGCTCTTATTAAGCCAGTAATAATTCTGGTCTTTAGAGTTCACCTGTGAGAAGTTATTCTGTTAAATACCCTATTTCAGGTAATATTTAATGTCTGTAAGAGGGCTCAAAAATACTAGGATGCTTAAACACTTTAGAAATAAAAGTCTCTGCACGCACTAGCGGGTGAGCTTTCTTTAATGTTTCCCTTTCTTTCAGCAAGGCAGCCTTTTCTTTTTCACTCAGTCCTTTGCTTCTGTTCTCTGAAAATTAATCTGTGGTTTTGATTTTGGATCTTTACAGAGTGGAGTGTGATCACTGAGGTCTTAATCAACATTCAGGCTGACAGAAAGCAGTTGAACCAGCTATTATTTTTTGTTCTGAGAGCCGTGTTTGTTGTAAACGCTCCGGGCTCTCTGAAGACAGGGAAAAGGGGCCTTTGAAACTGACACAAACAGCAGAGTGTCGCTTTAGATCCCTATGGCTAAGAGAACTGCAAAGGTGACTTGAGGGGAGAGTTATTTATAAGATCATTGAACAGAACATGAAAAGGAAACTGTTTTACTTTAAATATGACACTTTTTGTTATTATTAACTGAATCAGAATAACTGGAAGAGATTTCATAAGTCATTCCAGTGATTTCTTAACACTAATTTCTAGATAAAGACTGAAATGGTATTTCCACCAATCCATGTCAGACTTACAAATTAAATAAGAAACAGTGTAGTCAGGTTTTCTATGAAGGTAAATTTGTTATTTGATTTTAATGCTAATAGTACACTCTTATTATTTCTTCCTAAAATATTCTTTCTTATTTGAGATGATAGATGTATATGATGGGATGTATAAAATGCCCTTGTTTAGAGCAAATGAAATAATTGCTATTCATTTGGAAGTTGAGGCAGGACTTAGGGGAAGCTAGACTAGAAAGTAAGCAGCATCGGTCTGGTGACCGGGATCTCACTGTTCCTGATCCTTTCTCTTCCGCTATGCTTCTCAATGTCTTTACTTTACTATGCAGTCCACAATGTCCTTCTGTTCCTCATCTCCTTTTTCCCCAAATAGAACCCCACTTTGGGAAAGAATCAGCTTTCAGCCACTTATCCTACTCAAATGCAAGGTGAGAGTAAACTGTGAGCGCTACAAACCATCATCACCACTCTCAACTTTCTTTTCTGGAGTATATTTATCTCTCCCTTTGTACCAGCTGGATGTGCATGACCGATGTGATCTAAATTCTTACATCGCTTTTAAGAAATTAGAACTTTCCTCTTTGTACATCTCTCTCCAGTACCACGTTATTCCTCCCCACTAAACATACTTTACCCACTTCCCTCATTTCTTCCCACTCACTTTTCAATTTTCTTCAATTTGGTTTTGTCCTCATTCCACTGAAATTGCTTTTGTCAAAGTCAACAATAATATCTGTGCCACTAAACCTGATGGGCACTTTACCTTTTCCTCTTATTCAACTTTTCATAATTATCCAACACATTAGAAGAACCATGCTCTTTAAATATAGGAATATACCAAGATTGTCCCATTTTAGAAGCTTTGCAGTTGCTTTTTCCTCATTTTCAATGCTTGCTCTTTCCAACATATCAAATAAGACTTTCTTAGAAAAAGCATAAATTAATACTCACCACACACTTATTCTGTCTGTCACCCCAACCACCACTACTGCCTGTTGCTCTCTTTTAATATCCCAGTTTCCTTACCAGCACTTACAGTGTTTGTCTCCGTATTTTATATATTTATTATCTGCCTCTCTCAGTACAGGAAGCTTTATGAAGGCAGGAACCAGAATGCTATATTCATTGCTGTACTTACAGAACCCAGTACAAGGCTTGGTGTATAGTAATTCTTTAAAAAAGTCTTGTTAAAGCATTCGATAGACAGATGAATGCTAATAGTCCCACAGCCTTTTTCAGTAGTCTCAAGTCGAAAATTCACACCAAGCCCTTATTCTATCTCTGCAATGATTCTAGCATCTGTCTCTTCCATTCAATCCTTGCTTCTATCTTCCTTGCCCAAGCCATTATCACCTTTTACTGTAGCCATTTTAACTATTTAATAAAATTTATAACTCATCTGTATCTTCTCTTGATCTTTAATCTGATCTTTAATCACTGTTATGAACCATCCTGATGTTCTGATCTTATCATTTTACCATGAAAAAAATCCCCCCCCATTTGTGTAAACAGATTCTTCTAATCTTTCTATCTTGGCATTTAGAGTCCTCAAAGACCTGGCTCTAACCTTTACCAGCTATAAGTGATCATGACATTCCATGAATTCACATAACTCCTTTTTATGCCTCTCTTATGGAACTTTTATGACTCAATGTTGCGGTATTATGTGATTTAGTAGAAAGAGGTAGATACACAATGTGTTTTCTAATATCAACAATTATCATGGTTATTGTTACATAGAAAGGTCTATAAATATTTATTAAAAATATCATTGTGGGGCAGTGCCTGTGGCTCAAAGGAGAAGGGTGCCAGCCCTATACACAGAGGTGACAGGTTCAAACTCAACTACGGGCTGAAAAAAAAAAAAAAACCTGCCAAAAAAAGAGATATTTTAAAAAAAACATCATTGTGTGTCCCTCTTCTTGTAGTTTGATGTTCAGCATCAAACAGCATATGGAATATAAAAAATGATTAGCTTTAAACTCAAAGAGTGGGTGTAATTAAAATTAAAATACTGGGTTCAGAATATTTTGTTTAAGGCAATGGATGACTTATTAGTCATGGTAATGTTAAATTGTTTTGCACAATTGATGCCTGGAGCTTCCTGTGCCCAAATAGGAAAAATCTCATCCTCAGAAACTGTTCAACTAAAAGGCCATCCAATTAATCACAAGACCCTTAGCAAAAACTGTTGATGCATGTAGCCTTTTCCCCAGAAAGAACTGTAAGATATGAAGAGAACAATAGCCCCAGGCAGGACAGTCAGTAGATAAGACTATAAAATGTGGAAGAAGCCCATTCTGAACATTTCTAGCACAGACTGGCTGCCTGCGTGTCCTGATGTTAACCTCTCAGCGTGCTACTCAGACTGCCTTCACCACTCATGTGACATTCTAGGCAGCTTAGCAAAGGAATCCAAATAGTCCAATGTATATGTTTTAAATAAAAAAAATAATTTGGAGTTGTATAATGTTGCATGGAAATAGTATAATATAATTAAGGCCTGATTAGTAGGTAGGAGCTTACTTGTGTAAGGTATTTTTCTCAACATAGTAATTCTCAATTTTGGCAACACATTGAAGTTGTCTAGAAAGCTTTCAAAAATTCAGATGTTTTGGACTCACCCCTCCTATATTCTTATTCAATTGATGTGGGATGGATCTCAGGCATGAAATGATTTTGAAAGTCCCCCAGGTAAATCTAATTTGCTGCTAGTGTTGAGAACCATAGTAACTCACTATTCTCCTATAAGTTATTAAGGTGTAAAACAATAGCTATAGGTGTTCAGGGCCTTTGAATTTCACTCTAACATTACTTTTTTTCCCTTCATGAAGCTATAAGCTGGAAATGTGAACACTTCAGATTCAATACCTACAGTGAATGCCAGTGAAACTCCACACACATACGAAAGCAATGAGTATTCCACTGAGTACCAGCTATTCCAGTTATATTTTTTAACAGCTAGGAGAAGGTTGACATGCTGTGTGTAGTCTCTATCAATCATGCTCTAGTCTCTGAGGAAACAAAGTACATGAGTGATATTTGAGATACTTCATGTTTTATCCCCATATTGTCTTCTATTTTTATCTTATACCATGCCAAATTCATCTCGCTTATGCTGTAATCACACTGAATTATCTTAGAGTCACTCTGAATCCAACAATGCATAGGCTTTTATGTCTTTAGGCTTTTGCATGGCTGCTTCTTCTCTTTGGATTCCTCCTCATTCTTCTCTGCCTAAAACATTCCTACTCATTATCCCATACCAATAGCTCTGAATGATGCACATTCTGTGTCAATAAGTAAAATACCTGTTTGTATATGTGTGTTATATACATTTGCATTGGAAGAGGCATCATAAATTTCTTTACATTCCCCAAAAGGTCTATGACCCATAAAGATTAAGGCCCATTGCTTCTTGCTTATTTTTTTTTTTTATTGAATGGTAACTATGTACATTAATGCACTTCTGGGGTACAGTGTGGGGTTTTCACATGCAATCTGAACTACTTCCATCAACTGGTCAACACAACCTTCATGTCATTTTCTCAGTTATTGCTTTAAAACGTTCACATTCTACTCTTAGAAAGATTCACCTGTACCCCTATAAGGTAAACCTCAGAAGTAATCCCTCCAAACCCCCTCCCTCCACCCATTCCCCCCTCCCTTCTTGCTTCTTGCTTATAATCAAATGTTTCACAGGGAAGGCATTCTTGGAGATCCTCTGCTCTCCCAACTGCTCTAGCTAAGTTCTCTGTCACTGACTCTGGGTTCCCATAGCCCTTTACATATCTTTCCCTGTATACAATTTTCACTTGTCTCCCTTTGAGCTGAAATTTCACTGAAGGCATGGATAATGACTTAGTCATCTTTGATCTCAGAGCTTAGCAAAAATACATGCATTGATCTTTAGCAGAGTAGAATATTGAATCTCAGGTCAACTTTCCTGAGATTGCAAGGTTTTCATGTTTCAAAATTTTGTAGGAAGCAGCATTGTGCCTTCCACCTATCACCCATATACTTCAACATTTGACCAGTCAGCTCCCTTTTTGAAGTCACACTTCGTGTGAACACCAGTAAATATAACATTTGTTCTTTAATAAAATATGAAAACCATGAGTTGTGATAGATTGACACAAATGGAATCAGTGTGGTTCTCTCTTCTTAAGAATATCTTCTCCAATATTTTAATTGTATAACTACTAGAAAGAAAATAAATAAATAAAACTGAAGGGAAGAAATTATCAGTAAAGTATTTCAAGAAAAATTCTCAGAACTTAAAGATGCTTATTTATAAATTATAAGGTTAGCACCCAGTGAAATAGATGAAAATAGACTCATGTCAACATATATCACTGTGAAATTTCAGAATGTGAGAATAAAGAGAAAATTTTATAAGCTTACAGAAGGATAAAAATAGGTCAAGTACAAATGTCCAGAAATTAGATGGCTTAAAAATTTTCAACAGCATCATTATAAACCAGAAGACAACGGAATGACACATTGAAAATTCTGAAGGAAAATGATTTCTGACATATGTTTCTATTCTCATGTGAACTAATAACCAAATGTATAAGTAGAAAACAGATATTTTCAGACATATGAGACCTCAAAGAAATTATCTGTCTTTGAACCTTTTTGTAGGAAGCTACTAGAAGTTTTTCTCTACCAAAAAGAAGAAGTAAACCAAGAAAGACAAAGACATGAGCTGCAAGAAATAGGAGACACAACATAAGAGAGAGAAAGAGAAATGAAATTTCTGAAAGGATGTTGAAGGGAGATCCTCGGGTGAGAAAGCTGAATCAGCTGTAAAGGGCAACCAGTCAAGATTAATGTGGAAAAGCAGCTTCCATGAGAGTATTTCTGAAGGTGATACCATTGATAGAAAAATTAATATGAATAAAATTTCTGAGAGAAGATTTAGACAATTAGTAACACATTTTCAATTGAATTAGTAAGCATAAAAATACAATGAAGTTGGAACTTGGCAACAAAATCAATAAATATAAATAATTGTTGGCAACTCACGGATTACCATATTGGAAATTGTAAAGTACATACTTATGATATTGAAAATATTACAGATTAAACTTGTGAGTAGCACCCAAATTGGTATTTCAATAGGAACTTGGAGACTTAAATGTTTCCATTACAAAATAATAACCTGAAAATTAATGGGCTATGTATCTAAATTCAGAATTAGAAAAGAAACACCAACTTCTAAAAAGTTAAAATAGATAATGATGCAGTTAAAATTAATAAAGTAAAATAAAGCCAAAATTTGATTCTTAAAAAGAAATAAAGCACGAAAACCTCAGGGAAGATATGTTAAGTCTTAATCTACACAGTATAGATTAAGAAGCTTATGAGAGAATATGACGAACACTTTTCACAGATCAAATGGACATATTTTTATCAATATATCACTTAGTAATAAGAGTCATACAAGAATTATGTAATATGAATAGTCTTATAACTATTAAAGGAAATGAGGGCTTATTCCTACAGATAAAACACTAAGTCCATATTTTCCCCCTGGACAGAGCACTCCAATCTATATGAAGAATTCTATAAGATAGTGAAAAAAGAAGTGTACTAAACTTATTCCAAGAGGCTAGTAGAACTTTGATGCAAGCACCATACAAATAAAGTATATAAAAAGATATTAAAATTACAGTCCATTCTCATTTATGAAACAAATTGTAAAATTCTAAATATGAAAAGATTTATGTGCATTCTTTGAGGGTTAGAATGAGGTTGGCTTCTTCTGCCAGGTGCTGCTAATCTGGACCTACCCGCAAACGAATTCAGGTGTTGAGGCTTCTTATACTATCCAAGCATGTGGAACTGGCTCACCAATATGTGTGATGGCCATTCTGTGGCCATGACTTCTCAAGGACACAAATTTTTGCTGTTTTCTTCCTTGCTTTGACCACATCATTTAAGTGAATTTATTCATTTTGGATATGGGGACAAGTTTACTTCTATTTCACCTTTATCATAAAGATATAGTCCTATGGGATCCCTGATCCATTTTTTTTTTTTTTGAGACACAGTCTTACTTTGTCACCCTCTGTAGAGTGGAATGGCATCACAGCTCAGAGCAACCTCAAACTCCTGGGCTCAAGTGATTCTCCTGCCTCAGCCTCCCACGTAAGTAGTTGGGACTACAGGTGCCTGCCACAGTGCCTGGCTATTTTTTTTTTTTTTTTTTTAGAGATGAGGTCTCGCTCAGGCTCAGGTTGGTCTTGAACTCCGGAGTTCAGGCAATCCACCCACCTCGGCCTCCCAGAATGCTATGATTACAGGCATGAGCCATCATGCCCAGATCTCAGATCCATTTAGAGAGAGTAATTTGTTAAATTCCTTTTCATAAACAGACCCTAGGTTTTGAATCTATCTTGTTATATGGAGATGGATAGTTCCTTCCTGCCGCACCAGTTATTGCTACTATTAATGTTTCGTCCATCAGCAATTTTTAATTGTTTTCCTAGGAAGAGTTGGTCCAAGTAACCTTGGCTATCATTATGGAACATGGAAATTGATGAAATTTAACAATCCTGTCTCTGGCACCCTTTAGCAGTGAGCAATCTTTTGATATTTTTTTCCTGTGCCATTCTTGTTTCCCTCAGTGTCCTTTTTACTGATTTTGGCCTTCCCTTTTGTGAACACATCTTTGAATGAAAAACAGTTTTCCTGGGCCATCTTTTTCTAGGCTATCTGGGGAAATTGCAAAGGAAGTGTTTGTAAACAGAAAGAATTTTCTGTAATATTTACAGCTTTGTCTATGTGCGCATGTGTGTTGATGTGTATACGTGTTTTTTTTTTTTTTTCTTTTGTAGCTTCAGTTTCTCTCAGGTTCGTGAAGACATTGGCCGCTCTAGAGATATTGATGATACAAAGTATTAGTCTTCTTCTTTGCATCCCAGGAGTGAGTGCAAGAAGTTTGAGAGATAATCCTTAGCTACTTGAATGTAGGAGCTGGGAAAGTAAGACAGTGAAGGGGGGTAAATTAGGGGTACATTATTGAGCTGGTTGTTAGAATGGGAAACGGGACTCAGTCCCATTGGGGACCTTGAAAAGAATTGTGTAGAATATGCCTCACAGTTGTCCCTCTAAAAGACTGAGGTTCAGGCAATTATCTCTCAATTGTTCCCATCATTGTTGGAACATTTTCCCTTGGACAATTAACTTCACAACATTTGTGACCTACACTGTGCACTAACTGAATAATAACTTTTAACTTCAGATAAAGACTTGAATAAGAAAGAAGAGCGTTTTGGCGAGCACTTGAGGTAGCGTACAGGAAGCATACACAAGACCTGCCCATCGTAGCTGCGTTGGCAGTCACAGGTAGGCCAAGTGAAGCTGGTGTTAACTACAGTCACCTCTCCCACATGCACCAACAGATTCATTCTTAAAAATACAGTCTTCTGTGCTTCTAGGGACAACCCAGGACAATATAAATACCTGCTGCCAGTCCAAGTACCCTATCTGTATTGTTTGAATAAAATATCACATTACATATCATCTGAGAAAAGTGTAATCTCCTGGAGATTTCAGAGATGTGTAGTCACTAGTATCCTTTCTCAGATTCTTCTATCTAGGGTATTTATATATACATTATTTGGGGGGCAGATTTTTCTCCTATTTTGCATTTATAGATTCAAATATTTCCTGCCGGAGGTGACGGGTTCAAACCCAATCTCGGGCCAAAAAATGCAAAAAACAAAGAAAAGAAATATTTCCTAGATTTTTCCAATATTGAACTTTATTCCCTTATTTATTTCTCTGCTATATTTGGGTTATTTTAAAGAGTTAGAGATACCCCTTACTTCCTTCCATTCTCAAACAGAAAATCCCTTTAAAAGTGTATTTAATGACCTAAACCTATCTGTGGGTTCTATTTCTTCTCTAACAAAACAAAACAAGGAAACTTATTTAAAGTGTATGGTTCTGTGGTTTTAGACTACTCAAAGCCATCGTCAACATTATCTAATCTGAGAACATTTTCGTCACCCTAAAAGACTCTCCATACCTGTTAGGAGTCACACTGCTTAGTTCCTCACACCAGCCCCTGGAAACCACTTATCTATTCTATGTCTCCATGGGTCTGCCTATTAAAATATTTCACATAAATGGAATCAGACAATGTGTGGCCTTTTCTTTCTGGCGTCTTTCACTTAGCATAATGTTTTCAAGGATCCTCCATGTTGTAGCAGGTATTGGGACATCATTTGTTTAAATTCAATTTAATTATCACATTGCAGTAAGAACACTTAACAGGAGATCTATCTTATTAACAAATACTTAAGTGCATAATATAGGATTGTTAACCACAAGCACAGTCTTATACAGCAGATTGTAGAACTTACTCACTTTGCATAACTGAAAATTTATATCCTTTGAATGGCAACTCCTCCTCCCTGGAAATCACCTTTCTACTATCTGTTTCTATAAGTTGTACTAATTTAGCCATGTCATAAAAGTGGAAATATGTAGTATTTGTCTTTCTACGACTACCTTATTTCACTTAGTATAATAATGTCCCTCAGGTAAACCCATGTTGTGAAATATAACAGGATTTCCTTTGGAATAAGATTAAATAATATTCCACTGGATGTATACGCCATGTTTTTCTTATCCATTTATCTATACCAGTGGACATTTAGGTTGTATAAATATCTCGGCTATTGTGAGTAATGCTACAATAAACATGAGAGTTAATATATTTCTTCAAGATTCTGATTTCAATTCTTTTTTTTTTTTTTTTGAGACAAAGTCTCACTTGGTCACCCTTGGTAGAGTGCCACGGCATCTTAGCTCACAGCAACATCAAACTCTTGCCTCTGCCTCCCACATAGCTGGGACTACAGGTGTCTGCCACAGTGCACGGCTGTTTTTTAGAGACAGGATCTTGCTCTTGCTCAGGTTGGTCTCAAACTTGTGAGCTCAGGCAATACACCTGCCTCAGTCTTCCAAGTGCTGAGATTACAGGTGTGAGCCACCGTGCCCGGCCTGATTTCAATTCTTTTGGATATATACCCTTGAGTGGGATAGCTGGATTATATAGTACTCTGTTTTTAATTTATTTGAAAGACCACTGTACCATTTTCCATACTGGCTACACTATTTTATGGGCCCACCAACAGGGTACAGTGTTTCAATTTCTCTACATCTTTGTTATCCTTAATTATTTGTGTATCAATAGGGGGATACAAGTTGAGTTTTGTTACATGAATGTATTGTACAGTGGGGAGTTCTGGGTATTTAGTGTACCCATCACTGAATTGTGTACATTATATACAAGAAGACATTTTTCATTCTTCAACCCCTGCCACCTTATGTTCATTACACAACTCTGTGCAACTATGCATAGCCATAGCTTAGTACCCACTTCACAGTGAGCACATGTGCTATTTGGGGGATGTATGCTTTAGACAGGGTGAAACATTTTTCTGACCCTTGTAAATTCTTTTTTATCTTGTTTTTTGTGCTCCATTATGGTGCTCTAACTTCTTCTTTGGATTCCAAAATTATTACAAATGCATCCTTATCCATAGAAAATTATAAAATTGATGTATATTGGGGGCAAGAGTTGGGGACCTCCTAGTCTCTCATCTGACTAAGGTCCCTCTTCTGACATGTGTCTTGCTTTTACTTATATAGATTAACATTCCTGGGTTACTAATTATATCCAAGTAATTCATTACTATTCAAATATACCATTGTAAGTATGTTTAAAGTATGTGTTTTTCAGAATTTATTTTTAATATTGTCTAAAGTTGATTCTTTTTATTATTATTATTATTTTCAGTTCAAACTCATTTCCCTTTTATTAAAGCCCAAGTTACCATTATGGTTTGGTACTCAATAAAGAAAAACTAAAAAAAAATAAAAATAAAAAAATGTGAAAAAAAAATAAAGGAAAAGTTATTTAAATAAGGTAATATGTTATCATCAGTATTTCCTGGTGACTATTTACAATCAAGTAGTATTATCAATAAGTCCTTGGGAAGTCCATCCATGGGGTTCACACTTTGTCAAGGCCCAGTTCCTCTGGAGTGGAAATTCCCAATTCATTTAAAGTTGGTCTAAGTTCCCGAATGACATAGGGGTAGATTTTGTAATGAGATCTTGCTTTGTCCTTAACAACCGCTAGGATGCGAACTGCACTAGTAAAATCATTGAATGTTCTGCATGCCTGGAAAGCAGCATCAATGATTTGGGGTTCTGGAACCAGATCATAGCCAACAGGTGTGTTCATCCCTTTTCGCAATTCCCAGGCATCTATATCTGGCTTGTTGAAGTATGTCACCCAGAGAGCATGCAACTCTTCATCTGTCTCATGTGACCCATGGGAATAGCAGCGAATTGCCTGGATAGCGGCGGTGGGAACGTGGACTGGGGCTGGGTGCCGGAGGCCTCGAGGGCCCGGCCCGGCGGCTGTATCTACAGCGCCGGAGAGAGCGGTGCCCAGTAGTGAGCAGGAAGAAGCTGGAGAGAAGCAAGCAGAGAGCTCGCCGACAATGTCTATGTCTTTTTTTTTTTTTTGGCCGGGGCTGGGTTTGAACCCACCACCTCCAGCATATGGGGCCAGCGCCCTACCCTTCTGAGCCACAGGTGCCGCCCAGACAATGTCTATGTCTTAACCTGCTTTACTTAGTGGAAATGAACCACTACTTTTTGACTAACTGATTTCTAGCTACTTTGAACATCCTTTAAGTTAATATGTTTGATAAAATTTAAGTAATGAAGCATGTTTTTCTTTCAAAAGTCTTTATATTAGTTGTTTGCAACTTGACGTATATTTACTGATATAGTGTTTAAATTATCATAATACAATTGTCCTAATAATGCTAGTGTAAACTTGGAGTCCCAAGAAGGAAAGGAGAAAAGAATTTCTGTTCCTTGTATATTCCCAGGTCATTTCCTGTCATTGTAGTCTGCTACTTTGTCACTGTCTCAGCGTGCAAGACCCTTATTCTTTTCCTTGATTTGGAGGTCTGTGACCTCAACATGACGGCAGTTAGTTTGCTGGGTTTCGTAGTTCATGTGCCCCACATTTCCTCTCTTACTGTCTGCTTGTGCTTCTTTTGCACTTGTTTTGTGGGGATATTCTTTCATTACTTTCTGTTTTTTATGGATCTACTACAGCTATTTTCTTTGTGGTTACAATGATGCCATTTCAGTGCAAATGGTATAGGGTTTGGGGCTCTTCTAGGATACTGAAACTTCTTAACCAGATTCTGGACTTCTGGTAAAGGTATTTTGTCCCTTGTATTATCATTAAATTTGTGTTCCTGTGGGACAACGGATCTAGAACTTCTTATTATACCATGTTGCTGATATCTCTCCTTAGAACTTCATTCTTTTTATGGCTAAACAATATTCCATCATATGAATAAAATGCTTTTATTTATCTATTCATTGGCTGATGGGTATCTGGCTTGTTCACACATTTTGGCTATTGTGACTCGTGTTGCTATGAACATGAACGTGTAAGCTTTTGTGTAAACATATCTTTTCAGCTCCCCTGAGTATATGCCTAAGAGTGGAATTGCGGAATTGCTGAGTCAAATGGCAACTCTATTTTTAACCCGCAGAGGAATTTCCAGAATGTCGTCCTAAGTAGAAGGATCATTTTACATTTATAGCAGTAGTTAAGGGAAGTTCCAATTTCTCCACATTCTCACTGACACTTGTTACTGTCTGTCTTTTTTTCTTTTTTTCTATAGCCGTCCTATTTGGTGTGAAGTGATAAACCCTGTTGCTCATTGTGTGTAATTCTTTTGAATGTTTAACGTAAGATTTCAGATTTATTGAAATAAAGTTGCTTTTTTCAATTAATATCATTTTACTGTCAGTAGGGCCTGTAGTGCTAAGGCTCTTACTTTCCTGACATTGGAAATTTGTTTGTACTCTTGTTTTAAGTTTTAGTGAGGCATTAACAAGTTTATTAATATTTTCAAAAACTTTTTTTTTTAAGGCAGAGTCTCACTTTGTCACCCTCCGTAGAGTGCCATGGAGTCAGAGCTCACAGAAACTTCTAACTCTTGGGCTCAAGCAATTCTCTTGTCTCAGCTTCCCAAGTAGCTGGGACTACAGGTGCCTGCTTCAAAGCCCAGCTATTTTTAGAGGCAGGTCTCACTCTGGCTCAGGCTGGTCTTGAACCTGTGAGCTTAGGCAATGCACCTGCCTCAGGCTCCCAGAGTGCTGGGATTACAGGCATGAGCCACAACACCCAGAACTCAAAAACTTTTTTAATCCTTTTTATGTCACATCTAAAAGATGAGATCTACATTTTTATGTGTATAATTTTCTTATTCAATTCTAAATAGTTCATAAATTCCAGTATGACCTTTTAAATAAATGAATGATATGAGAGCAAGTTTGCTAACTTCTACAACTTTTAAAACTTTTAATTTCTAACTTCTACTTTAGTTATGTGTGTGCCTCTGTGTGTGTATAAATGAGGTCAATAAAACATAATTTTAAAAAAATAATGAAAAATTATTCACTCCAATCAGAATGGCCCTGATGACAAAGTTAAAAATTAATGGATGTTGGCATGTATGTGACAAAACAGGAATATTTATACACTGTTGATAGGAAAGTAAATTAGTAAAACCTCTATGGGAATCATTATGGGAATTTCTCAAGGAACTAAAAGTAGATCTGCCATTTGATCCTGCAGTAGATCCCTACTGGCTATTTACTCAAAGGAAAAGAAACCATTATATCAAAAAGTATCCGCACTTATGTTGATTGTGGCACAATTCACAATCACAACGTTATGGAATCAACTTACATGTCCATCATTCTAAGAGTGGAACAAGAATACTCAGCTATAAAAAAGAACGAAATAATGTCATTTGCAGCAAATTGGATGAATCTGGAGACCAATATCCTATGTGAAGTAACTCAGGAATGGAAAAACAAATGCCTCTCGTTCTCACTTATAAGTAGAGGTTAAGCTGTGGGTACATGTGGTCATACAGACTGTTTGCTATTCAAGTACTGGGTACAATAAAAGCACAGACTACACTGCTATATAATTCATCCACATAACAAAACTCTGCTTGTACCCCCTACATCTATTGAAATACAAAATAACGATAAGGAAAGAAAAAGTTTTATGATCTGAAACAGAGGTCCAGTTGAAAATTAAGGCCTGTAGAGTTAACTTACCTGGCTGCTTGTTTTTATAAGTAAGCATTTTTTGGCACACAGCTGTGCTCATTCATTTAGGTAAAGACTCTGGATGCTTTTGTACTATAGTGGTGCTTAAGTATTTGTGACAGAGACCCTATAACCTACAGTGCATAAAATATTTATCACATATCTGAATTTTTATAGAACAGATTTTCTAACCTCTGATCTAGAATTTTTCAAGTATTCATTGTGTGCATAGAAACAGTTCTCTTTCTCTTTCTCTCCACATCTCTGTCTGTCTTCCTCTTTCTCTCTGTGTGCGCATAAGCACACACACACGTGTGATCAGATACGTGTTAGATCAAGCTTATTAATGTCATTGTTTGAATATTTTTTCATTTTTAATATTTTCAGTTTTGAATAGAAGTTCACATTAAATCTACCTTCCTGGTTTCTCTGTGTTTCCACGAAGTTTTGTATTTTTTTGGCTATGCTGCTTAGTTCTCATAAGTTCAAACTAGGTGAATTATCCTTTTTATCATATTAAAATATACTTCTTTATATAAATAGAGGTTTTGTACTTCAAATTCAATTTATTCTAATATTAATATAAATATCGATATGCATGCTTGATTTCATTAAGCATTTGCCTGGCATATATTTTTATGTCACTTCAATTAGTTCAGCATTTCTGTTGTTTGCTGTTTTGTTTAAAAGTGTATTTCTTGTAGGCAGTGAATTGTTTTTAGGTTCTTATATGATTATCATTCTTGTCAAATAGGCAAATTCAATCAACAGTGATTATCATTTTGTATATTTTCAATTTTTCTATCATCCTATTTCATAGTTTCAGCTTACCATTCTTCCTTCTGTGAGTTAGAATATAACAAATCTTCATTTGCTTGAAAAAAAATATCCAGTCTATTCAAGGTCACATAGATGGAGACGAAAGTTCCTAGAATGCTGTCTTGCCCTTGGTTCTCTTCACTTACTTTGAAATCAATAGCTGCTCTACACACACCTTAGAAGGATCTCTAAATCTCACTTACTTTCCCTATTTACTGGACAACTCTGGATTTAATAAAATGTACTTTTCCTAATGGCAGGTAATAGAAGAATCAGAATCTCCTTGAGAACACAGGCTGCATTTCCCTTCATTCTTCCCTAGCTGGATCAGAAGGGACTGTTGTACTTGAGCTGTCTAAGGCTACTAACCATAGAGCTGAGGGAAAAAAAAAATCCCATTTATTGCTTTTCAGCAATCACTGTCTGATAATCACGAAGCGATTTCCTGGTCAGTTATGTATCCTCCAGGTAAGACCAATATGCCAGCTCAAAAAAATGAGGCAATAGAGTGCCTTAATAAAGAAATTTCTATAAAATGCTCAGAGGCACCAGTCTTAAAGCTGTGACAGATTTTCTTTTAGACTGGCTCAGAATTAAAGTTGGTGCTCTGTGTTTATTTAAGTACAACTGAATTCCACTTGATGTTGGTTACAAATGTATGATTTGAATGTCCCCATTAAGATAAATACTGTTAAGCAAGTGGCTTATGAAGATGTGTACGGAAATTAGTCATATTTTACACAGAGGCGCTGTCTTTTAGGGAGTTTAATTAAAATTCCCATACACGTGCAGCTGAGGTGCCAGCAAGGGTTTCAGCTAGAAATCTCTTCTTAGAATTAAGGGATCAAAAGGATGAATATTTTTTAGGGTTTTTTTTTTAATCAGTACTCAATGTCAATAATTAAAGTTTAATGAGGATTTTTCCTTCAGTTAATTTATTTTACAATTCAGAGGTTGAAAACTTCAAAAGAAAAGAGCTTCTCTCAGTCAACTGTGAGTTTTAAAAGATGACAACAAGGTACAAGCAACTTATTGCCATGTAACAGTGGTCTCTGGTTTTCTGATTTAGAATCTATTGGGATGTTAGATGGGAAAGTCCTCATAAGCCCAATTCTACAAATCCGTAGGATATCAACAATTGTCTTAACACCAGCCAGCTCTATAGGTCAATTCTATCCTGTTGGCGATAACAATCCATCTCATAGTTGTCCTAAGTTAGTAAGGGTTTGTAAAAATGTAATTTATATATGTAACATGAAAGAAAAATCTGAGGATAGAGGATCTGTAAGACAAAGATATGTTGGCTGCCATATACCTCTCAACTGAGGGAGAACCTACCTTACTTGTAATTCTCACTCTTAAAAATCACTGATTTGGTTCCATTCATTTGTACTTTCAACAAATATTTATTGAGTCCTATGTGTCATGCACTCTTCCAGACAGTGAGAATACAGGAGCAAAGGAAACAAAGAGAAATCCCAACTCTCATAGAACTTACATCCTAATAGGAGTATATAGACAATCAACATGACACATAATAAAATTTAGAAAAAATAAAGCATATATAAGGGAATGTTCAATGGTTGGCTAGAGTTTAAATTTATATTGGGTGGACAAGGAAAATCACTAAAAGTTATATTTTAATAAAGATTTGAAGGAAATGAAGGAAGGGGCCAGACAGATAGCTAAAGAATAGCATTCTAGACAAATGGAACAGCAATTGCAAGATCCTGAAGCAGAAGCAGGCCTGGTGCTCTCCAGGATTAGCTAGGAGGCTGGTAAGGCTGGACCATAATAAATGGACAGGAGAGTACTACAGGGCGAGGTCAGAAAGATAGAAGAGAAGATCATGTAGAAGCTTATAGAGTATTATAAGGACTCTAGCTTTAACTAACCAGTTTGAAGCAAGAGAGGCAAACATTCTAGCAAGAGGCAAAGGCAGGACTCTATTATAGTATTCCAGGTATAAGATAATGTGACTTTGGACCAGAATGGTAGTGGTGGAGGTGGTGAAAGTGTTAGACTCAGGACATATTTTGAAGTTGGAGCCAACAGGATTTGTTGATGAACAAGATAGGGGTTGTGTGAGGTAGAAAAGAATTAATGATGACTTCAATATTTTTTCCTTAAGCAACTGGAGTTACCATTTTTTGACTTACAGAAAACTCGGAAGGAACAAGTTTGGTTTTGGAGTAGGGGGTGCAAAGGGGCTAGGTTTGTGACATGATAAGTTTAAGACTCTTAGTATTTATTGGTAGTACATGTTTTTGAGAGCATAAATTCAGGAGCCAAATCACCTGAATTCAAATTCTCACTCCACCACTCAGCAACTGAGTGACCTTGAGCAAATGATTTAATCTGTTTCCCTGTTTCTTCATCTCAAATGGGGATAATAATACAAATCATGGGATTTTTGAGAGGATTTAGTGAGTTAATGTATAAAAAACATGCTGAGAATAAAGTCTGAGAAATAACAAGCAGGTATCTGAGTTTGGGCCACTGTAAAAAATTAACATATAGTTGGTGGCATATAAACAAGAGACATTTATTTCTTGGAGTTCTGGAAGCTGAAAGTCCAAGATCAAGGTGTTGTCATGGTCAGTTTGTGGTGTATGCCCTTGTTCAGGTTATATACAGCTGAATTCTCAACAGGTCCACATCTGGTAGAGAGCAGAGAAAAAGCAAGCTCTCCTATATCTTTTTTAAAGGTACTACTCTCATTGATGAGGACTCCTCATGACCTGATTACATCCCAGAGTCACCACTTCCTAATACCATCCCATTAGGAGTTAGAATTTCTTTTCTTTTTTTATGTTACAAGTAGCTTGATTTAGTCATGCCATGTTGTATATAAATATCAAAACATAACATTGTGCCCTATAATTGTAAACAATTAAAATTTGTCAATCAAAACAATATCAACAATAAATTCTAAAAAGACAAAAGTGAATAAGCTAAAAAAGAAAAAAATGCTACTGTTTCATGAAAATTTAACTGATACATTTTTTATAGTACATATGTTGTTCCTCCCATGTTTACAGCTTGATTCAATTAACTTTGTAAACATTTTTCTTTTCTGTTTTTAGATTTCAGATCAATATTAGGGTACAAACATTTAGGTTACATTGTTTTTCATTTCCAAGGTAACGTTCAACCTGTAGTTGAGCCCTTCACCCAGGGGGTGTGCTGAACATTCTCACGTTGTGCACATTAGATGAGATCCCACCAATCACCCTCCATCCTCCCCCATCCTTTCTCCCTTTCTCCTTCCTCTCTCCTCCTACTCTCTAGACTACATTTGTGTTTTTTCTTTTGCACAGGTGTGTGGTTGTTTACATATTGGTTTCATATTAGTATTGAGTATATTGGATGCTTTTTTTTTTTTTTTTCATTCTTGAGATACTTTACTAAGAAGGATGTGTTTCATCCCATCCAGGAAAACACAAAAGATGTATAGTCTCCATCTTTTCTTAGGGATGAATAGTACCTCCACGGTATGCATATGCCACAGTTTGTTAATCTAGTCAGGGGTTGATGGGCACTTGGGTTGTTGCTTCCATATCTTGGCATTTGTGAATTGAGCTGTAATAAACATTCGGGTTCAGATGTCCTTGTGGTAAAATGATTTTTGTTTTTCTGGGTAGATACCTAGTATGGGAGTGTGGGATCAAATGGAAGGTTGACTTTTAGTTCTTTGAGAATTTTCCATACTTCTTTCCTTAGAGGTTGTTTTAGTTTGCGATTTCACCAGCAGTGCAAAAGTGTTTGCTTCTCTCCACAGCCATGGCAATGTTTGCAGATTTGGGACTTTGTAATGTGGGCTAATCTCACAATCTCAAAGTGGTTTTGGTTTGCATTTCTTCAAGGATTACAGACAATGAAATTTTTTTTCATGTGTTTGTTGGCCATTCTTCTGTCTTTTGGGGAGAAGGTTCATGTTTCTTGCCCACTTATATATGGGATTGTTTGCTCTTTTCTTATTGATTAGTTTGCCTTCTCTGTAGAGTCTAGTTATCAGCCTTTTTAAAAGATTCATAGCATGCAAATATATTTTTCCATTCAGAAGGTTGTCTGTATGCTTTAGTTATTGTACCTTTAGTTTTTAGATTGATTATGTCCCATTCATTTAATTTTGTTGTTGCTACCATCACCAAGGGGGTCTTCTTTATGAAATCTTTTCCCAGGCCTATATCATCAAGTTTTTTTCCCACACTTTTTCTAGATTTTTTATCACTTTGTGTCTTAAATTTAAATCTTTTATTCAGACAGAGTCAATTTTTGTAATTAGTGAGAGGTATGAGTCCAGTTTCAGTCTTCTACATGGGGCTAACAAGTTCTCCCAGCACCAATGATTAGATAGGGTTGTTTTCCCCAGTGTATGCTTTTGTTTGGTTTATCAAAGGTGTTTTGATCACTATAGACTTGTAATACTATTTGAAGTGTGATAAAGTGATGCTTCCAGATTTGTTTTTATTTTTTTTTAATTATATTAGCTATTCAGATTTTTTTTTCTGGTTCCATATGAAGTGAAATACTATGTTTTCAAGTTCTTCAAAGTATGAGATTAGTGCTTGCATGGGGATTGCATTAAATCTGTAGATAATTTTGAGTAGTATGGACATTTTAACAATATTAATTGTTCCCAGCCATGAACATGGTATGCTCTCCCATTTGTTATTATCTTATGCTATTTCTTTTCTCAGGGTTTCACAGTTCTCTTTATAGAGATCCTTTATATCCTTTGTTAGATATATTCCCCGGTATTTCATTTTCTTCAGAGCTACTGTAAAGGGTATTTTGTCTTTGATTTGATTCTCAGCTTCACCGTTAGTGGCATATATGATGGCTACTGATTTGTGGACATTGATTTAGTATTCCAAGACATTACTGTATTTCTTGATTACTTCTAAGATTTTTGTAGTTGAGTCACTGGATTTTTCCGAGTATAAGATCATGTCATCTGCAAAGAGCAAGAGTGTGACCTCCTCTGTCTCCATTTGAATACTTTGATCTAGGAGATAGAATTTCAACAAATAAATTTTGGGCAAACACATTTAGTCTATAATAGCATCACACAAGCACTAGTTGCTATTATATGTTATTATTATTACTATTAGACATTTCAGTTGGGATGTTAGAATTTGAAGTATATAAATATATGTCTAAATATATAAAATTCAGAATGTATAAAGATACATATGTAAGAATACATATAAATATATACATAATGGATGGATATACATAAGTTCAAGGTAGGGAACTATTCTGGGGTGATTAGCATGTAGATGATATTTAAGCTAAGAGACAGACATAGATGTGGTATTCAGCAAGCTATATGAGGAATGCTTTCCCAGAGTCCCACAGATTTTGACAGTTTATGTCCCCTTTGTCATACAGTTCAAGTATTTTTCATTTCCACCTAGATTTAAACTTTGACTTAATTGTTGAGCAGCATGCTGTTTGATTTCTATGACTTTGTATAAATTTGCATGTTTCTCTTGTAATTGATTCCTAGTTTTATTGCACTGTGGTCTGAGGAGGTGCACGGTAGGATATCATGTTTTTAAAATTTGTTCAGGCCTATTTTGTGGAATAAGATGTGATATGATCACCATTGGAGAATGTCCCATGTGCTGCTGAATATAATGCCTATTCATTAATTTTTTTGGTAAGATGTTCTATGTATGTCTCTTAGGTCCATCTGATTGAGAGTCCAGTTGAAGTTCTTTGAATGACTGGGTTATCTTAGGAAACTTGCTTTCAAGCTCTGAGATTCTGTCTTCTCTTTGGTTTAGTCTGTTGTTGAAGCGTTCTGCTGTGTACTCAAATTTACTAAATGAATCTTTCATTTACTTAAATTTTATCATATTTTTATGTTATCTAGCTCTTATCAACTTTTTTATTAATTTCCAGAAAAATTTGTTTTGGTTTCTTTTCAACTTTATCTTTAATTCTTTTTATTTTATTTGCCATCTGTATTCTATATTCATTTCTCTGATTTCATCAATTTTCTTGTAGCTCCACTGTGATTCCTTACAGGCGCCAAACTATTTTGTTTTTTAATGTTGCCAGGGTTTTTTTTTTTTTTTTGCTGGTTTCTTCTTATCTTGCTCCTCTTCTCTCAGTTAATAGGATTTCAGGGCACTTATCTCCTTTCCTGTGATCTCGCCTGTTTAGTTAGGGGAAGGGAAGGACTCTAGATGGAAATTTTGTGACCTACTCTGGAATGTTGACCCATCAGGGGAGGCTCAAGAGCACTGAGAGGCTGTAAAACAGCTGCTCTGTTGGTTTTTTTTTTGTTGACGTTTCTTCATTTGTTTTGTTTTGGAGACAGAATCTTAACTCTGTCACCCTGAGAGGAGTGCTATGGCCAACCTCAAACTCATGGGTCTAGTGATCCTCTTGCTTCAGCCTCCTGAGTATCTGGGACTACAAGCACTCATCCCCCACACCTGGATAGTTTTTTTTTTTTTTTTTTCCTATTTTTAATAGAGACAAGGTCTTGCTCTTGCTCAGGCTAGTCTTGAGCTCCTGAGCTCAAGCACTCCACCTGCTCTGAACTCCCAGAATGCTAGAATTATAGATGTTAACCACTCCATCCAGCAAGCTGCTTTGTTTTGACCAATTCCCCTGTGATTTGCCAGCCCTGACCAGTGCTCGATGATCTTCATTTGAGGCAAAGGGATGTTCCTCAGCTCATTTTATGAAGTTGAAGTTGATAGCTGTGTGTGACCTTCTCCATGACAGCTGTTGTAGGAGATCACTCTGGTGAGGTCACCCAGTGGAGCATCTGAGTGAGTCTACTTAGACAGTGGTCACAGATGACTGTGCTATGAGCATTTTCTCAAATCAGGTCCAGGACTAAGGGCTGCTCAGGGTTAGAGGTTCCTAGGTGAAGTGCTGGACCTTGTTTATGTCCCATTTGCTCAATGGCAGTGGTGGAGACTCAGGTGGAGTCTTGTGGCCCCGCATAACTCTTGAGTCCCAGGGGTGGTTTTGTAGGCTATAGGACACAGCCTCATGCTCAGGCACAGTGAGTGCTTCAGAGCTGGATCAGGCAATTACACAGATAGGGCTGCACAGATGGAGAATAATTACACCAGTGGAGATGACTGATAATCAGTTGTGCAGGCAGGGGTTTGTCTCAGCAGGCCAGAAATTACATAGGAGACTAGAACTGCTGGTTGACCAAAGACCTACCTCTCTAACTGGGACCCACCAAGCCAGTCTCCCAAGGTTTCCCAAGTGGTGCCTGTGGTGTCTAAGGCTCCTTATCTGGTCATATCACATGCAGGGTAAAAAGTATGCTCAGTCCCCAGTCACAGTACACACCATGGAGGAACATCTGTCTGTTCCTTCCCCAGCCTGGGTGGGAGTGATGTGGAGGCTACTCCTACAATGCTCAATGCTGAGCAGACCTGGTACCATGCACCAGAATGACCAGGATGGTGATGGCTACAGAAATATGAGATTGACAGTCCCCAGATCTCTGTTGCACCTGGTCTCTGAGGCAGTGTCCCTATGCAGACTCTGAGCTGCTGACTGATCAGCCCAGAGGAAGAGGGAGCTCCCTCACAGCTTGAGTACCCAGCAACTTTTATTCCTTTCTTAAAAAGCAATGTACCCTATTGGGCTGCTTTTATTCTACTGTCTTCCCCTCCCCCTGGCACTGTAAATTCTACTGGCACCCCCAGCTTAATCTCTGAGATGGTGGGTGGTGCTAGAGAGAAAGAGTTGACTGTGCTCTGTTTTATCCAGACAATGGGTGCTATAATAGATTCTCCTGGAGTTGTCTCTCTCAGTACTTGGTACTTGCAGCAGAAAGCCAATTGCTAAGACATTCTTTGGTGCCTGTAATCAGCTCTAACCCCCTGAAGGAGCACTTGAATGCCCCAGGCAATGGGAAGGGCCCTGTAGCTCCAAGGAAATTGCTTTCCACCAGAGCAATGTGGAAGTGAGAGGCTGGGTGGGGTTAGGTCTGTGAGCCTGCCTTCTGGCTCACAAAGGTAGGTCTTAGAAGTGTCTGGGCAGGTATCAAAGGTCAGCTTCCAGACCATAAAGGAAAGCCACTGGGAAAGGGACTAGAAGCAACCTCACTTAATCAGAAAGTCTGATTATGAGGAGGGGGCCATCTATAATTTACCAACTGCCTATTGAGAGTGTTTTACCCCTCCCACTGTTCCCCTGCCCTGAGGATCTCCCCTCAGTGTCTGGTTGCAAATGAGCACCCAAACTCACCAAGCTCAGCAGCAATGGTGCCTTGAGTTTGGGAACTTCCTTCCCCTGCTCCAGGATCTTTCCCAACCTGAAAGCACAGATTTCCTGTGGGGCAATTTGTTCTCCAACAGTTCGCTGCAACTCAGACCCACACTATACTATACCATCAGTCCTGGCCACATGAGCTCCTTTGCCTCCCATGTCCAGCTTTCAAATCTCCCCTCTGTAATCCCATGCAATTCAATTGAGTCCTGGGGGTATGGTATCTGACTACCATATCTGTCCCACTAGTGGACGTCTCTGCGGGGTGCTGACAGACAGGAAACTCCCAAACTACTGTATAGTTCTAGGTCCACTGCAAGTCCTTGTGAGGGCAGAAATCTCCCAAGCAACTCAGCAGCCTGCTGATGACTGGTCTGTGGGAAGGAGAAATGAAATTCCCACTTATCCCCTTCACTGGCATTAATTTTTTTCTATTTTTTTCCTTCCTGTTCTGAATCACAATTTCTTTTCATGAAGTCTACACCAAACTCTGGCACCATTCTCCAAGAACTACATCTGAACTGTGCCCATTTCTCCCTCTTCTTTTTCTGAAGCCTTTCCATCCATCTTGGACAATCTGTCAACCAATGTCTCTCGTCAGCCATCTTGGACTCCTAGCCTGATACTGTTTTAATCCAAGTGCCCTGGCATCTCATCAGAACTAGTATAATGGGCTCTTAAGTGGTCTTTGTACTTTGATTGTTGCATTGTAACAGAAAGAGAAATTCTTTTAAAATAGAATTCATATGTTATAAAGATGCCCCCTCCAAAGTCTTTTGTAAGAAAAAGCTTTATCTAGGGCTCGGCGCCTATAGCTCAACCAGCTAAGGCGCCAGCCACATACACCTAAGGTGGCGGGTTCGAATCCCCAGCCTGGACCCGCCAAACAACAATGACGGCTGCAACCAAAAAAAAAAAAAAAAAAGAAAAAGCTTTATCTCAAACTTGGAAAATCACAAAATGCTAATTACTTAATATGATAGCATGTTTTATAAATCTCATCTGACACTCATCTGACATTCTCATCTTCTTGTATGTAGCCTTGCCACAATTTATTTGGCTAATAATAACCCATAGCTATTAAGCATAAAGTCAGTTTACAACCTTGCCAGTTTATAGGTTAACCTAGAATTTCATAAGGTATTAGGATTGTGTTACCTTTTGGAAAAGTTAGTACCCAAACTGTTACAGTTTTATTTTCCTATGGAAAGATACACATCCATGTATCTAACTTAAGAGTCTTACTTAGGCATTCATTAAAAATTAAAATTTTTACATCCACTTATATGAAAACATTGTAATATTACCCATACTATTTAAAATAAAATCCGAAGTCCTTATCATGGCTAAAAGGACCTATATGATCAAATTGCTGCCTAACACTCTAAGGTTATCCATTATCTGTTTTCTGAGTCATGCTGGCCTTTTTGATTTTCCTAAAACAGACCAAGTGGTGTTTCATCTTAAAGCTTTTTTACCTCGCTTTTTCATCTGTCTGGAAACAATTCCTTTCATATTTATATTTGGATTTATCCCTCATATCTGTAAGATTGCTACTCAAACGTAAGCTCCTCATGGATACTGACCACCCTATCCAAAATACCAGAAACACATACCACTTTGTAAACCCCTTAACCTACTTTACTTTCCTTAACACTTCACTCCAAAAATCTTCAGATATACAGAAAAAATTGAAGGGAATTTAGAGTGAACACCTTTCTACTCACCATTACAATTCTATTATTGACATTTTTAACATTGTGTAACATTTTGTAAATACACTTGATCTTGTCCTCATCGTTCTCATGCTATCCAAACTACTATTTAAAACCCATAAGTGCAATGATTTTTGTCTACTTGGAGCACTGCTATAGCCTCAGTGCTTGTAACAATACTTCACATGTAGCAGATGTGTAAAATTAAATTTCTGGTCTTAATTATTCAGTCATCTATTGTAGCATTATACATGCATGTTCTTGCCATGGTCTTATGGTGGATGAATGATGTGATGGCTAATTTTGTGTGTTAACTTGACTGGATCAGTATGTACACCAATAATGTGTTCAACATTTCTGGGTATGACTGTGATAGTGTTTCCATATGAAATTATTATTTTAATTGATAGACTGGGTTAAGCAGATTGTTCTCCCTAATGTGGATGAGCATCATCTAATTCCCCCTGGGGTCCTGATCGCTTTAGGTGACATTGGTCCTTTTGTGCCCTTAGACCCAAAGTTACACTATTGATGCTCTTGGTTCACAGGCCTCAGACAGGAACTATATCATCAGCTATCCCACGTTTCCATTTGTACAAGGCAGATAGATTGTAAGACTTCTTAGCCTTCATAGCCCCTTTAGTCAGTTCATGAACATAGTATATATACACCTGAGACTGGACAATTAAGTTTATGAACCGATCCTAGAAAAAGCGCTACATACTTCATTGCTGAATATTACTATGATCACCTTTGAAGTACTCCTTTTTGGAAATTATGTACTGATGAAAGTGCCTAGTCCACCCTTCAAAGAAACTTAGGAACTCTTTTTCTGGAATGACTATCAGAGCTATTGCATGACACACAAAGCCACTCAACACCAATAGTGACCTAAACTCATCAAGACACTGCCACATGTCAATATGAACACCACTGTGAGGCATTGATATACCAGGGTTATGAAATATTACTGAGTTTTTTGTACAGTGCAGCCAACATAAACACATCATGACAAGTTTGTGAACTTAATTGTCCTATCTCATATCAAGTTTCCTACTGATTCTGTGTCTCTGGAGAGGATTATACTTATCTACTCCTCTGCTTTAAGCATAGCTATTTTTTTTCTTCCATAAATGAAGCATTTGTGGATGTCATATGAGAAAATGGAAGTGCACTTTCAAAGTTGTCTATTGTTATTGCCTTGAGAAGATTGTGTCCCCACTAGTTGCTACCTGTTCAGCTTAATACCCAGCTTAATACACTCTGGGAAGCACACCTAAACTCAGTCTTCAGCATGAATTGATGCTGTGCTAGCTAACTTTGCAAACCTTTGGGTGACAAAATAATAAGCATTTTTGTAAACCTTTGTGATATTGTTGTTGCACAACACTACTGCACAAATAGCTTATTTAGGCTCTATGTGTTCAATGAGTACCATGTAATGAATTAATGAGTGCTAAATAGTTGGCATATGATGTGTTGTGTGATTAAAAAGCATTTTGTTAAACTGCCATATGTTGTACTTTGGAGCTCATCATGCTCCTAAATAGAATTTAGTAGAAAAAATTGTAGATGTTGAAATATGTTAGCTCTTTTTGCTATCTTCATGAATGTCCAATAATAGTTAAGCTGAATTTGGTATTTTGAAAGCTCTAACAAGGAAAGTGGTAATCTCAAAGACTTTGGTTTGACAGGCTCTCTGGCTGGGGTTCCTAGCTGTTATAAGTAAGTAGGCTGAAAGCCTAGTGAATTTATCAGTGTGGTATGTTGTACTGCCAAAGAAACAAAAACTTATCCAATAACATTAATCCCTTGGTCTGTACCATTAACAAATGGGCTGCTAAGTCACTGTAATCCCTATGAGGAAAAATTTGGAAAGTGATCATCCTAGATTTGACTTTCGAAGAAAATTAATGAGGGAAATTTCCCCAGAGAATAACAACAAGAGACAGCCAGTTTGGCTGACCAGGGAACTCGCTTCACTTCTAGCATATGGCATCTTCTTTATTTCTTACCAGCTAGATATGACATATTATATGGAAAAAAATCAACACATTATTGTTTTCTAAAAATAATTTTATTTCAATTGTGTTTCTGCTTCATTATAAAATATCAGCAGGTTTGGGATAGGTGTCATACCATTTAGCTCTGAATCACTGATGCATCACCTAGAGATCATGAACTTGGAGTTGAGTCCATTATCCAGGTGAGACTTTTAGGTAGCCTCTTTTTAGGGATAGTTGAGGATATTTCATGTAAGTGTGGTTGCTTTCAAAAATATGTATTGTAAATAGGCAGAACATAGCTTTTGCTTGCCCAGAGTATCCATTTCCCTTACTTTCTTCTTAAGGGAATCCTAATTTTCATCATGCACTTACACTTCTATATGAAACTCATATGACTCACATCTTCAGCTTCAGGGTAGATGATATACTAGTCAATCATAATAATACTTTGCCCCTAGCCAGAAATTATTTTTGGAAGCTAAGCTTACACTAATCAGCATGTAGCAATCTCTAGAAATGAACATGTGCCATGATTTGAAACATCAAGAAAGAAGTGATAAGGGGATAATAGAATGTATCTGACAGAAGGAACAAAGAAGTATGTAGCCCTGATTGCTCCTGTAGCCACCTTATAAACATAATGGGCACTAGCATTAATGTGAAGGTGAGACTGTGGTTAGGAGGGCTAAAAAATTATGTGAAACATTAACATCATTGAAAAGTTGATCCAACCAACCCTGGGGCCTTCCTTTCACTTGGAACACGTTTTGTGTGAGATAACAGATGTCTTATTTTATTTCTTAAGTTGGAAATTTTGGTTATTTGCAGGTGAAAGCATTCAGATTGGTCCAAGTCCTTAAGGCATGAGTTTGAATTGGTCACTTAAATTCTCCATGCTTCAATTTTTTTCAAGTGTGTTCTGGAAATAATATCAGATCTATGACTTTTGTCTTCTTAGTATCTAAATATCCTTTATTGGAATAATCCAAAGAGAAATGTGAGTCAGGCCCCCACCTTTCACTGGGAAGCCGGAAATGAGGGATATATATTCCTAGTGTCAACATGTTGGCATAAACGTAAGACATAAACTTCGCCATCTGGATGCTTAGACCAGGAGATTAGACTCTTCAGGTGGTATATACTAAGATACAGTATAGATACAGAGAATATTAGCACTTATTTTCAGTTTGTGGCGGAGGCTACAGTCCAGTCATATGCAGACAGTGTTCAGTATTGACTGCCTGCAGTGAGATCCTGAGAAGACATCTTCTCTTGTTTGATTCTGGGTGAGCTCTTTCTTTCTTAGCTATTTCTGTACATTTTTCACATGCTTCTTCACTCTTCTCATGGATTTATAAGAGCAATCTGACACTACATATCTAACAATTTTTTTTTCTGCTTGTATTACCAGATTTGGTTTCTGTTTTTGCCAACAGAAGCATAAACTGAAAGAATTATCTTCCATATAGGGTCGATTTGCGGATTAAATGAGATAATATTTACAGTTGATTCTGACTAAAATTAAATTTCTTTTTTAAGAGTCACAGAGCATCCTCTATGGTGGAATAGTGCCCATTATAGTGGTAGAGAAAATGGTTACAGAATGAAACACTCTCTTAAGTCTTCTCACCAGAAAAAACGCACGTAACTTTTACATTTCACTAGCTCAAGCAGGTCACACGACCTATCCTGAATTCAGTAGAACAGGGATATGTCTACTAAAGAGAAGACCACTTTAGAAGAAGGACTGGAATGCTTGGTGAATAATCTACCGCACTATCCTACCTATCTCTGGTGTCTTTACAAAGCACATTAGCCAGTTCTAAATTCCTTTGCTGAATAAGGTATTCTTTCCTAAGTATTTAGGGAGTTTCTAGTGAGTTTCCTATCAGACTCTATCTGGAGCAGGATCTACACTTTTTCCTTATTTTTGGCCTCTAAGGATTTTCCTCACTTTCTTGATGGGTTTGAAAAGTTTGAAAAACAGCCTGTATGGTTTGTAGTTCTTTTGTAGTCAAAGGGAATTTAGTCTGCATAAATTTTATCAGCAGAATTTGATATTTACATTGCACACACCCATAAATGTATTTGCATGCATTTATAATACATACCACTTGATCCTTTCCTGGAGGTTGGGATCTCAAAAAACAGACTTTGAGACTGAGTGATTGGAGTGCAAGATATCTATTTGAGGAACAAAAGCTATGAGAGGGAGAAGGAAAAACAGGATTGGGCAGAGGAAGAGGTTGAAGTGTGATGCGGGCTCAACAAAGCCTTATCCAACCTTTCTAGATCTTAAGATAGTAGTGCCCATCAAAGGTATCAGACTAGGCCCAGAATGGTTCAGACATCATATATAGGACTCTGTGGGTGTTATTTTGGGTGAGGTGACTTTCGTCACCTGAGGCAGACCCTGAAGGAACTAACAGCTGGAGCCTGTGTACCAATCACACTCCCTGTAGATGGGCAGCAAGTACTTCCTTGAAGGGGAAGTTAGACTGTATATTTTGTGTCTACCACACACTCAGCATTTGATAGATGTTATAATTCCTTTATGTAAGTTATTTAAAATAAGTAATCTTTGGCTGGAACTTTGATGTTTTATTTAAAGAGATTTTCCTTATAATGGTGGTTATTGTAATAGCATCCAGCCTACTTAGGCCTAAATCTAAGCTACCTGATCTACAATGATGACTTAGTATTGTACTGTTTCAGTATCACTGGCCAGGTTATAAGGAATTAAGTACAAAGAACAAGGCAAGGCTACCACCAAAGAGTAAATTTAGGTAGCAAATCAAGACATCTAACTTTAGTCTGCTGTCATTTTTATAGAGTCTGTGAAGCAGCATCAAGGACTTGGCTTCAAAGGTTTGTTTCTCTGAACTCTGTGGTACCTGACTTACCAACACTTACAATTCATGGTAGTATGTGTTGCCACATTTGCCAGCGACATTTTGGTATCTTTAAAACATTATTAATGTTACTCTGTTCAGCCCGGCCTTATCTACCCAGTCCTTTTCCACATAAAGGCTTCTCCATGCAGTCACTTTAGGCTCCATGCTACCAGCAATTTCTGGGACAGCTGAGGAAGAGTTTCAAAACTCTAACAATAATGGACCCGATGTTCTTAGCCTTGAAGTTATCATCATTGTTATTCCACATATATTTAGGCATACACATTATATTTTTTCTCAAATTTAAATGACTAGAAGTGTTAAATTTCTTTTGAGTTGAGTTAGCACTATAATTAATAGCAGCATACAATTGATTGAAACTAGTATATTCAAATATTTTGGAAAATAATTACTAACCACAACATGTTGACAATTATTAAAAAATGCATTTCTTAATGAGCTGTACTGAATTGTTCCTGTCCCCCATTCACTCTGGTAAATATAGATGATTATTACTAATTGCTAGAATGAGATAGGGTTTATTGTCAATTCTATTTTGTTGTTGTTGTTTTTTGTGGATGGAAGTCGCAAAGAGACTTTGTTCCCAAAAAGAGATAGAAATCGAAGAATTATCTATATAAGTTTATAATTCTATTCAGATGCAGGATGCAGAGATATCTGACTTATCCAACTCATATTGAGATATTTAGCAGATCCAGGTCACCAGTCCATTATTTTTCCTATTGTAAGAACTATGTTGCATTTTCAAAGAAAAGACCATTTTAATGGAAATAATATATTTCCTATACTTAAATTAAGAGGTTTAATTTTGAGGATTTAAATTAACTGTCTTGAACTGTTTTGAATTATTTATATGTTTAAAATGAGATTTTTAATTTTATGCATTTAAACTCATTTGTATGAATTATATTCCTAGATAAAGTCAAGTTATTTCTATAATCAGAAAATAAAAATTGTCCATGACACCATTATTAAAAATATAAATTGACTCAATTCTTCCCCTCCCCCAAGGGTCTTTAAAATTCCCATCAAACTCAGTGAGAATTTTTCCAACTAGTTATCGAAAAAAGTGGGCTAATTAAGAATCACCATAAGAAATACATTAATTTTATGGTATTAATTGATTTTAATTTAATTATATTTGTGAAATAACACCATTTTTTCTGATTATCAAGGTAAAACATATTAAGTGCTCTACTTGTAGCAAATATATAATACTAAAAAGATGGAAAATAAATATGACCCCATTTCTAGAGAAGAGAACTGTGAACAAGCCAGTGTACATTTTTCTAGTTATTTTTATGTGTCTAAATAATAGCTATAATTTAAATAGTATCTCATTATACAATACTGTTTGGTTATTACTTTTTGATATAATATCTCATAAACTTTTGCTATAAGAATTCAAGTTTTCTCTAACATCATTCCTAATGGCTTCATCGTTTTCCATGTAATTATGCCTTAAGTTCTGGTCAAATAAGATCATAACAAGTTTGAAGAATGCTGAAAATGCAATTTCTGAATGCCTATCACCTCTATGCATAAGCTTTATTGGCTAAAAACATGATTAAGAGGACCAGATAGGTATAGCACATATCAGGGGTAAGCTAGCTTCTTAATTTCCCTTCTCTTTTCTTTTCTTTCTTTCTTTTTCTTGTTAGACCCATAGCGTCCTGAGAAAACATAGTTTCTAGTTTTTATCATAACCTCTGCTAATGAAGTCACAGAAGTGCCCTAAAGCATTATATGTAGAATATGATCTTAAGAGGGAATAATTTTGCTACTCAAAAAGTATCATTAGAAAGTCTTGACTGAATAAGTCCAGGTCTAAAATAATTACCATTTCATATTTATTCACAGTCATGGTATTTCCCTTCATCTGGAAACGTGCATCAGATTAAACAAACTCCCTTTGTCTATCCCAATATTGGGACTAGTAATTCTTTTCTATTCATATCTAATAAAGGACATTACTGACTATGGCCAACCACATAGTATGCACCATCATTTACCAATGAATGATCTGTTGTGTGACAGTGGGATATTACCAATATATTTCTACATTCTGTTAAAATACATTTGTGCGCAAATTTTTTTTTTCTTTAGACGATCTCAAGTTGTCGCCCTGGGTAGAGTGTCGCGGTATAACTAAACAACATTAAACGCTTGGGTTTAAGCGATTCTCCTGCCTCAGCCTCCCAAAGAGCTGGGACTACAGGCGTCTGCCACAACACCTGGCTATTTTGTTGTTTCAGTTGTCAGTGTTGCTTTAGCTGGCCTGAGCTGGGTTTGAACCCGCCAACCTGGGTGTATGCGGCCGGCGCCCTATCCACTGAGTTACCAGCGCCGCCTTGTGTGCAAATCTTATTATGTTTTAAGGCAAATGCCTAGGAGAGAAGTTGGTGGGAAAAAGGAATTTGTATAATTTAAGGCATTTGAGACATACTATGAAATAGCCTAATATAGTTAATGAGACTATCCTTTGCATGCTTGAAAATAAGTATATTTTTTGTTTGCTAAATGTTAATTTTAAATATAAACAAATACACAGTTGCCTACAGCAGTTTAGATTTTACCTTCTTGAACTCCCAGTGCCTGAGAGTTGTGCTTTAAAATCTCCAAATACATTTGTCTTCGTACTTATTTCACTTCACAGTTCTGTCAACTGCGTTGCTTCAAAGCTGTATTGATCAGTGTACGTGCTCACGGCCATTATTTATTTTCCTTGATCTCTTGATCATTTGCTGCATATAATGTTGTTCTTTCCTTCAAATGAAAAGTTTGTTCTCTGCTTTCTTTTGGTTTGAATTAGCTCAGTTTACCTTTTCCTGTATTTTTATTTATTTTCATTCACCCTATTCTTCCTTTCCACATGCGTTTGCTCTGGGCAGTGTCTTGCTGGATATGTGTTTTTTAAAATAATTCAGTCATGGAATCTCTTTGAATGAATGTAGAATAGATGTTGCAAGGTATATCTCTACAAGGCCAGAGAGTAAATATTTTCAGTTTTGCGGGCCATATGGTACCTTTCCTGCCCACTGAACTCTGCCATTATAGGGTAAAAACACAGACAACATGTAAACAGGCATCGCCCCTATACGATTTTATTTTCAGATTGAATTTTAGGCCATAGTTTGCCAGACCTGTTTCTAGAGTTTGATCTATTTTCATTTATTGCAATTATTTTCACATAAGGATTTCTCTGTGCTGTCATAGGCCATGTTTTCTACGTACCCTTCTATTATTTTATTTCTCCCCCCCCTTTCCTGCCCTATTTGAATTTTGCTCCTATATCCATTCTGTCCTCAATTTTTCTGAAATAATAATTTGAGTTCCAGATTATGATTAGATTTTTCTTGTAGTATGTCTTTTCTATTTTGATTCCTTATATAGCATTTAAACTATACATTGATAATCAATCTGGCATAGTCCATTCAGATTTATTTATGTGTGTTTCAGTATGTATTATCACCTCTGTTTCGTTTCAACATTTCTCCCTCTCTCAAGGCTTCTGCTCTGGTTCTTTAGATGTTTGCTTGTAGTCCATTAGTGCTTTCTTGAAAATATTATTCAGAAAGAGTTCTGGGTTGTATATCACCTCGCAGGTGATTTAAGTCTTGGCTGGATTTGAGGCTCATACTTCCTTTTTCTCAGTAGTTTGCTGGTTAGTTTATTACCTCTAGTTTCGGTATTAGAAATGGTAAGTCTAATATCAGTCTGACTTTTTTTTTAATATTACTTCCCTCTGTCCAGACACTTTTTTTTCTATTTATCTTTGTAGTTAAGGATATTTTTTTTAAAATCGGGATATAGCTAGCTGAGTACTCCTTAGTGAGAATTTTTAAAAAATGTACAAATTGGCCATTTGTATGTCTTCTTTTGAGAAATAGCTATTCTAATTCTTTTGCACAGTTTTTAATTGAACTATTCATTTTTTGGTTATTGAGTTCTTTGAGTCTTTATATATTCTAGATATTAACCCCTTGTCAAATGCACGTTTTCTCTCTTCTGTAGATTGTCTTTTTCCTTTGTTGATTGTTTCCTTTGATGTGCAGAAGTTTGTGGTTTGATGTAATCCCATTTATCTGTTTTTGCTTTTATTGCCTGTGCCTTTGAGTTCTTAGCCAAACAATCCTTCCATAGACCCACGTCCTGAAGCATTTCTCCTATATTTCATCCTAGTAGTTTCATAGTTTCAGGTCTTACATTTAAGTCTTTAAACTATTTTGAGTTGACTTTGTATACAGTGAGAGGTAAAGGTCTAGTTTTACCCTTTTGCATGTGAATATACAAACCTGTATATTCTAGCAGTAGTTCTGTTTTTGGGATTTTTCTTTTGCTTGATCTTCCAGGCATTTGAGTTTCAATAGTATCATCAATCGAATTTTCAAAGTAAAAGCTGTTATTATTGTTCTTTTCATGTTGTATTTAAATGTCTTTATTGTTATTTATTATTTCTAATGATTGTGGGTACATAATACTTGTATATATTTATAAGTTACATGTGATGTTAGGATTCAGGCGAACAAAGGGAATTAATTGAGATGGGGTAATTGTGGTATTTATTTATCACCTCAGACATTTATCATTTCTTTGTGTTAGGGACATTTCACTTATGCTCATTATTTTAAAGCGTACCCTAACTTTTTGTTGATTATAGTCCATTTAATGTGCTAATAAACATTGTTCTTTCTATCTGTCTGTTGACCTGCATTTTTTTACCCATGAACCACTTCCACTTTATCCCCTGCTCCCTACTATATTTCCCTGCCTCTGGTAACCAGCATTCTCTTCTCTGTCTTTATGAGATCAATTATTATTTTAATATGTTGCTTCCACATATCAGTGAGATCATGTGAGATTTTTCTTCTGTGTTAGGCTTACTTCATTTAACATGATGTTTTCCAGTTCTAGCCATATTGTTGAAATTTCCATTCTGCCCCGTTGGGTGTATAAAAGACTCAAAGGCCTCAATAAACTCCTTCTGTAGCAAAATGGGAGTTAGAGAGGCTACTGCTCATAATGTAGGAGGACTCCCAAATCTCTGACTAAAATGTTTCCCACAGTTTCTCACTCCTGAGCTCTGCAGCATATCATCAAGCTCTAGTCTTAACCAGAGAACAACAAAGTCATCCTCTGATTTGGGGAGGGCTGCAGCATAGCTGGAGCTTAGTCTTTACAGCCTTGAGAATCCATAGACATTTCTGCCTCTGCAGTAATCTGGTAAGGGTTGGTACTTGAATTAGAATTGAGAGGTGAGAGAAGCAGAGATATAAGTTAAAGTTGGCATCTTCCTATAATCTTTTCTCCATTTCCTTCAATATTCCACACATAACCCTCCAATTATATATGTAACCACAGAAGAACCTCTGTAAATTGACCACCCAAGGGAATGTAGCAAACTGGTCAACATAAGGAACTAGGCCTGCTGTAATGATATATGTACATGTGGTGTATGTCCCGTCCAGGAAAATTAGGTCAACATAAGGGACTGGTATTGTAGTTCCTGACCAAAATTTCCGCCTTGTGGTCCTTTATTAATTTTATAAAGGGTGGTTTCAAAAGTATTGAGTATTTATGGAATTTACACAATAGGCTACAAGATCATTCACAGGTTCTGCCCCCAAATAATTGCAGGCTGTCAGGTTTGCCAACATGAATATATTAGTTTTTTTAAGTAAATTTCTGAGAACTTTTTTTTTACTATTTCCTTTAAACACACACTCTTTATAGTTATTGTAAACTGAATTGCATATAAAGTTTCATTGTTTATAGTTTTAGTAATGAGATCAGGAATTTTTTTTCTTTGTAATACAGGACAAATTTAATTACAATAACACGCTGTGTTGTCAGAAATCAGGGAACGATAAACAGTAATGAACTCAGAGGATGAGTTCTGGAATGCAGAGTCCTTTTCTTCAAGGTCTTTTTCTTCCATCCTCTCCAAATGATATGAGTTTTCATTTCTTATTTTTCCTGGACTCTGATAGCATCTTTTTAAACCTTTCATGCATGTATTTTGCTTAGCAATGTGGAGGATTAACATAAATCTCTCCTATTATATTGCTGTTTACCAGGCAACCCATTGGCTTTTTTTTACACTCTGTAGCTAGCTCCCTTATTGAATTCTCTCTTTCTTTCTTTCTTTTTTTTTATTTTTTTTGACATTTTTAATAATGGTGATTTTGACAGGGCTAAGGTGCTATCTCGTTTTGTTTTTTTATTATTTTTTATTAAATCATAACTTTGTACATTGATGTATTTATGGGGTTCAGGGTACTGCTTCATTATACAATGTGAAATGTTTACATTAAACTAAGTAACACATCCATCCCAATTATACTAATTTCTTAATAGTTTTGAAATATACCATTACATCATGCACATTAGGTGAGGTCCCCCCAAATACCCTCCCTCCTCCCATATCCCCCTCCCCTCCCCTCTCTCTCCTCTTCCCTTCTACTTTCTGGACTATAGTTATGTTTTGCTATTCATATGAGTGTGTATGTGGTTATATATTGATTTGTTAGTAGTATTCAGTACATTGGATACTTTTTTCCCCATTCTTGACATACTTTACTAAGAAGAATATATTCCAGCTCCATCCAGGTAAACATAAATGATGTGAAGTCTCCATCTTTGTTATGGCTGCATAGTATTCCGTGGTATACATATACCACAATTTGTTAATCCACTCATGGGTCGATGGACACTTGCGCTGTTTCCATGTCTTGGCTATTATGAATTGGGCTGCAATAAATATTCTGGTGTAAATGTCTTTGTTGTAAAATAATTTTTAGATCAGAAAATTTTTAAGTTGCAGGCAAACTAGAACTAAAGTAAGATTTTCTACACCGAGAACTGAAAATTAAATAATTTACAAATGTTCTAGAAAAAAATTAGTCTATTTGCTCAAGTGGCAATGCATGAAGAAAGATAAGTAAAAGGTAATCAAGAAATATACAACACTTGTAACTCATATTCACCACAGTATTTATTCTTTAGAGTGATTGGCAACTGACTCCTAGGAGAATAGTGTTTAATGAATTTGCAGAAAGTATCTTCTCCTAGTAGCTACTATAATCAAATATTAGACTGCTTTTGCTTGGAATACAATATCTGTTGTATTTTAGTGATTTATATTTGCAATGAACATAGATTTTGGATTTTCGAGAAAGTTCTGATTTTAAGGATTCTGTGATATTGTCCAGTTAGATTTTGAAGCACTGGGCTCAGAAATATGAATGGTATGTTGCATTTGAATTTTGTTACAGAATTTCTTCAAGGTTATAGAGGATGAACATCTATTAACTAGGTGATGAATAGGTAATGAATTTTGAACCTCTAGCATGCTTAGCAATTCGTTCCATGTAAAATGACCTTCTTTTTATGAAAAACTAGTCTTGACAGTGATACAGGGAAAAAAACCCTAATTTGAATGGACAGTTTATTCTCTGACGTCTTACCAGAAAAGTGGCTTCATTTCTGTTGTTATCTGTTCTGACTTGCCACTGTGAAAATAATGTTTAATCCTAATTATAAAGACTTGGAATAAGTTAAGGCCAAAAATCATTAAAAACCTATTGGGTTTAATATAACATTTTAATTTAATGTTCTTTTTGCTTCTTTTCATTTAACCTTTCCAGTGACCTAGTGTGCTCAGGCATAACTTAGAATAACTAAGGGAAGAAGGAAATTTAATTGAAGTTCATAAGGATATATCTGAAAGGAATTTTCTAGAATTTATTGGATTATTAAATATAATATGATGTGGTTGCATTTTAATTACTTTCTCAGAAATGCACCAAGGACTAATTTTTCTAGTATATGAAATAAAATTATTTTGTCTACTATAACAGCAATTATTCACATGTGGCTATTTCACACTTGACATGTGGTCAATTTAAATAGAAGTATAAAATGCATGCTGAATTTTGAAGACTTAGTATAAATAAGATGTGTAATATATCATTAATGAATTTTAGATCAAACACATATTGAAATAATATGTTAGATATATCAGGTTAACTCAAATATATTAATAAAATTAATTTCATCTGTTAGTCACCACCTGTATAGAAAAAAAAGTTTTTAAATGAATTTAAGGAAAAGTTGACAAAAGTTTTTTGCTATTGTAGGGGTGAGGAGGAACTTCCCCTTTGTCCTGAAAGATCACTGAGAGGTCAACTTACAATTAAGGCAGATTAATAAGAGGAAAAGGTTTATTTACCATGTGCAAGGAATGAATTGTTGCCGCTCAACCAGTTTCCTTGCCTGCTGCCCCAGAGGAAGCAAATACACAGACACAGCTGGTGCTATGGCAGAGAAAGGGTTGAACATCACAGGCACCATGTGAAGAGATGGGTGGAATTTGGGAGAAAGGGTTTCTAAAAACAGTTTGTTTGTTGTTGTTGTTTTATTAAATCATAAAGAGGTAGATCATGTATACATTAATGCATTTATGGGGTACAATGTGCTGATTTCATATACAATTTGGAATGTTTACATCGTATTGGTTAATATATCCCTCACCTTGTTTACTTAATTATTGTGTTAGGACATTTATACTCTATACTTAATAGATCCAACATGATTTAATAATAAAAAATATCTGAGAAATGATTTCATTCCAATATGGCGGCCAAGTAGCAGCTTCTGTGTAGCTGGGCACCATGAGAGTGGGGAGAGAAGACTCCAGGCATCTCTGGATGGTGGGTTTTGCCCAGATGCTTCCCTTTGGTGACACAGGAAGTCAGTAAGAGACTTCTGGACCCCACGAGGAGGACAAAAGCTGTGGAAAACTGTCAAGTGGTGGGTGCGTTTGTTTGGTTGGAAACTGTCCACAGTTGTAACCATAGCAACAGTGAGACTGCAAGCAGGAAAAGCTTTACCTGTGGGTTGTTTTGGTTTTTTTGGACTTGGGCATTCCCCTCAATTGAACTGCCTTGGGAGATCTTGGGTAGGTGTGTGGATGACTTTGGGTGTTGTCTGGAGCCCCAGACTGAGCCACTGAGTTTAAATACAATCTTCCATTTTTGCCTTCTTTAACATTTGCAATTTCATTTTTGTAAATGTTTCTGCCCCTATTATTATTTTTTCCCCAATTTTATCCTGTAAGGGTTTTTGCATGTTTGTTTTGGTTTAATTTATACTATTTTTGTCTTTCCTGTATACCTGGTGAAGGTAGAATACTGTGTTTGATCTGGCTGGCAAACAGCTGTTGACCTCAAGGGAACCACTCATCCCAGCACCCCCAGAGGTGGGGGGTTTTTAAGGTTGGGTCATAGTACACTACTATACATGTATATTCCTTCTGTTTCCTTTTTTCGGTGCCTTTGTTCTTTTTGTCAATATTTCCATTTACTCGCCCCCTCTTCTTTCTCTTTTTTCTTTCTTTTTAAAATCTTTTTTTCCTTCTTGCTCTTCAATCTTCTCATCCTTCTGGTCCTGTACCAAAAGGACTCGTTAAAGCTTTAGTCCAGGCTTGGCGCCTGTGGCTCAAGTGGCTAAGGCGCCAGCCACATACAACTAAGGTGGCAGGTTTGAATCCAGCCCAGGCCCACCAAACAACAATGAAGGCTGCAACCAAAAAATAGCCAGGTGTTGTGGCAGGCACCTGTGGTCCCAGCTACTTGGGAGGCTGAGGCAGGAGACTCGCTTAAGCCCAGGAGTTGGAGGTTGCTGTGAGCTGTGATGCCACAGCACTCTACCCAGGGGGACAGCTTGAGGCTCTGTCTCAATTTAAAAAAAAAAAAAAAAAAAAAAAAAACTTTAGGCTAGTGGCACAGTTACTTAAAGAGCAAGAAGAAGTGAAAGGAAAATGAGGCTAAGGAAATAGATACAAGAAAGCACTCATAAAGAAGAAACAGCAGAAATATCCTGGCAACATGAAATACCAGTTCAGAGTACCCCTTCTAGGGATTGTGAGGTAGCTACAGCAGAGGATTCCCCTTACAAGAAATGTTAGAACTGACAGAAAGGGAATTTAGAATACAGATGATGCAAACAATGAAGAAAATGATGGAAACAACGAAGGAAATTTCTGATAAAGTGGAAAATAACCAAAAGGAAATATAAAAACAGAATAAAATAAGAGATGAACAATACAAAGAATGTAGAAAAGATATAGCAGAACTGAAGGAACTGAAGCAGTCAGTTAGGGAACTTAAGGATGCAATAGAAAGTAACAACAGATTAGACCATGCAGAAGAAAGAATCTCACAGGTTGAGGATAAAGCTTTTGAGATAACTCAGATAGTTAAAGACGCAGAAAAGAAGAGAGAGACAGCAAAATGTTCACTGACAGAATGATGGGACTCTATGAAGCACTCACACATATGAGTTATAGGTATCACTGAGGGGGAAGAAGAATGCCCCAGAGGAATAGAAGGCATTCTAGAGAATATTATAAATGAAAACTTCCCAAATATCCCCAAAGATTTTGACATACTTTTTTCAGAGGGATACTGGTCCCCTGGTCACCTCAACTAAAACAGAGCTTCTCCAAGACACATAGTGATGAAACTAAAGTTAAGACAAAGGAAAAGATTTTGTGAGCTGCCAGTAGTAAGTATCAACTAACTGACCTACAGGGGCAAAGCTAGCAGGGTGACTGCAGACTTCTCTAATGAAACTTTTCAAGCCAGAAGACAGTGGTCATCTATCTTTAATCTACTTAAATAGAATAATTCTATATCCTGCTAAGTTAAGCTTTAAAATTGATGGAGAAATCAAATATTTTATTGATATGCAAACATTGAGGAAATTTGCCACAACAAGACCAGCTTTAAAGGACATATTTCAATCTGTTTTACACGCTGAGCATTACAATGGACCTTCAGCAAAGTAAACACCCAGAAATTAAAGGACAGAACCTAGTTTCCACAGTGATGCAAAAGACAAAACTAAGCAATGGACTTTCACAAAATAAGCTGAATAGAACTCTACCACACTTAACAATTATCTCAATAAATGTAAATGACTTGAATTCCCCACTGAAGAAGCATAGATTAGTTAATTGGATTAAAAAACACAAGCCATCTATTTACTGTCTTCAGGAAACACACCTTATATCAAAAGACAAATTAAAAATCAGAATTAAGGGGTTGGCAGTCAATTTTTCAGGCAAATGGAATTCAGAAGAAAAGTAGGGTTGCAATCTTATTTTCAGATACATATGGATTTAAAGCAGCCAAAGTCAAAAAAGACAATGATGGTCACTTCATATTGGTCAAGGGAAAATTACAACAAGAAGATATTTCAATTTTAAATATTTATGCACCCAATTTAAATGCTCCTAGATTCTTGAAATAGACCTTATTCAGTCTGAGCAATATGATATCCTATAACACCATAATAACAGGGGACTTTAACACCCCTCTGTCAGAGCTGGACAGATCCTCTAAACAGAAATTAGACAAAGACAGTACAGATTTAAATAAGATCCTAGAACAACTGTGCTTGATAGATGTATATAGAAGACTCCATCTCAAAGATAAAGAATATATATTCTTCTCATTGTCCCATGGAACATTCACCAAAATTGATCATATCCTAGGACCCAAAACAAACCTCAACAGCATCAAAATAATTGAAATTCTACATTGCAACTTCTCAGATCACAAGGCACTAAAAGTGGAACTCAACTTCATTAAAAATGTTCAACCTCACACAAAGGCATGGAAGTTAAACAACCTTTTGCTGAATGACAGTTGGGTGTAGGAAGAAATAAAAAAGGAAATTATTAACTTCCTTAAGCATAACAACAAGGAAGATACAAGCTACCAAAACCTATGGGATACAGCAACAGTAGTCTTGAGAGGAAAACTTATTGCTTTGGAAGCCTACATTCGAAAAACAGATAGAGAGTGTATCAACAAACTTACAAGTCATCCAATAGAACTGGAAAAAAAAAAAAAAGAGCAATCTAAGCCTAAACCCAGCAGAAGAAAAGAAATATTCAAAATTAAATCAGAGATTAATGAAACTGAAAACAAAATAATCATTCATAAAATTAATGAAACAAGGAGTTGGTTTTTTGAAAAAATAAATAAAATAGATAAAACTTTGGCCAGACTAACTAGAGATAAAAAAGTAAAATCCTGAGTAACCTCAATCAGAAATGATAAAGGAGAAATAACAATGGATGCCACAGGGATACAAGAGATTATTTCTGAATACTACCAGAAACTTTATGCCCAGAAATTTGACAATGTGAAGGAAATGGATCAATATTTGGAATTACACTCTCTCCCTAGACTTAGCCCAGAAGAAATAGATCTCTTGAAAAGACTAATTTCAAGCACTGAGATCAAAGAAACAATAAAAAAATCTCCCACCAAAAAAATGCCCTGGTCCGGATGGCTTCACCCCAGAATTCTATCAAACCTTCAAGGAAGAGCTTATTCCTATAATGCAGAAATTATTCCAAAAAATTGAGGAGGAAGGAATCTTCCCCAACATGTTCTATGAAGCAAACATACCTGATACCAAAACCAGGAAAAGACCCAACTAAAAAGAGAATTTCAGACCAACTATACGAATGAATATAGATGCAAAAATTCTCAACAAAATCCTAGCCAATAGATTAGAGCTTATTTTTAAAAAGTCATGCATCATGATCAAGTAGGTTTCATCCTAGGGATGCAAGGTTGGTTTAATATATGCAAGTTTATAAATGTTATTCACCATATCAATAGAAGTAAAACCAAAGACTATATGATCCTCCCAATAGATGCAGAAAAACCATTCAATAAAATCCAGCATCCTTTTCTAATTAGAACACTGAGGAGTATAGGTATAGGCGGCACATTTCTTCAGTTGATTGAAGCTATCTATGACAAACCCACAAACCCTTTTGTTGGGCAAGAGGATAGACAATGGGATCTACGAGTTGGCTGGGTTCGGGGAGGAACCATAGGGATGTACAAATAGTCTTCTTGGCTGAGTTGTATTTCACTGGCTTGAGAATCAGGAATTTTGAGTTTCGTCCCTAGCTTTTACCCCACTAGCACGTTGACCTTGCACAAATCACTTCCTCTTTCCTTATCTCATTTTTTTCCATCATAAAATGAAAGGATTTACTATGATGACTGAAGAATTTTCATCTTAGATGTGCTGTGGTTCTTTTATGCAACTCCATCCATATTGCTTGACTACTAGATGGCTAGAATTCCCATTTCTAAAGTGCCACAGAGGTTTCTGCTTCATTTAGGATGAGGTATTTTCCATATATCTGCTCCTGATATTGATTAATCGTTTCCCTTAGTATACTAACATAGTCATGTTTTTGGAAACTTCAATGAACTATCCTTCTGTAATACTTATCTGATAAGTAAAATATTCTTTTCTCTTATCTCTTTCACCCCTACGAAGTCCAAACCTTTGATTGTCATCCTTCTTGTATTTTTAATTTTGATTTTTGCATTAGACTATGCCCAAATTATCACATGAACGTGCAGATGAGTACATGAGGGCTTTGAGGGATAATTATATCTTACTATGTACCTGATGACATAGAACTTCACACTCAGAGCAATAGTTTATTACTCTGTAGAACCCAGTTGATAAAAATCTGTGGGAAAAGGTTCTACTCTGGCACCTGTGCTCTCGAATTGGATATAAAGAAGATCTAGGCTGGGTGATGCTGTCAGAAAAGAAAGTGGTCACTTGAAGAACCTGTTCGTTCTTTCAGCCTTAATATGTTTATTAGTCCATCCGTATTCCCTCAAACAAGTGAGAGCACAGGAACACTGCTGAGTTCCTCAAGCTCTTTAAAGAGTGTAAATTCCTTGTTTTTATATACCGATGATTCTTTGGCTTTGTCAGGCTTAGATATTATCACCAAAGAGCTAACAGTGTAGCAGCAGAAGTCATATTTAGATACAAATAACTACAAATCAAGGAACACATATTAAGTGCTATTAAAATTAAAGTAAAACAGGTTAGCAGCGCTAGGGAAAGCTTTAGGGAATATTCATATTAGACTTTTAGGAAAACAGTTGACAACACAAAATAAGTGACTAAGGCAGTTTATTAAGCCAAAGTTTGAGTTAGGCACCTGGGAGAAACACAAGCCCCAGACACATCTGTGACTTTTTTTCATGATGGGATTTGGGAACTCAGTATTTAAATAGGAAGAGGCCCACAGTAAGAAAATGGTGGGGGAAAGTATGTAGTGAGGGTAATAGTTACACTCTTGAGAGACTGAGGAAATCTACATTTTGTAAAAGATAAGGTGAATATTTGAAGAAGAAAAAGTGAGCGAAAGAAGAATCAATTATGTAGGTATCCCTGGGTAGGAGGAAGAATGATTGATCTTATTTCTGTTCTGTGTCTGGGAAGATAAACTGGCAGTAAATATTATTAGCACAGTATTTGAAAAGAAGTTAGTTTTATAAGCTAAGTCTACACTGAACACATAAAGTTTAAATTTGCATGTTGATATTTATGGGAATTCAGTAAGAAATTTCCTTATGAATAATCTATGGAGGTAGTAATTGTAGATGTCTGAGACCTTTTACCTTTCTTTGGGGAGCTGGCTAATGCACAATGCTATAATAGTAACAAGTATTCAATTAGAAAGGGGTGTTACATGACACAGCCTCCAGGCTTGACCCCATCTTTGCATAAGGAGTCGGAGGAATGGTCTTGTCCTGAGATTTTTATTTCCCTTTGCATGGCAATACTTGATCATGGGGAGAGAGGGAAGAGGGTAAAGTATTAAAGGCAGGAGGAGCAATATGGGAAAGGTACAAAGGCAGAAAATAGGAGCCCATTTAGTGAAATAGTAAGTACTCGCATTTGAATTGATCTCTGATCACAGGGCTAGTGAAGTGAAATTTGTCAAATTACTTTAGGGTTACAAGGGAATTCTAATGAAGACACTGCAGATTTGAAAGCTCTGAAATGTGATCACAAGAATTGTAGATGTTATTTTCAAAGCAACTGGGGGAAATGAGTGATTTTGAGTGAGGAAATGACATGGGGATTGAAAAATCCCAGAGCTGACAGGAATCATTGAAAGAAATATTGTGAATATAAATCGAATAAAAATTAATGTATACACAAATACAAGTGGTAGTTTTATGGTGTTCCTTGGATTGAGTTCAGAAGTTCAGAATTCAGGCAAATGTGGTGAGTATAGGTCTCCCATTTTCAGCGTCTCCAATGTAAGATAATGCTACTTTATGTGACTTACTTTTCCTGAACACCACATGTAGATTCCTAACTTCTTCCCATTTCTGCGCTCTCCATCCAGAGAGGACTCTTGCCCAGCCTCAGTGCCTGAATTATTTTCATCCACATATTTCCTCATTAACAATGTTATCTGAGACTCCCAAATTAAAACAGTTCCCCTGCATGTCTCAGAATCTCCTATTTTCTCACCAAAATACAGTGGAAACTCAGAAAAGGCAATGACATCCATCATATAATCAAACTAAGGCTCCTAATCCAACCTACTGACAGAAGACGAGAAGAATTTCTACCTACACTACTAGAAAAAAAAATCATTGCTGTTGGCAGTGGATTTGAAACACACTTTGCTGCTTGAGCTCATCAGTGTACAGTGTTAATCCCTCTGTCATTGTTTAGTCTTAATTCCTTCTAAAAATCTTACTATATAATAGACTGGGGAATTGTTTCTACACATTCTGAACTTGCATTCTGAAGGGGCTAAAGCTGTAAAAATTCATCCTTGTTCATGCCTCGCTTCTCTCCATGAAAGGATAGTACACATTAGAGCATCTCTATACACATTCATTACAGGAGTAGAATCCCTGGAAAGGCCACAAAGTGGTCAGACTTTTTGTGAATAAATATTATTTTCTACTTCCGCAGTAAAACTATTTAACAATATACCTGAAAACTCCTTAGTATAAAACAATATAAAATAATTTCTTATGTGTCTGTGAGGTGCACCTGATCTACTTGAGCTTGCTCACATACGTGATGATGGCCTCCGCTCCCTGTGTGTCTTATTTTCTGCAGCCTCGGCAAGTTTTCAAGGTAACAGCAGAGGGCAAGAGCTAGCAAGAGGATGAACACAGTCACAAAACCTCTGCTTGGAATTAGCATAATGCCATTTCCATTCCATTTTATTGGACAAAGCACGTCATAGGACCACAATTTCAAGTGATAAAAATAGGCTTTTATCCTTTAATGAGAGGCACTGCAAAGTCACACAATAAATAGGTATTATGGCCATGATTGCTATTTACCATAGAAGGGCACTGCATAAAGGCATAGTAAGCAGTAATCTTAGCATAGAGGATATGAAGTTGGTAGGAAAAAAATGGACCAAAGAAGACATATGTCACATATATTCACTATTACTTTTTAAAGGTATTTTATATATACTTAATTGTCAGTCTCAATTTGTCTCCCTTGTTAGTGATGTGCCATCACAGCTCACAACAACCTCAAACTCTTGGGCTCAAGTGATCTTCTTGCGTCACACTCCCAAGTAGCTGAGACTACAGACACCCACTACAATGCCCGGCTATTTTTACAGATGGGGTCTCACTCTGGCTCAGGCTGGTCTCGAACTCTGGAGCTCAGGCAATCCACATGCCTTGGCCTCCCAGAGTGCTAGGATTACAGGCATGAGTCACTGCACCTGGCCCTATACATTCTCTTAAAAGATATATTTAACTAATTTGCCTAAAATTTATTGTGGAAATGGTTAAAATTGTTCCCCATTTAGTGAATAGTATGTCCCTTTCCCCACTGATTTATTTATTTATTTTTTGCAATTTTTAGCTGGGGCCAGGTTTGAACCCCCCACCTCCAGTATATGGGGCTGGCACCCCACTCCTTGAGTCACAGGTGCCACCCCCCACTGATTTATTTTTTAATTTAGAGTACTAGATAAATACTAATATCTAGTTATTCACATCTGTATTTGTCAGAGTAGTGCTAGGTTGTGCTGAATCAATGCCATCACCAACAAAATAAAATCTCAGTGGCTTAAAATAACAAAGGTTTACTTCTTAATTTACAGTTCAGTATAAGTGAGCAAAGACTCTTTTCAATATGTCAAGGACCCAGGATCTTTCTCCATCCTGTTCCCTTCCTTGTCGACACATGGTTTTCAAGGTGACTATGTCAGGAAGAGAAAAGATTGGAAAAGCCAGATGAGGGCATACTGTCTTAATCTTAAAGTAACATAAATTTATTCTGCTCATAGTTCATTGCCCACAGATCATCAGACCTGAACACATTCCAACCTAATTATAAGACAAGCTGTAAAATGTAGAGAAATACATAAAATCTTGGTGAGCGCTCCCTATGATACATCTTCACATTTGCATATATTTGTGTAATTACATTTTTTGAACACACAATTATAATGTTTTAATATTTAGTAGAATATGATTTATCTCATTAATCTTTTAATTTTAGAATATTGGGGCATACTCGTGTTTTATTTACATATTTCACTTTAGTACAGATTGAGTCAAAGTTATAAGTGTGACCTTCACCTACATAGTGTGCACTGGACCCAGTAGGTGTTAATTTACCTGTCTCTTCCTTCCCCTTGTCCTTAGTATGAGTTTCACTGAGATTACTTCCATATATGCAGTGTTGATGAATTAGATCCAATTTGGTATTGAGTACATGTGTTTGTTTCTCCACTTTTGTCATGTTTCACTTAGAAGAATGGTTTCCAGTTCCATCCAGGTTGTCACAAAAAATACTAGATCATTATTTTTTTTTATGGCTAAGTAGGATTGTGTGGCATGCAAATACTACAATGTCTTATTCCATTTATATGTTGGTGGGCACTTGGGTTGTTTCTATGTCGTTGTGTTTGTGAATTTTGCTGCTATAAACATTAAAATGCATGTGTCCTTTTCTTAAAATGTTCTTTTCTCCCCTTTGGTTATATACTCAGCAAGTATATACTTGTAATACAGTGCTGGTTAAAATGGCAGGTATACTTTTAGTTCATTGAGGTGTCTCCATACAACCTTTCATAGAGGTTGTACTAGTTTATAGTCCCACCAACAGTGTTTAAGAGTTCCTTACACTCTGTATCCACCCCAGCTTATATTGATTAGGGACTTTTTAATACAACCCATTCTCACTGGGGTTAGGTGATATCTCATTGTGGTTCTGATTTGTATTTCCCTAATGATAGAGACCTATTGGCCATTAGTTTATCTTCATTTGAAAAGTTTCTGTTTGTGTTTTTTGCCCACTTTTTAATGGGATTGTTTCATTGTTTTATTCCAATTTGCTTGAGTTCATTGTCCATTAATCTTCTTTTTTAAATATCTTGAATATTTTTTATTTGAAAAGGTATTTTCAAAAATATTAACTCCTAATATTTTCAATAGATTTTTTTTTTTTTGCAGTTTTTGATCAGGGCTGGGTTTGAATCCACCACCTCCAGTATATGGAGCCAGCTCTCTACTCCTTTGAGCCATAGGTGCCACCCTTGTCAATAGATTTTTATAACTGGTTAATTTTCTTTTAACTTCATAATATAATTTTTCTGAAACCCTAAAATTTGTAATTTTATGTAGGCATATAAGTTAATATTAACCTTTAAAGTTTCTGATCATGGTATTGCATTTCAAAACAGAGTTTCCCAGCTCAAGATTATATGAATGTTCATCTAATTTTCTTTTCCTACTTTTGTAATTTATTTTAAAAATGTAATCATTGAATGTATTGTTATTTCTTTTTGTGCAAGATTCAACATGCAATAAATATATATTCCATTCCAAGTGGTGTTTTATTTCACCCAACACATTGAATAATTAACTTCCTGGTGTCAAAAAGGTTCTTGTAGGATTTATCTTTAACAGTTATTGATTTGAGATAGTCTTTGTCAGTGAGGAAGTACGCAGTTCATCCTAAATTACTTTTATTTCATTTAAAACTCAGTATTCAGTTTTAGCCAGTGCACTGATATCACCGTGTAACTTTCCAGTTAGCATTGTATTAGTTATATGTTACTGCATAACAAATTATCCCAATATTTAGACATAAAACAAAAATGTGTGTTCTCTCTTAGTTTCTGTAGGTCAAGAGGCTGGGTATGGCTTATCTGGGTTTTCTGAATCAGGGACTCTGACAGGATACAGTCAAGGTTTCAGCCACCTTAAGGGTGGATTGGGGAGGAAATACTCCTGTGCTTGTTGGCAGGATTTAGTTACCCATAGCATATTTTACTGAGGGACTCAGTTTCTCACAGACTATAAATTATTTTCTCATCTAGTCTTACAACTGACAGTCTATCACTCTTGCCTTATTCTACTCATTATAAGTAAATCAACAGGTCTTGCTCACAAAATAAAAGATATATATTAGTAAATATTCTCTAAATAGAGAGAAGATATAGGCTGCATAGATTGACTGATTGATTATGGAAGTTGACTTATGCAGTTATGGATGCAAGGAAGTTCTCTCATCTACTGTCTGCAAGATAGAAAATCAGAAAAGCCAATGGTGTAATTTAATCTGAGTTCAAAGGCCTGATATCCAGGAGCTCCAACGTGCAAGGGCAGGATAAGGTGGACGTCCCAGCTCAGGAAGAGAGAGAAAATCCACCTTTCTTCTGCCTTTTTGTTCTATGTGATTTCTCAACAGAATGGATAATGCCCATCAACACTGGCGAAAGAAGATCTTCTTTCCTCAGTGCACTGCTTCAAGTGCTAATCTCTTCTGGAAACACTCTCACAGACTCACCGAGAAAAAATACTTTACCAGTTATCTGGGCATCCCTTAGCCCAAGTCATGCTGATGCATAAAATTAATAGTCACAGAATGAGATTATCGAAGTGCATGAATATTTAGAGGAATCACTGGGAGGTGGGTTGAAAGCTACCTACCACTGCCATAGGAATGTGGTTGATTCTATTTCTAGTTTTTCAAGTATGGAATGATTATTGCATTTTCTGGTCAAATATTACATGGTCATAATATATTATTCATTTTAAAGTGCTGCAAGATTCAGTTCAATAATACTTTTAACATTGTAACTCTGATATTTGTGAAAACATTGTTTCTTGAAATTAAAAAAAAAAGTATGTTACGGAAAATGGCAAAACATGGACTTTCAAAATCTCTTCCATAAAAACCATCAGAACACTGGCAAAAATTGTCAGATGAAACTTTTTCAGAACTCTGGAAATAAACCAACATTAACAGTGGGAAAATTCTCGTCATTGAACATTATATAATAAAAGCCTTCTTTCCTGCCCTTGAATAAAGACAAGTATCAACCAAGAGCACCACTGCAACTAAAGGAAGAGCTGATATTAGGGGTGACTTGCCCTGCCTCATGTCATTAACCTTCTGAGAGAACTGTCAGGTTTGGAGACAATCTCGTAGACCATGGAGCCAACCATAGGACCAGAAGTCATACACATTATGTAAAACGTTTCACCTAAGAACATTCAATGGAAGCTAACCATAAGAAACACTTACTTCCTCTAAAGAGATTAAGGACTTTACACAAACTCTATTTAAATGAAGACGGAAGAAATGAGAGGGAAGAATTAAGATGAAGTACTCATGTAGACCTGGACTTAAAACTGGCTTTACCTTTTACTAGTGGAGTGACCTTCTGTAAGCTACTTGACTTCTCTAAGCCTCAATTTCCTCTTGTGTGAATCAATGATAATAACAGTACCTAATTCATAGAGCCCTCTTGAGGGTTAAACAGAACAGTGATTATAAAGCTTTAGTGAGTTTGGTAAGTGCTTAAAATGATAGCCTACTTGTATTTCAATTGCTAACAGGTATTTCAAGTGCCTGAAATAAGAATTGATTTTACTTGTTTCTTCTCTACTTGCTGCCCCTACTTTATTTTATTCTGCGTATCTCACTCTCAATATGTAATAAGAAATAGAGAATCAGGATTTAGTAAATTTGAAAGAAAACTACGTGGCAAACAATTAACTGAAGAGAACACCGATGCAATTCTACTCAAATATTCTATTTTTCATTTTTTTCTCCAGAAATCTGAATGTTTAAAAATTGTCACAATAATATAAACTGTAATGAATGATGTTAGAAGTCCTAAAAAGTAGCATTTTGAGTCCAACAAAACACTAAATTGTGATGTGGTTCATGCTTCAAAGCCAGCTTTATATTAAACACCTTTCCTTTTGTTCTTCACTTTCTAGTGAGAAAAAAAATATGTTTTCCAATAATCAAAGGTGTTAGTTTTTCTTTTTCTAATCCTGCCCTTTCCCTGACTTAGGTAGCGTGGAGTAGAAACAACCAAGAGAGAAGAAAAAGCTATAATTCATTTCTGATTCCTTATATCCTATTCTCACCCCAAAGTGAAAAGCTGTTGACTAGTGTGAAACTCTGTGGTTGTATTTCTTCAGCCAAAAGTTTCAAGGATTTTTGCTTTTGTTTTTGTTCATTTGTTTTACTTAACCATATAACGCCTACTGCCAAAAACTACCTATAGCCCATGGCTCCCATTAGTACCTTACTTCAAATATAGTATTAGAGAATGAAATTTATGGAGCAAAAGGATCACACTCTGCCAATTACAAATTTGTCATCAAAAGTCATTTATTTTTATTGTTGGGGATTTATTGAGGGTACAAGGAACCAGGTTGCAGTGATTGCATTTGTTAGGTAAAGTCCCTCTTAGAATTGTGTCCCACCCCCAACGTATAAACTTATAGTTTAAAATGAATTTATGAGTGAATAAATGAAATATTATGCAGAAATATAAAGTGGACCTACCAAATCATATTAATTCTGATACATTTTAAGAAATTCCATTCTAGCAACTTAATGCACATTTCTCAAACATAGCCAGTGTTATTGATTTTTTTCTTTCATAGTTTCAGCAATATTAACTGAGACCATTTTAATGCATAGTGTCAGCTATACAGTAGCATATCAATAAGTTTATTGAGCATATGGATGTTGGAATTAATAGAATGATGTAACATTATGTACAGAGAGAAACAAAGTACTATATCCACAGACACATACGCTGGAAACGAATGTTCATTAGAAGTGTTTTGATTATATATATGTTAATGAATATATCCTATAAAATATTAAGATATTAAATCAAGTGAAGTAGAAGTTCATCTATAACATATCTTTGATATGTTTTCAAGGGGTGAAGAAGGGATAGAAAACAGCAAGAAAATAGATATGTTATGATTCAATTTTTTAAAGCAAGAATGGAATTTCCACTTCAGCCCTTCCAGTAACTGATACGGAATTCTTCCTCTCTATGTAATAAACGATAAAACTAGAAAAAAATATTGGAAACCTATTTTCATTAATCAGGCCAATGGGTAGTGCAGCACTGGGATCACTAAGAGAAGACAAAGAGCTCAGCTCTATCTTCCTCTTAGGAAGCCATTTTCAAACCATAACACAGGAAAGAGAAACTTAAGTAAGGTACTTTTGTCTCACTAAATTGAAAAGATAGACATCAGAAGTTATGGATTTGCAATAATTAGAATTTTAAGAGCAGAATAATGCAAAAGAGGAAGCTATGCAGAAATAGAGCTCCAAAAATCTTCATGGGGGCCCTTGGAGTCTATGACTGACTACTAATAAGCATATTTGCAAGTTGAGTTCCGTGAGGGCAGAGAAAGATTGACTGCCTGTGAGTCATCAGTTGAAAAATTTCCAGAACTCACTGTGACTGCCCTCCAGGAACACGCATACAGTTAAAGAAGCTGGGGTTCTTACTCATCCCGGTGAAAAAGAACGAACACCACCTCCTTTGTTTTCTTTCTCTGAGAGATCACAGTCAATCTCAGCCCATTGTCCTAATTAACTAAAAAGAAAACCGGTTTTTAACATTTTATTTTCTAACTTTTGCTTATTTATATTGGGAGGAAAAGTTCTGTAAACACAGGGAAACTTCAGTAAGATGATTTTAGAAATAAGTTCTTATAAGATTTGGGTTTTGGATGAATAATTTGGAAGAGAATCTAAGGAAGTGGGAGTTTGTTCTAGACTGAGCACGTTCAGGAAACAGGAGCAATTCTATGATGGGGCATCTAGACCTTCTATAGAATGAAGGCAGAATAAAGCAAATAAAAAGCTCTCATTGTAAACATAAGCAAAAGTTACTTATATTAGCAGGTGATCGGGTATTTTGTACTTTTTGTATTGCATAGTGATCCTATTTTTGTCTGTGCTGAGACAAAATTATGAAATAACCTTGTTTTATTTTACTTTCTCATGGTCTGAAATTGGTGTTCTGTGAGATTTTTTTCTTCAACAAGATAATCATAGGACTTATCTGTGAGTGACAGCCAAACTTAACAGCACCGACGCCTAGCTACAAGTGTCAGTTCGGTTCCCAGCTGTCAGAAACTGCTTTTTCAAATTTCCCACCAACATATAGGGCTAGAACATCCTTAAAATCCTATCAGCGAATTACAGAAATCTCAGTTAATACTCCAAGCAATCAGTAGAACATTAAACAACAACAAGATAAACTAGCCCAAGAGTAAAGGCTACTCTAGACACAACCTAGCAAAACTAAAAAGCAAAGCAAACCTTAAAAATCAATATCCAAAATATTAAGCCAATTTGCACTGAATTCCCTAGAAAAACCAGCTCAACAGCAAACCGTGACCGTAAGTAGGAGGAAATTAGAAATAATGAAATTAGCTGACAGGGGCTTTTAAAGAGTTATTTAAAATATTGTAACTATGCTGTATGTTTAAAAAAATGCAATAAAAAGAGAGACAGAAGACAAAACATGGGGTTTGGGAACTAATCCATATACTTTCTGAAATGAAAAACTAACTGGATGAAATTACCATCACATTAGACATCGTGAAATAAATGATATGGAATCTAAATTGGAGCAAAGACAGAACATTCAGACTGTGACTGAATGTCACAGCAATCTGACTGTTTGACAAATGTATTTTATTCTTACTGGAGAGGGTGAGAGGAAAATGAAAATGAATGGTGTGTATAAGACTACGTATAAGAGGAGCTCATAGAGACGGTCTATTGGATAACATCGTTTCCCATTAGGATACGGGTTAACAATTCTGAAATCTGTATACATTTATACTGAAACTCAACAAATAAGCAAATAAATGATAGATTATAGGAGCCCAGTTTCTCACTGATAAAATGAAATGTTGTAGCCTAGCAAGGCGAAAGGCTAGAATGACATATGTGGCAATGGATTGAAGTTGAAGGCATTTGTATAAACTTATGTTTAGCTTAACATAGATACAGATGGCTACTTAAGGAAGTGTTTATAAATCTGTGTATTTGTACAATTTAGTGTACGTACATATACTTTCTCACTGTGTCAACTATGAGACCCTAGGAATAATGGCAACCCAGCAGCAGATAGTACTTATCATCCTGATCTTCATTTCTAGTAACATTCTCCATTTAGGAAAAAAAACAAACAAACATGAGTACTTGAACAAATGACTGATTCATGGACTTGGGCATGAAGTACACAAAATGAGTCTGAAACATCTTGTGGCACCAGAAAGTACAGAACTCTTAAAAACAAAAGGTAACAGCGTGTCAAACTGGCAGAGCACTGTGGTTCATGCCTGTAATCCCAGCACTCTGGGAAGCCCAGGTGGGTATGTTGCCTGAGCTCAGGAGTTTGAAACTAGCTTGAGCAAGAGTGAGACTCTGTCTCTACTACAAATAGAAAAATAAGGTGGGTTTTGTGATGGATGCCTGTAGTCCCAGCTACTCCAGAGATTGAGGCAGAAGGATTGCTTGAACCCAGGAGTTTGAGGTTGCTGTGAGCTAAGCTGATGTTATAGCACTTACCCCGCAGCAACAAAGTGAGATCCTGTCTCAAAAAAAAAAAAAGAAAAAAAAGAAAGAAAGAAAGAAAGAAAAGAGAAAAGAAAAGAAAAGAAAAGAAAGAGTATTATCAGACCAATCCCGAATGGGGGACACTCTCTACAACACTCCCTAGCACCTCACACATCTGTCAAGAATCAGAAATAAGAAAAATCTGAGAAATTGTCACAGCTTAGAGGAGGTTAAGGAGACACGAGACTAGATATAATGTGCTACCCTGCATGGGATTGTGGAACAGAAAAAAGACATCAGGTGAAACCTAAGGAATTCTGAATAATTCATGAACTTCACTTAATAATACTGTATTGACATTGGCTCCATGGTGTGAGAAATGCACCATAGTGTTAGCCAGGAAGAAAATTAGATGTTGGATTTTCTTATATGAGAATTTCTTGAACTATATTTATGTCTTTGCAGTAAATATAAAACTATTCTAATGATGTTTAGAATTAGAAAAACAAACAAAGGTGCCTTACATGTAGAAGAATAAAAATAAGAACTATTATAGACTTCTTTTTAGAAATTAGGAAAGCCAGAAGACATTTTAACAAAATTTAGAACGTGCTAAAACAAAAAGAAAAAAAAAATTAAACTGTCAAGGTAGGTTTATACATCAAGGAATGTTTTGCTTTGGAGTCGAAGAAACAGTGACCTTTCAGAAACAAAAACAGAAAGCATAGAGAATTTTTCACCAGGATTCCTGAACTACAAGAAATGTTAAAGGGAATTCTTCATAATTAAAGGAAAAGGGGACATAACCTGGCCACTTGGATGTACACAAAGTAAAGGAGCCTGAAATGATGAATATATGTGTGCGTTTGGAAAACTCTGGGGGGTTTTAATCAATGAAGAGAAAAAAACAGAAGGCACAAATTACCAACATTATGAGTGAGAAGGGGTATGTCCCTATATTGTGGTATCTCATAGTTTCTAAAAATATACATTTTTGAGAGCTTTATGGCAATACATTTGTAACTCAGATGAAGTAGAAAGTTGTTTTAAAAGATAAAACTTTCCAAACAAGTAGAATCTAAATAAACGAAATTGGAGTAGCCACACAAATATTAAAAAAGCTGAATTCATAGATCATTCCCTTGCCAGAAAGTAAACTCCAACACAAGGTGACTTTATTGTTGGTTTCTATCAAATTTTAAAATAGAAATCATGCAAACTCATATAGAGGTTATTTCAGAGATTAAAGACGAGGGAAATATTTTTAGCTTTTATAATGCTGACACTATTTATGTGGTAAGAAGGATAATTCCCTCCTCCCCCAAAGACATCTATGTCTTAAACTTCAGAACCTGGGAATATGTCACCTTACAAATCAAAAGGGACTTGTCTGATGTGATAAGTTAAAGATCTTAAAATGTAAAGATTATTGTGAATCATAGGCCCAGTGTATTATAATCACAAGCATTCCTACAGAGGAAAAAGGGAAGCAAGTGAGTCGGAAGAGATGTAACAGCTTAAACAGAGGTCAGAGTGATGTAATTGCTAATAGAATGCCACAGGCCAAGGAGTGCAGACGAACTCTAGAAGCTGGAAAAAGTTTTCTTGCCAGAAAGCCTTTCTCTCCTAAAGCCTGCAGAAGAATGCAGCCTTCCTGATACCTTTATCTTCAACCTCATGAGGCATATTTCAGCTTTCTTACTTCTAGAGCTATAAGATAATATATTTTTGTTGTTTTAAATCATCAAAGTTGTAGTGATTTATTATAGCAGCAACAGGAAACTAACACACAGTGATACACAATCCAAACAAAAACATAACTATAAAAGAAAATCAGAACAATTTCATTCATGAACATAGACACAAACATCCTTTAAAAAAATCTGCAAATTGAATCTAGCTTTGTAGAAAGAGAATAATCCATCATGCCCAAAGGTACTTTATCTCAGTAATGCCACATTGTTTTATCATTTGAAAACAATCTATGTAGTTCACTCTATTAACAAACTAAGAAAGAAAATAAATGATAATTTCAATAGACACAGAAAAATCTCATGGCAAAAATCATCATGCATTCATGGTAAAAATTCTCAACAAATTAGGAAGAAATGAAAAATTCTTCAAACAGATAAATTGCATCTGTGAAAAAACTACAAAACTGACATCATACTAATGACTTAACACTGAATGCTTTCTGGCTATGAAAAAGATTAACTATATACAGCTTTAAAAAGAACAATTGAAACTGTCTTTATTCCCAGAACATATTCGTAGGTACATAGATTATCCTAAGCCATGTACAAATAAGAAGCTACTATAAATAGTAAGTGAATTTACCACCACGGCAGGATAAGTGATCAATATGTACAACATTAAATATAGTCCTTTATCTAGGGAATGTAGAATTAGAAAATAAATTTTTAAAATATTAATAAAATTTTAAAACACTTACAATAGCATGAAATGCATAAGGATAAATTTACTAAAGTGCATGTAAAACCTGGACACATAAAATTATAAAAAAAAATGTTGAAACTAATAAATACCAAATAAATGGATAATTGTACTTGTTTGTGAATTGTAAAACTCAATCTTGTTAATATTTAGATATTAAGAAGAGGGAGAGGGAGGAGGAGAGTAGGGACAAAAACCTATCTAACAGGTACAATGAATAAAATTCACCTGGTAGGCACATTTATAGCCCTGACTAAAGTATTATAGAAGCTACTCGGGTAACAAAAACATTTCTACAAGCTTGATATTTTTAAATTTGTTTAAAAAAGAGCTAAGAAACGAAGTGAGATATGAGAGCATCTAGGTATAGCACCAAATTCATTTTTGAATGCGTTGAGGAGGTTAGGAAGGACAGTTTACATTACTGACATCACCTCTCCTGAAACCCCAGGCAGGACAGTGTAGAGAGAGATACCCTCCACATGGGGGAAGGAGAGGCAAGTGAGCACCAGACTCTGCCTTGGACTCTGACACTGGGACTCTGGCAGTAAAACTCAGCACTAGGCAGGATCCTGTAGCCCTGAACGTTAGGTTTGTCCATGAACTAGGCCGGCCCCTGCAACCCTAGCCATCAGGCCAATATCTGAGAACCCATATATCTATGCCAACCCCTAAGGATGTAAACTCTAGCCAACCCTTGTAGCTCCAGGCTCCAGGCCCACCCCAGTTCTAGACCAGCCCATAGCCAGGTGGACCCACATAGCCCCAGGCTACATATCTGACCCAGGGCCAGGCCAGCACTCTTGGCCTCAGACAACAGGCTACATCCACTAATGTGGGTTCCAGGCCTACTCAGTGTGAGGCCAGTCCCTGGTGGTGCCATAAAAATTAAAAAAAAAAAAAAGAGTAAAAAGGTAAGTTGTTTTTATTCATCTCTTTTCTAGCTTCATGTGGTAGGCTCTAACACAGTTTTGGTAATATAGATTGTTGAGTCATTTTTGAAAAGTGTAATTTTAAATGAAATTGGCAAGGTCATCAGATATTCTGCAGTCCTGGTAAAAATAATACCAATTGCCCAAACTTTATGCTAGTTGAGTTTCCCATTATCCTTAATAGTGCCATCAACCTTAAATATCTCGGTACTCCAAATGATGAGGTCATTTTTGATATTCCCTATTTGATAAACATATTTTCTCCCCTCTGCTCCATTCCACATCTATTTATTGAAATTATGCCTATATGAAAATTTCTAGTTGACCTTACCCTTTTCCATGAGAAATGGCCAAAACTTCTTACTAAAACTTGGAGGACCTTGTTTGAACTCTTAGATTGTGTTGTCATTCTTTTATAACATTTCACACATGAATATAAGGAGGAAAGTGTGGTAAAATGAAAATAACCTTTTGGATTTAGAATGTGTAGTCCATGATTCACACTCCAGCTCTGTCTTTTACTAGATTTGTGGTTTAGGGCATCAAACTTTAGCTATAGGTGCCTTTGTCTCCTTGTTGACAAAATGTGGACAATAACTAGTACTTGGGGTTGTTTTGAAGATCTTATTAATTAATATATGCAGGAATGTCTAAAACACAACTTGAAAGATACCAAGTAAATAAATAGTTTCAGGACATAAGGCTTCTATCTTTTACTAGACAGAAAGTCATTTGCTAACCTGGGTCATGTCCTCTCCAACTCTGTCCTATAAATACATATCTACCCCTCCATGCATCTAGTTAGTATGCTGCCTGGTTCATGACAGAGACTCAGTCAATGTTAAACGAATGAATTTTTTAAAATTAGGATAAAAATTTGCTGTCCAGTACTGCAGACATCTTATTCTGTTGCTTATCCCCAGATCTTCACTTCACCACCTTAGAATTAGGTGGTTTATCACATATACTCTCTTTGGTTTTGGTTGTAAAAGATGTATGTTTAAGGAATAGATTGTATTGACTTTTCCCACAATATCATAGCATGAGATGGCAATATATCTCATGTGTTAAAACACTCTGAGCAGGACCCCACACCCTGTGATCACACGCAATTTATTTTCTATTTACACCATTGCTATCAGAGCCACCATGAAGGGAGCAGTAAAATAGTAGTATGACAAGCTAAAAATAAGTTTTAGTTGGTATGTAAGTTAGCTAATTCCTTGATTCAACTTTTTCTTTGTTTATTTTTTGTGATTACTGTATCCTTATTTACAAGATGAAAAACTTACAAATTAGACTTCTATACCTGAAAAAAGATTGAAATGAAGGAGTAATATGAATGATGTAATTATAATGTGCCAAAATAAGATCATTAAAGTACTTTTCCTTTTAAGAATTTACTTTGATGACATTTAAATGTAACTGCGTTTTAATTCAAACACAAAGAGGGAAACCCATATCACTAACCAGCACTAACCAGCTTTGCCAATCAACTTGTCAATACACTATCAAAAACTTCACCAAGAGAGAACTGCCCCTTCACAATTGTTATACCCCAGTTTCACACACAAAGACAATTACTTTCTTCAAGTTGTCACCTTATGACTTAAATTTAAAAGTGCATTCCCCTGCAGTGCTAATAGATTCTATGAAAAAGTTGTGAATTTTGGCAGTGAGATAAATAGTATTTCCTAACTATAACACATGCAAATCCACTGGGAATAATACTATACACTCCCAAACCAGTCTTATGCATAATTTTAGGCAATAAAATAATAATGTAAAACTAATCATAACCATTACTTAATGGAAAATACCAGTTTTAGACATTTAAATGATATCTTTGATTTTAAGAACTCTTAGAGAATTATCATGACACGTTTAATAAATACAAAAGGCTCAGCAAAGCTGAGTCACTCAATCAAAGATGCATAGTTAGGAAGTATGTAGTTTAGTCATCTTTTTCGGACTAAAGCCTCTTTTTTGTTTGTTTGTTTGTTTTTGAGACAGAGTCTCACTATTGCCCTTGGTAGAGTTTCATGGCGTCACATCTCACAGCAACCTCCAACTTTTGGGCTTAAGTGATTCTCTTGTCTTAGGCTCCCAAGTAGATGGGAATACCAGTGCCTGCCACAACACCTGGTTTTTTTTTTTGGCCGGGGCTGGGTTTGAACCTGCCACCTCTGGTATATGGGGCTGGAGCCCTACTCCTTTGAGCCACAGGTGCTGCACCTGCCTGGCTTCTTTAATTGTAGTTGTCATTATTGTTCAGCTGGCCTGGGCTGGGTTCAAACCCGCCAGCCGCTGGCAGCATAACCAAGGTGCTACGAGCGCCAAGCCTATTTTTATATTTTATATTTTATTTTTTTTTATCTTATGCTGAAGCTAGAATGAAAATATGCTGGACTTCAAGCAAGGCTCCTAAAATCCAGATGCCACAAAGTCAAGTACCTCAAGAGCACATTTATATGTGTAACTCCAGCAGTTAGTTTTCAACACAGCTATTTCTTTTAAAAAGATTTTTATCAGAACAAGTTATTCTCTTTTCATGATCTTGGTGAAGCATGAAGCATGGTGTGTAATCTAAGCCTCTTAAAGATAAATATTTTGTATTATGATTAAAATATTGACATTTTTGCTATTGTTTCATTTGCATTCATCATTTTTTACTTACTAATATTAGTTCCTAGGTTTATGATGATTCAGTACTCAATTGCTTTAATAGAGATGGATATATTTTCCAAAAAAATAGTGAAAAACTTCCGATATTTTTTTCTTGCTTTTTGTTAGTTAAGTAAATGATATTACTTTAACAACAATTATATTGAGTATCTTCTTTATGTTAAGCACTCTTCTCTATAGGAGAATTCTCTATAGGAATTCAACAGTGAAAAAAAATAAGGTGAAATCATGCTTTACTTTCAAATAGGTTATTTTCTAATGGCAGTGTGCTATGGTTTAAGTGTTCCTTCAAAAAACTCATTTTGAAACTTAATCCTCAGTGTGGCAGTATTGAGAGATGGGCTCTGTAAAAAGATTGGATCATAAGAGCTTAATGGGTTAATGAATTAATGGGTTGACATGGGAGGGGAACTGGTGGCTTTAAAGGAAGAGGAAGAGAAACCTGAGCATAGCATGTCAGCATGTCCAGCCCTCTCATCACGTCACACCCCATGTCATCTCAGGACACCTCAGAGAGTACCCATCAGCAAGAAGATTCTCAAACTAGATGTGCCCCATCAACTTTAGATTTCCTAGTTTCCATAACTGTAAGAAATACATTCCTTTTCATTATAAGTTACCCATTTATAGTTACTCTATTCTAAGTAGCAGAAAGTGAACTAAGAAAGGGTAATGAAAATGGAATCTTAGGCATGTTATACAGTGACAAGTTAAGTGCTATGAAAGGAAAAGTATTGGAAGGGAAGGAAAATATAAGTTTGTTGGGGAACTTATTAATTTTTAAATGAAAGTGGCCAGAAATTGCTTATTGAAAAGGGTATTATTGAGCCAAGACATGAAGGAGAGAAAACTGTAGATAACAGAGGAAAGAAAACTTCAGGAAGAGGAAAAGTAACTTCAAAAACCTTTACATAAGAATGTACCTGGAGTGTTCAAACAAACCTAAGAGGCCAGGGAAGCTAGAGCAAAGGGAATAAGCAGAAGAGTGGGAGAAAAGTTCACAGCAGAGACTGGGGGGAAAGCAGGCTTGGTGATGAGCACGTCATAGAAGCCTTTGGCTTTAGTTTGACTCTGAGAGTGAGTGTTCTGAGAAAAGAAATGACAATATATGACTTGAGATTGATCAGGAACACAATGGCTTCTGTCTTAAGAATAGTTTGAAGGAGAGGAATGTCTGAAACAAGGAGTTTAGACAGGAGGCTATGAAATCATCTATGCAAAAGACGATGGTATCTTGGATCAAGATATTGGCAATGGGAATAGTGATAAGTGGACAAATTCCAGATATATTCTGATGATAGAGCCAGCATGATTTTTGACCAATTGGCTGTTGAGAAGTGAGATAAATAGAGGACTCAAGGATGGCTCCAAAGTTGGTGGCCTGAGTAGCTAGAATTCTATTGCCATTTACTGATACAGAGAAGACTGAATGGAGCAGGCTTCAGCAAAGAATGGGTAGGAGTCAGGACCTTGGTTTGGGGTGTGTGTTAAGTTGTATTAAGCATATGAACATTGAGTTCAGGGGAAAGGTCTCCACTGGAGACAAAAATATGGGAGTCATGAACATAGAGATGATATCAAAAGCCATGTGAATAAATGAAATAACTTAGAGAGTGAGTATCAATAAAGAAGAGATTTAAGTTTTGAACCCTAGGGATCATTATCAAGTACAGGTCAAGGAAAAGGGGAGGAACCAGTAAAGAAGACAGAGAAGCAGAAGCAAGACAAGAGGAAACATGACACATGCAGCATCCTTGAACTCAATCCATAATTTTTCTATCTAGGAGGGTAGAACATTTTTTTTTTTTTTGAGACAGAGTCTCACTTTGTTGCCCTTGGTAGAGTGCTGTGGCATCACAGCTCACAGCAACCTCAAACTCTTGGGCTTAAGCAATTCTCTTGACTCAGCCTCCCAAGTAGCTGGACTATAGGTGCCCGTCACAACACCTGGCTACTTTTAGAAATGAGGTTTCACTCTGGCTCAGGCTGGTCTCATGAGCTCAGGTGATCTACCCACCTTTGCCTCCCACTGCGCCCAGCCTAGAACATAGAAAATTTACAGATATTAGTGCTTCCCACAGAATGTTTCAGTTCCCCTTCCATCTAGGCTGCATAACTTAGTTTGGAAAATTTTATACTGCAGTAACATATAACCCCAAACATACGTGGCTTACAATAGTAAAATTTTATTTCTTGTTTATGCTACTTAATGATTTAATAATAGATACAGCACAGTTCGATAACATCTTCATTCTAGAATCCAGGCTGAAAGAGGAATCTAGGCTGAAAGTGGCATTGCCAACTTTATGGCAAAGAAAAGAATAGAACATAAAAAACAACTCTACAGTTTTTACAACTTCTGCTGAGTTATTTCTACTAACTTTTCATTGACTAAAACAATCAGATGTTTAAGCCTGACACAAATAAGATGGGGAGGTACAATGAAGGGCATGACATGTTTAGGAAAGTGGGTTGCAACACAAATGACAGGTGTCACTTTTGAGCTAGAATATTTAATTGCCAATGTGAGACCCTGAATAGCTCCATTTGCCATCTGTCACACTTACTAGTAATGCAATCTAGATAGTTCCTGCTCCCTAACATCCCTCTTAATCCTTGATATTTAATAAGAGCAAGAATTAGAACATTGTTCTATTAAGTCACTAAGATTTTGGATTTATTTGTTTTATCAGAAAATTGTAATCTATCTTCTTTTATATACATGTTTTGCTGCGATCATGTGGAGAGCCATCCTCGAAATACAAAATAAAGAGATATGTACCATAATCTACAATGGGTAGACACATATTTTGATCCCAAAGAAGGATTCCTGCACCATGAGCTTACAGCCCATGCATATACTAAGCTCTTGGGTGGGTCAAGAAAGGTAGATTGACAGAAATCCCTAACAGATTTGGGAACCAGAGAGAAGAATATAGCCATATGCCTGAGACTCCTTCTGGCCAGGAACAGTGAGACATTGAAAGAAATGTCCCAATCTAAAGAGTTAGTCTCCCAGAAATAGAGAGTAGAATAGTGATTACCGTAGGCTGCAAGTAGTGGTGGTTGAGGAGATGTTGATCAAAAGATATGAATTTCAATTAGATAAGAGAAATAAGTTAAAGAGATCTATTGTGCAAAACGGTGAGTATAATTGATCATAATACATTGTATTATTGAAAAAGGCTAAAAGACTAAATGTTAAGTATTTTTACCATAAAAAAATGATGACTTTGTGAGGTAATGCATAAATTAATTAGCTAGATTTAGTTATTTCTAAATGAATATATATTTCAAAACATTATGTTGCACATTATAAATAGATAAAATTATACCAGTTGATTAAAAATAATAAAATTAAGAAAGAAAGAAATGTCTGTCTGGGAAGGTGGACCTGAGGCAGTCTCACATATGTACTGTGTACAATGTTTTTGTGCATGGTGTAGCAGAAATAGTGTTGTTACCTGAGAATAGCACACAAGCAATAAAGATCCTATTAAAAAACCTACCTTCTTTTTTTAAGAATTGGAATGGTGAAATAAGCAATTAAATGTTTCCAATGTTCCTCAAAGGCACAAGGACATGTCTGCAAGAGAATCGGCACTGTAGATGTCCTGTGGTTGAGCCTGAGGGATTACCTAGAAGTATTCTGCATGAATTAGCCCCTAAGGTCAAGATGGGATGATGTGCATCACAGGAGATATCAGATGGATGCAGTCCTGGAGAAATACGACAGAGATACTGAATAGATTTAAGGTTTTGCCACTTGAAAATTAAGTGCAACACAGAAAAATTGTATTGCATTTCTCGCTCAAGTACCTAACTTTTATTAGCCAGGTTAGTGTAAGTGCATTCCTCCACTTTTCACCTAGAATAAAATGTAGAATTTCAACATGAGCCACTCTGCTTCATCTTTCCGAACTAATAGAATTATTTCTCTGTGTTGTTCTTCATTTACTCTCTTAGACCATTCCTACTACTATAACGAAACACCGCAGGCAAGGTATATACATATACTAGCTACACCAATAAAAAATGTCACTCTCAAATCCATTTGTATGCATGCTAATATTCTTTTTTTAATAGAAAAGTCAGGTGTGTAGTTTATAATAAAGGTATAAGAAATGAGCATATCTTGCACCCTGTCTTTTTATGGCTAATAAATTTAGGAATCATATATCCATATGAAAACAAGCATATATAAATATTTTGCCATTGCCTGAAATACAGACCCTAAGGACCCTGTAACCCACTCTACAATAATGTTCAGTTAAGTTTAAGGTCTTCTATTTCTTAATCATACATTGGAGGTTGCCATGCTTTGGGATTCTTGTAATGACAGGGGAATTGAACTCATTTCAGACATCAAGTCCAGTCCTGTATGAGTCTATGCTCCAAGATGAATCTGAAAGGGGACGAGGAAGGAAGGAAGAAAGAAAGAAAAGAAAGAAATGAAGGAAAGAGGTAGGATGGGATGAAGAGGGAAAGTGGGGTGAAGAGGAGGGGAGAGGAGAAGGGAGGGGCAGACGAGGCAAGGGGAGGGGAAGGGAGGAGAGGGGAGGGAGGGGAGGGGAGGAGAGGAAACTATCCCTCTATCAAAAATGGTAGAAAGCTTCTTAAGTCTGAGTATTGACAACTACAAAAAGAGTTATAATGTTAAAAATGTTTCTGAAAGCCATCTGGGCAACTAGAAAATGATTCCCGAAAATATTTGGTAAAGTAATAATGACAATGACTTTTTTCTTCTGCCTTTGATCTCCTACAGTATATTTTAAGCCAGATCCTGCCTTTCCTTTAACAAAATCTTGACAGGCTTTTCATCTTATTAAAATTCAAGTTCCTAATAAGGCTGTACATGATTTCGTCACCTGTTACCTCTCGGGCATTAATGTTTATTATTTATATCTTCAATCATTCTGCTTCTATCACACTCACCAATTTCTCATTCCCGTAACCCCTCACTCATTTCAGAGTCTTTGCATTCCTCTGCCTGGAATGTTCTACTCCAGAATATCTACTGTGAATCCTAATTTTCTTTTATACTCAGAAGTCACTTTATCAGAAAGGCTATCCTTTGTTTACTGGTGAAGACATTAAACGGTCCTCATACTTCTGTTGAAAATGTGATCTTTTGCATTAGTGTCATCTCAATGACATGCAAACATTTGAGAAATACTTGGTGATTTATTTTGCAGTCTCCATTATCACACACATATACCTGTAGAAGAAAGAATGCTGAACTGTCAGGGAGTAACAGTGGAAAATTATTAATTCCCTATCTATAAACTGTCCACTCTGGTTCTTTTCATAGATGTGGTAGGGCTTACTAAATTGCCAAGTGCAGTACAACTCAGCCTATATTAATGTTATATTCATTACGATGACTTCTTTTACATTCATTAGAGGTAAAATGGCTTAAAGGTAAGATCATGTCCCTAGTCCAAGTCTGGATTATGAAACTTTCTAGTTGAGTCAAGTTTCTTAACCCCTCTGAGCCATATATTCTTCGTTTGAAAAAGGGACATAATACGAGCACCTACTTCCCAGAGTTGTTGTGGGAAACAAATATATTAATATATGAAAATCTTTTAGCACGAAGCCTAATACATAGTACATATTCATTAATCACTATTACTGGTGAGTGTAATAGGATGTGGAAATTGATGACATTGAATGTTTGGGATGAGGATTTGAATTTTTACAACAGAAAAAGCATTGGGCATCAATGGAGCTACTGCATTTACATCATAGGATATGAAAGCTGGATGACATCGCAGGGTTCTTGAACACAATGTCTTCATTTTTAAAAATAAAAGAAAAATAATTGAAATCCACAGTGGTACCTGTGGCTCAAAGGAGTAGGACGCTGGCCCCATATGCCAGAGGTGGCGGGTTCAAACCCAGTCCTGGCCAAACACTGCGAAAGAAAAGAAAGAAAGAAAGAAAGAAAAAAGAAATCCAGAGAGGAAAAATAACTTAATTAGTCTCAACCAACTACTTAAACAGGTGAATTTAAGGCAAGAATCAAGGCTCCACACTTCAAACTATGCTAATTACTCTTTCCTAAATCTGTATGTTAGGTCCAGTACAGGTTTTATAATGAGTAGTGATGCCAAGGAATCTGGGGCAGGGGCCTTATGGTGCCCATACTATTCATTAGATTGCCCCACAAATGTCTTCTAAATAAGCATATCTGGGAAAAAAAAAACCCATTGTGAAATTGCTATGGAAATTTAGCCTAGGAAAAGCCCTTTAGCCCTTCTCTCCAGTGTCCTCAACCAAATGCTGATGCCAAACATCACAAATATGAAAAGTCTGGAACAGCTACTGTTTCTATGGATGTCATTGATATGCATGGAGTAGAGATTTCAATCTAATTTCAAGAGCAAATCATAGAATTTTTACATTTTGTGAGTCACACAGGATTTTGAAAAATTGGCTAGAAATGAAACGTTAGTACGTGTTGTTATGCGCGAGGAAATGGTGTTAAAGCTGTAGGCTGATTTACATGCCTTTTCCTTCTCTAAGTGATAGCTAAGCGTGAGATTGCAGCTGGGATGAGCAAACATTCCAATTCAAGTGTCAGGTCCCAGGAGAAAGGAGATTAGAGTTTTACTATCAGTTAATTCCAGAACTTCAATGTATCCAGCACACATACAATGGTGTTTATAGAAAAAGCATTCACTTCCATCATTATCTCCAGTTGTGTTGATTGAATGACCAGTTCCTGCTGCTACTATGAGGGAAATTGCTGCTCTGGTTCTCTGCGGAGACGAGCTGTAATTTACTCAGTGGAGTGGCTTTCCAAAACTTATCAGCCCTGCCAATGTGGCCATCTTATGCTGTGGGAATAGCTTCTGTTTTGTAAAACCTTGCTGAGTAGATGACATGTATAACCTTTTCAGTTCTACTGTAAAGTCATAGTATTGATTACATATACAGTTTTTAGCCTAAATAGCAATTATTTTTCCTTGAATGGAAAGGAATACAGCTTATTTATTTCCCCATTTGAGCCAGGAACATCTGACCAGTGACAGGCCTCAGGAAATGATACCCTAAAATAAAGGTTTCAAAAGCAGCCTCAGAAGCAAGTTTTTCTCTCACTTTCTCCTGCTGTCCTGTTTCTCAGTCCCATTCTCCCCTGACTCGGGCCATAAAAACTAGAATCCCTCTTCATCGAGGTGAGTAATAGAAACCAGAGCTGGCCTAAAAATATTACTCTAAATTTCCCTCTTCCTTTCTGCATAAAAACTGGCCCATGAAGAAATTATCTTACTTATCTAGTTTGACTATAGGTCATAAGATCGTCCTTCCAGAGAGAATCCTGCTCAACACCCAGAGGGAAAGAACACTGCTCACAGAGATCAAGAACGGTCTAGACAGGCCTTGCCAGATTTCCCAATTCAGTCTATTAGCATTAGATCAGACTTTTTTGTCCAATCACATTTCTACACAGCTGTCCATATTCTGTGGAACCTACGTATAAAATGGACAAACTCCTTCTGTATATTTTAGTCTTCAATCCGAAGGTTCCATGTGCACATTAATAAATTGTATGTGGTTTTTCTCGTGTTAAATTTGCCTTGTCAGTGATCTTCAGTGAACTTTCATATGGCAGAAGGGGAAGCTTCTCATTTGGCCCGACAGCAGCATCTTACTGAAAATTGGAGTGCCAAAGAAGGCTTTTCTGAGGGGAGGCAGTAAAAAACATTATGGCTTAATTTGGTCCTTTTAGGACTAGCAGGAGGAGGATATTCCCAGCCCATGCACGAAGGCAGAGAAGCAGTAGAGAAAAAGGTCCTTTGGGGAACGATAAAGAGTTCACTATTTGTGTCGATGGGAATGTAAGGTGGTGCGAGCTGAGGTAGAGCCAGATCATGGAACACTTGGAAAATTATGTTAAAGACATTTCAGTGCCCTTTTCAATTGTTTTGAATTAATCTGGAAGGTTATGCTTTGAAAGATTTTGAATATGAAAGTCTCGTGAATGGCCTCTTCACCAGACAGATGTGGGAAGAGATGGATGTGGCTATAAATAAGATTCATGCTTTTAAAGTAAATCCTTTCAAGGTAAAAAAGATCATTCCAAAGTAAAGTGAATGCAAATTTGAAGTCTTTTGCCTCCAAATGAAGCCTATAGGGGAGGTAGAATACATGTTCATTAAAAGGAGCTAGAGAAGTTCCTGCTTTTTATTTTCTTTTATTTTGCCATTTTATTTTACATGTAAAGAGCCCATAATTTTTCATAATTTATTTTAACATTTCTTATGAATGTTATGTCTTATCTTGTAATTTAACTTGCTTCGGGTATCCTTCGGCCCAAACATAGGCTGTAATCATTCAGCACTAGGAGCAGCCACACCCTCAGCCTATAATTGTGAACCAACCAACGTTCACATTTTTCATCATGTAAGAATAAGAACAATGTACAATGTGTAATTAAATAAAGAAAACTATTTTCTCTGCTGTTGTTATTAAGGCCAAAGCAGACTGAAAGAGCTCAGGATTTTTAAATGACAGCAATTCAGGTGATTTATTGCTGCAAAGACTGACTCACTGCTTTCTAAGGTAAAAACAGTCTCTGAGGATATTTTCTATCACCATAGATCAGTAAATACATTTCTTCACAGAGTCCATAATGTCCCATAAGGCTTTGATATGATTTGAATGGATACTCACACCATTCTCCCATGGGCAGACATTGAAATCATAATAAAACTTGGGCTCAGTGGAGACATTTCATTATTCAAATGAAAGGTGATTTGATGATAAGATCAAGATGTAAAACTTATTAGTTTGATTTCATCATAAGGTTATAATATCAATGTTTCAACCTAAAAAAAAAAAAAAACTCTTACAAGTACATGGCTGACCTTATGCTTTTATAATCATAGCAGAAGTTAATTAAAATATCATATCAAAGTCTTCATTTGAGGTTAGAAATGGATTCATAGAAATTTATCTTATTTTTCTGTGAACATTTAAAAATTTTACATCTTTGAGTATACTTTTAAATTATTCCTTAACTCCTTCAACAATATTTGTTGATCATTGACTTTGTGGCACTCAATATACTAGAAAATTCTGATACAGTCCTGAGCAAAACAGACATAGTTAACATGAATATTTCTATCTAATAGGTACAATAGATACTAATCAAATAATTACATAAGTTTATCATGCCAATTTAAGACAAATTGTGCTGAGTTCAAGAACATTGTTACATTGAACATAATGAAAAGGAGACCTACCTGGACTAAGGGGAAAGGTTCCTGAAGGAATATTACTAGAGCTGAGATCCTCAAGCTCTATAGACCCTAACAGAGTAAAGGGCATAGGTATGCAAAAACATTCCAGATGAAGAAAACAGTATGTACAATAACTGCATGGCAGGAGAGAATGATATATTTATTAAACGCATTTGAATCAGGGCTGGCATTCTTCCTTTCTTCCCCTCCATCTTCCCCTCTCTCACTCCTTGCTCTCTACCCTCTCTTGTCTCTTCACCCCACTCTCTTTGCTTTCTTTAATACAAAATAAACTTAAGAAATACATCAATAAAGCACTATCTGTGTACGGTGGCTCATGCCTGTAATCCTGGCACTCTGGGAGCCCGAGGCAGGTGGATTGCCTGAGCTCAGGAGTTAGAGACCAGTCTGAGCAAGAGCAAGACTTTGTCTCTACCTAAAAGAAAGAAAAAAAGAAGAAGAAGAAAGGAAAAGGAAAGAAAAGAAAAGGGAAAACTAGCTGAGCTTAGTGGCAGGTGCCTGTAGTCCCAGCTACTCAGGAGGCTGAGACTAAGAAGATAATAGCTGAAGACCAAAAGTTTGAGGTTGCTGTGAGCTATGATGCCATGGCACTCTGCCAGGGCAGCAGAGTGAGACTCTGTCTCTAAAATAAAACAAAAGCACTAAAATCAGGCCAGAGGATGAGAATGCTGCTAGAGGTAGCTGCAAAGGTAAGAAGCAGTCATACCATACAGCACCTTATATTAAGAAGTTTGATCTTATTTATGAGGATGAGCACAGATGACTTTTAAGCATGCAGTGGCCATGCTCAGTTTGTGTTTTGAAATACCAGTTGTAGGTGAGATAGGGGATTGAAGAGTCCAGAATAAAAACAGGGAGAGAAGTTAGGAGATTATTTTAGTGAACTAAAGGAAAAACTAATGGTAGTTTAGGCTAGACTTGTGATAGTGGAGACAAAGGAGCAGACATATTCAAAAGATAACAAGGAAGCAACATTGATATAACTTGTTAATGAATTTGAATTATGTGGTGAGCAAAAGTGTCAAGAATGTCAGCACCCATAGCTCAGTGGGTAGGGCGCCAGCCACATACACTGAGGCTAGAGGGTTCAAATTCAGCCTGGGCCAGCTAAAGCAACAATGAGAACTGCAACAGAAAAATAGCTGGGTGTTGTGGCGGGTGCCTATAGTCCCAGCTATGTGGGAGGCTGAGGCAAGAGAATCGCTCAAGCCCAAGAATGTGAGGTTGCTGTGAGCTGTGACACCACAGCATTCTACCCAGGACTCCGTCTCAAAAAAAAAAAAAAAATAGAAGTGTCAAGAGTGACTCTTTTGAATAGCACTATAGTGCTATCCATATCGTGTAGGATATGGATACCTCACACGAAAAGATCAGAATTCATTCGGAAACAGAAATGTGATTATAAGAAAGCCAAGACTGTTCCAAACTTATACAAACAATGTATAGTCTATATGTCCATTCTACAAATTAGAACTAGAATATGACTATCTCACGAATGCATGCACTGCCATGTGAACTGCTTTTTTGGTAGGTCAAAATGGCTAATCCCTTTTATCTTATTCATTCATAAGTCATGTTAACTGAGTCACCTAAAAAACTTTATATCCATCTCCTTTCCTCTATATTCTTTCTTTCTCACTGTCCTTTCTTCATTCTTTGCTTCCATTCTCCATTTCCCTCTCTCTGTATGTACATATTTTTAAAGAATTTATTAGAAATCCTACATTTGGCTAGGCACTAGCACCATGACAGTAAATGAAAGGCAGGTGCTGTCTTCATCAAATTTAAAGTCTATCAGGATAGATATTTTAAAACGAACACTAAGAAAGAAAGAAATATTTGATTATATCTGTGAGAAGCAGGAGAAGGAAAATGCATAGGGTGCAAGGAGAGCTATGATCAGCATATTTAGTCACCAGAGGAAACGGCAACCTACGTGCTGAAATAACCCATTGCCTTTTGAACTGTGTTTTTTGGAGACAGAACAAAAGGGACCATTATCTTCAAAATAGGCGTTAAAACATGGAAAAATTATTTTGTGCTATCACGTCATCTCTTGTATTTCTCCTTTTCTAGAATGAAAAATTACAGTTCTGGATAAAATCTAGGATGCCTAAATTGTGCTCTGGCATTTATAGAGAGGAAGGATAATCTTGAGTTGTCATAATCCCTAAATAATCACCTGCTGGAAATGCTCCTGTTTAAGGGTAACCATGATAGTATCACTGCCTTTGGAGACTGGAATTGCCACCTTGGCTTTGGTTATATTTTAAACTTTGAGAAATAATACATTATGCATGTAAGCACTTAAAATCTGTGATGTGAGTTGTATTAAGTAAAGTCTTTTAGATTCTACTAAAATTCATTACATCTACAACAATATATATAGTTGTTTTACTTGAAAGAGGAGAGCCTCGTTTGCCAGCCAGAAGGAACTTTACATAGGAATGTTACCTTTTAATGTATCTGGGCAGATATTAATTGAGCAATATTGAAAAATCAAAGAAGATCACCCAACCTGTCTGGGTTTATCAGCAACTAGCCCTTTATGTTCCATCTATGTTCTGTGGGCCAAGCACTCAAGAAAGCCCAGGCCTTGGCTTAGCCTCCTCTTAGCAGATCATCTACACTGCAGCCATCACTAAGTGCTCTGGGCACGTTGCATTCAGGGTGTACACTGACATCTGACACAGAGGATCCTGGTCCTCTGAGTTGAGACGGCAAAAGACCTACTGCTCTACTCCAAGCTCTCCTGTGATATTCCTGGTGATCCTATTTAGACACAGGCTTAGGCTCCAAGGGATTTGAGGAGCTGAACCAGAGAAACCAGAATGAGAGTAATTGGAATTGTTGGCTTGAGTTTAGAAGGCAAAGACCAAATCAGAAGCCTGGCTGAAGAACTAAGCATCAAGGGAAGCTGTCTTAAACTGCATAAATGCAGTGACACGGTGCAGTAGTAGCCATCAAGAAGCCCCAATTGCCATCTTATACCCAGATTCACCAGCTTCAGCCATGTTCTTTGGTTCTGACTACATTCTTGATCTTGGTTCTGTCGGTCCCTATATAACCTGCTGTCTCCTCAGCCCCAGATGACAACTCTGCCCCAAATCTGGCCTCAGCCTCACCTCTCCTCTGGCTTCGGTCTCATCTTTGTCCCTGATCTTTCAGCCCTATTGCCCAAGTGGCCTCATTGGCCCCAGCCACCTCTAAGCCCTGGTCTGGTGTCCTCTGACACCAGGCTCATTGGCCCTGTGGGCACAGCCACTTAGAGAAGGGAAGAACTCGATAAGAATTTTTGAAGTCAAGGAGAGAAAAAAAGAAAAAGAAATTAACGTTTTAATATAGTCTTTGTTTTGGTTAGCACACTATTATTTCATTCAATCCGTTCTTCTATGGGACTGGATTTTGACACCAAGGACCTGGGCTTTATAAGGGTTGTAGAGTTTATGCCCCAGGGTGAGATAGAATCACAGTCTCTTCGGGAAAGTTATTTTGTTCACTTTTTACTGTATTCTTATCTTATGGCCTGGAAACAATTCTTCCTACTGTCAACATGGTCCTTGTAGCAGTTTGGAAGGAATAGAAATGACACCAGGAAAATATCTTTCATCAAATGTAGGGCAAGAAAAGCAAGTGTTAACTCCTTCTGTGTTGCTCATATGCCGTTTTTTATTTGCAACTCCTTCTGAGTTATGCATGTGTAACTTAGTGAATGCCTTAAAAAGCCTTGTTGAACTTTGCATTTATGCATATAAAATCCTTTAAATGACATCTCTGGTCTTTTTCCATAGACATATTTTTTTTCCCAGACTACCAATTTTCTAAGAGATTAAAAATCCTATTAACTTTCCAGCAAATATACCCAGTTTTTCAAATTGCACTACCATATTTGGCTGAGCAAATACAGATGTCACAGACAAAGCCAATTGAGATGGGAACAGGAATGAAAATAGCAATCATAATTCTAGGCATCCTGACGAGATTCTTACTCAATACAGGCCACGTTGTGCTGGGGACTGCATGCTCATAGGGTTCGAAGGTCTCAATATTGCACATTCTCATTTCCATTCTTTTCAAGAGATGAGGGATTTCGTGATTTCGCCTTACTTTACATTCTGTGCATGCATTTATACATTTGCATAGTAACCTCTCAGACGAGATGGTGTATTCTGGAAGCTCCACATGGTTCTGCTGGCCAATACTGTGACAAGGATGTTTTTCAAGGGACAGCCACTCTCCCCCCTAGTCCTCTGACTGTATGACCTATAAGGCCTGCACACCACATTTTCAAACCTCTATCCCCAGTTCAGTCAGTTACCGGACACTATTATTTGCCTTTTAAATTCAGCTCAATGTAGAATTACTACTAGCTATTTTATATTGTACCAAATAACATTTTTATGTTGCCAACCTAATCAGAAAATCCCAGTTCAATCAGACTTTCTCAGAGCAGAGCTACAAAATGTCCTCCTAGTCCAGTTTTAATCTCCACCTTGAGAAAAATATGCAGAAAGGCTGTATAGGCAGCAGTTAATCTGACAGTGATTTCTTTACATCAAAAATTAGTTTCTAAAAATTATTTCCAAAGTAAAAAACAAGTCACCTCCAGAAGAATGCAGCAGTATTTGTAGATAGTCATTTACATCGGGGAATTCTCTTCGGATCAGCCTCTCCCTTTAGAAGGAAGGGAACTGACATGTAAGGAGCACTAGCTACATATCACACCAAACAATGTGCTGGATATTTTCACTGACCCTAATAAACTCATCTCATTCGACTTCATAGCAACCCCGTGAGATAGTTGTTATGCCCTACTTTCACATGTAAAGACACAGACTCAGAGTATTTCAGTGACTTCCCTGTGTCCACACAGGTTGCAAACTTTTTTTTTTTTTTTGCAGTTTTTGGCCGGGCCAGGTTTGAACCTGCCACCTCCATATATGGGGCCGCGCCCTACTCCCTTGAGCCACAGGCATGGCCTGGTTACAAACTTTTTTTGAATCTAGGCTTGTCTGATTACAGTGCTTGTGCTCTTTCTACTATCTAACACTTCATCCTTCATGCTGCTTCCTTGCTTCTAGTTAACTTTATAGTTTATGTAAATGTCAGCCTTATAGATTCATTTTCTTCCTCAGGTCATTATTCTGCTTATTGTTCAAGTGCTACCTACTTTTAGTGTAACAAAGGAAGCAGATTAAGGCCAGGTACATTAGCATCAAACGATAGCCTGCCCTGTGGCTTATCTTCTTCTTCTTTTTTTTTTTTTTGATAGCACAAGAAACAATTCTATAAACGATGTTCATTATATTGTAAAATCTTCTTCTGCTCCTCAATTTCATACGAACTTGTAAAGTAACTCTAAGCATTAGTCAGTCAATGAAATTGCAGGAGGAGATCCATTCTTATCAAGTCTATTTTTACATAGATGAGCGGAAATCATTCAGTCAGAAAAGCACAGAAACTTAAGTTATTGGAACTGGAAGGCATTTTAAAATCATTTCCAAGGAAGGGGAATAAGTTTCACCTTCCCATGTTGACTTTGATGGTCTGGTTGTGGCAGCCTGGATTGCTGGGTTGAATGTTGTAATACTTTATCCGCATTCAGGAAAGAGGGGGCACTGAATCATTATGAGCATCTGCCTTAGCTGGAAGAACAAATAGTAGAAGCATGCTTCCTCAAAATATAACTTTTCTCAATTTATCTTAACTCTTCTCAGTTTCGAGATACATAAATTTAGACCCCATGAGGAAAAGTGACTTATCAAAGATTTCATGATCAGTTGGTGGTAGTGTCAGAACTACAGCCAAGATCTCTTGCTTCATAGCCTAATGCTGTTTCCACTTGATTGTCCTGTCTCAGGTCAGATTCATTCCTACTTTGACCATAAATCCAAGCATATTAGGTTATTTCTTTACAATTTTGAAAGCATTTGATACCAATGATCTTTTTCAGCTATTGAGATGCAGTATCTTATTCAGGTGGATGGGATTCTCAGTGTTCATGTATGATATCAATCTTTATCTTAGGATTGTCTTATATTTTACTCTATTATTCCAGACTCAAAGTGTAATGACTTCCTCTCATAGATCTCTAAAACATGACTTGATTCACATCTCCAAACTTTGAGCTGCTTTTCTTTTCTGGTTTTTGGTGGTAACTATTTTATTTCTGCCTCTGTAACTGTATCAAGTTACCCAGGTACTGACTATGATACCCTTCTTTTAAGCTGCTAAATTACATTCCTTCCCTCCTCCATGAAGCCTTTCCTGCTACACATGAAGAAATGTTGACCTCATCTTTACCTCAGGATGGGGATATAAATCCCTATTTGAATACTATTTCTTCATAGTGAAAAAAGAATATATTGAATTTAAGTCATAGCATGTTGAGTTTTTATATAATTGTTTATGCAGTTTGAGATGAATTCTGCTCATCTGAGCTTTCAAGATCACAACACTATATTATTGCTTCTACAGAAGCTCTTTCCCATGAAATTTCTTTTCTTTTGTTGCAAAATACTCCATTAAATATATTATTTGGGTACTAACGAATTAAGGGCTCACCCTACTGCACTCCAAACCAACTTCTTACCCCAGTCTTGTCAGAATGGTTCATATGTATTTTTTTCTTAAATAATGAGAAAATGTGTTATGTTCTCATACATTGTCTCTTTTGATTCCTCAAAGCACCATCGCTAGTTGTTTCACAATGATGTCGCTTATGTCTTGCTACCAAAAACGTGCACAATATTTTAATACTTCTTTTGTATATACACATTCTCCTTGAGAATTTAGCAGTCACTGTATTATTTTCTTATTTCTTATGGCTGCTATAACCAATTGCCACAAACTTGATAGCTTGGTATATATAAAGGCTACAGATTTTTGAGTGTAGCCTTTATGTCATTTTCTTAGTTATTATCTTAGTTTTTTAGTGTTGATTTTGTAACCTGAGACACTGCTATATTCCTTGATCACTTCTAGGAGTTTTGTAGTAGAATCCCTGGTGTTTTCCAGATATACAATCATATCATCCGCGAAAAGTGAAAGTTTAATCTCTTCTGACCCTATATGGATGCCCTTAATTGCCTTTTCTTTCCTAATTGCAATGGCTAAAACATCCATTACAATGTTTATATTCTACTTTTAGAAAGATTCACTTGTACCCTTGTCAGATAAACCATAGAGGTGATCCCTCCAATCACCCTCCCTTCACCCATCCATCCTCCTCCCCTCTCCTCCCTCTCCCCCCTCCCCATATTCTTAGGCTATAATTAGGTTATAGCTTTCATCGGTTTCATAATAGGGCTGTGTACATTGGATACTTTTTCTTCCATTCTCATGATACTTTGCTAAGAAGAACATTTTCCAGCTCCATCCATGTA